>NC_089801.1:79754040-80354040 GCF_029633855.1 Hoplias malabaricus
CTGGATTGCAAGACAGCAGGCCAGATGTTGTTTGATGCCAGCAGCCTAGTATCAAGCTTCAAAACAGCAACTATCCAAACACTCCATGAAGCAAACAGAATAGCATGAAAATTTAAGTCAAAGAAGGTAGTTCTGAACTTTCAACACTTAGGTAGAGACAGTGCTCTCAAAATGTTTGTGCTCAGCGATGCCTCGTTTGAAAATCTTTCAGATGGTGGCACTAAAGGAGGGCACTTGATTGTTCTAATGGGAGAAAATGGAAAGTTCCCACCCCTTTCCTGGCAGTCAAAGAGAGTTAAGAGGATTGTACGGAGCACACTTCCTGGTGAAACATTCGCAATGTCTGAAGGAATTGATAATGCTATTTTTCTGGCAACACTATACTCAGAACTAACTACTGGTGATGCTGAACATGCTCCACCAGTAATTTGAGTCACAGATAGTCATCCACTTGCTGATGCACTAAAGACCACAAAATCAGTCTCTGAGAAAAGACGCCATCTGGTGCTTAATTGACTAAAATAACTTAATATCAGGATGCTATTAAGACATACCAGGTTATGTTTAGTTCATTCATTCATTATCTGTAACCCTTATCCAGTTCAGGGTTGCGGTGGGTCCAGAGCCTACCTGCAATCATTGGGCGCAAGGTGGGAATACACCCTGGAGGGGGCACCAGTCCTTCACAGGGCAACACACACATTCACTCACACACTCACTACGGACGCTTTTATTTTGAGTCACCAATCCACCTACCAATGTGTGTTTTTGGACCGTGGGAGGAAACACGCGGACGCGGGGAGAAGACATCAAACTGGAGTCACCTGGAGCGGGACTCAAACCCACAACCTCCAGTTCCCTGGGGCTGTGTGACTGCGACACTACTTGCTGCACCGCCGTGCCTCTCTTTATGTTTAGTTATGTTTGGTATATTCTGATGTTAACGGTAATCATTTTTTTAAAGAAATAAGGGAGTTTGATAATGTTCATATGTGTTTAGTTACATAATTAGTTAAGACTGTATATACTTGAACTGCAGTACAAAAGAAAGACTCTCATTGTGGAGGACAGGAGTGGAGAGGGAGAAGCAGAGGAATAATAGGAAGTTTTTTCTCTTTCAAAACTTCGTCTTTTCTCATGTTAACAAAGGGTACAGTAAAAATACGTTATGATCACTAAAGGTACAAAGAGTGTAAATGTATCTTTGAAAGGTACAACAGTGGTTTTAAAGTCCAGTTTTGTTTCTTAAAGGTATATTACATTCTCTTCTCCAGAAGAAGAGGTGAATATTTGTAAACTAATTATAGAACTGTGTAAAATAACGGAACTATTTATAAGTCCTGGAAATGAAACTGGGTGCATGAAATGAACCCGGTTTTAAAATCTATAATATAATAGAATAAAGTACAGTCAAGCTCTCTACTTAAAGGTACTGAATATGTAACTCTGAGGGTACCACCATAGTGACAGTTTTTCTGACAGTGTGTGAGTGTGTGAAGCCCACCACAACTCTGAACAGGATGAAGCAGTAACAGAGAATGAATGAATGAATGAATGAATGAATGAATGAACGGACTGAGCTCATCAGGTCTGCATCACTTAATATAACACAAATCCCCAATTTCACATTCTCTGTTTTAACTGCACTCTGCTCTGTGTTGACCTCATCCTGCAGATTCTCTGGCTGTGACCTGTCCATGAATTACTGTAAAGTTATCAACTTGGCTCTGAACTCACCAAAATCACCCCTGAAAGAGCTGGACCTCAGTAACATTGACCTGCAGGATTCAGCAGTGAAGCTGATCTCTGAGACACTAAAGAGTTCACACTGTAAACTGGAGACACTCAGGTGAGAGTTGTGTGATTGTGAGTTGAATGTCCATGTGGATAATGTGAGTGTTCTCCTGCTCCAGTTGGCTGTAGTTACCCTCACAAAGTTTAGTTTGGAGTGAAATTCCATGTGGAAATAGAATGAAAATAGCACTAAAATATTCAGAATAACATTCATAACAAATGTTCAGATTGAGCTCATAATGTACACACCCCTGAAGAATTAATATTGGAGAAATACTGATGTATGAAAATCTCATAATTCCTGATTCACATGAGTCTGAATTTCACATTCTCTACTTTAACTTCACTTTCTCCTGTATTTACTTCACCTTGCAGACTCACAGACTGTAAATTCACCCTGAATTCCTATGAAAGTCTCTGCTCTGCTCTGAACTCACCAAACTCACCCCTGAAAGAGCCGGACCTCAGTCAGACTGACCTGCAGGATTCAGGAGTGAAGCTGGTCTCTGAGGGATGGAGGAGTTCACACTGTACACTGGAGATAATCAGGTGAGTGTTCTGTTTTTTCCTGAATTGAAAAGGTTTGTAGAAACAGTAAGATTTGCTCTAGTTTTACACAGAACATTTAATAAAGGTTTGTCTGTGATTTGGACAGAAGTGATCTTAATGTTTTTGATATTCAACATTCAAATCTCACATAGATTTCCATTTAATTGTGCAGAGGATGGCTCTGAGATTGTTTAAGTTACAAGGTTTTAAACCAGTCGCCTCAGTGTGTTTATTAGGAACATTTGGTGGTTCATCTTTGAGGTAAAGTCTTAGTTTTAATATGTCAGGTGTTATAAATGGACAGCTGTAGTGTAGTGGTCAGAGAAGAGGGTTTGGGGCTGGAAGGTCTCTGATTCAATCCCCACGACCCACAGGAATAATTGGGGGTGGTGGGAGTGAAGGAAAAGCACTGTCCTCCTCTTCGGTCCACGGCTGAGGGGCCAGTGTGTACTACCCCTAGTGCTTGTGTGTGTGTGTGTGTGTGTATGTATGTTTACTGCCACGTGTTGAATAAAGACACGTTTCATTGTACATTGAAATTCCCTTAAACCTGAGGATCTTTCTAGAGGAAGAAGAACAGAGCACTGATCTACAAAGTGAAAGCACTATCTCAGCGGTGCTGAGACACAGTTAGCGTTGCTGCCACATAGCTTCAGTATTTCTGGGTCCTAGAGTAAGTCTACACCTTGAGTCACTGACTGTGAAGAGAGTTGTGTGTTCTCTCTGTGTCTGTGTGGGTTTCGTCCGGTGGCTCTGGCTTCATCGTACAGTCCAGACACACATGTTGGGGTGTGTGTGTCTGTGTGATGTTCCTGCTTTGCTCCCAGTGATTTTTAGTAACACACTGGTCCCACCATGACCCTGATCAGGATGAAGCTGTAACACACAATTTATAGTTTTATCCATTCATTGGTTATTTTGGTGACCTTTAGAGCACATTGTAGCTATGATCCATTGAGACTAGTCCTCAACACGGTCTTCATCTGACTGTAACTCCCTCTTCCCCCGTTTCTGCCTCCTGAAGTGATAGGGAGTTTAAAGAGAGTTTAATTTTGGGGGTGAAAGTTCATGTGGAGAAGAGAATACAAACAGTGCTGAAAATATTCAGAACAATATTCAGAAAAAATATTCAGACTGCGTCTGTTATTAATTCCCCTCTGAATAATGTAAATAATGGAAAGTATTATTTTACTCATTAATCTCATTAAACTGATTCTGAGTCTGAAATCCACATTCTGTTACTTTGCTTTGCAGACTGAATGTGTATAAACTCACCATGAATTCCTGTGAAGTTCACTTCTCTGCTCTGAAATCACTAAACCCCTCCCTGAAAGAGCTGGACCTCAGTCGCACTGAGCTGCAGGAATCAGAAGTGAAGCTGATCTCTGATGGACTGAAGAGTTCAAACAGTAAAGTGGAGATACTCAGGTAAGACAAGCTTTTTATCTTTTAATTTCTGACTCTGAAGGTCTGCTGCTTTAGCTTCATGATTCACCTTATATTTTACTCACAACACATATTTACTATGTTTTTGTTTTTATGTTATTTTTTCTGGGGCATTTTTAATGAATGTGTGTGTCACTCTCCAACATTATTTACTGAGAGTTCTCATGAATGGTTGGATTGACTAATTGATTTATTGATTGATTCCTTTGAAGAGATACAGCAGCAATGGGACAGCAACAAAATGATAATAAGCTTTTCTTTAACATTCAGACTTCATCCTACTCCACACAGATCTTGGTGTATGGAGCAAAGTTAGTGACTGAAATAGCAAATAAATAGATGGTGTAGATCCTCTTCCATTGTTTACAAATACAAAATGAACCATTAGACACAGTGTGTGTTTCTCCAATGCTGTACATTCCCTTCAGAAAATTATGTAAGTATTTTCTAAAACATCAAACTTGAACAAAAACAACAAAGTTTACAAATACAATCATAAACCAACAGCAGGTGTCTGTAGTTTGTTATTTTCTAAAATGAGATAGAATAAATTGTTTTAGTTAATAATTAAAGTTTTACAACCAATTTTCTATTTTGTTTTTTAACATCAAACAGTCAGAAAACTGAACTGATTAATATTACACGGACCATTCAGATGTTTAATAGTTCAGTCTAATCTCCAGTCTGATAAAATTCTCATAATATGCACAGAGTAGCACTTAGTCCAGTCCGAGTGAGAGGAGCAGAAGCATTACTAGAGTTTTCTGTCTGCGTTTGTTTTATGTGAGTCCTATTAGCGAGAGAGAGAATGGTCTCTCTCGGAGAGAGTCGGACTGAAGGAATTCTCAGACTCTGAGTGGAAGATACATTTCTGTAAGACACATCAGTTATTCATGATTTTCTGTGAGTGGATGAAAGATTCTCTCTCCCTCACAGAACACACTGTTAGACTCTGTTCCAGTGATAATGTGTGCTACCGTTACCTTCTACAGTTATTTAAAGGATTACTCAGCTCCTTTAATCGTATAGAAACTGTAATCTGACTGACCTCAGCTGGACTACTCTGTTCTGATTGAGGTTTATACATGGACCTATTCTATTCAGATTGAGCTGTTAGTCTGATTATTAGAGGATTATCGGGCCTTATGTAAACGTGGCTGATTTGTGCAAAAGGAAGTTCTAATGTAACGACCTCAGTGTTTAATCAGTGAGAGTTAAATTTGATAAATCTGAGAATAACAATTCCAGATGAACTAGAAATTACAGAATAGACCCAGTTTGATAAATGATTGTGTTCATGGCAGAATCCAGCTCCTCAACCTCCACAACACCACAGTGCTCTCTCTGTAAATAAGAAGATCATTAAAATTCTAACCTGCCCTCTGTACTAACAGACAAGACCCCAGCTTTAGAGGGCACTACAAAAAGTGAATGGGTGGCAAAACACATTTCTGCTTTACATGCATCACCAAAGGCTTTTACAGAAACGGAATGTTCAGAAAGAATAAGGAGAGCACTGCGGAAACACCTACTACAAACAGCTGAGAAGTATGAAATGGGTGATAAAGTGTACTACAAAAGAGTGAATTTTCCAGAGTGGAAAGGACCAGGAGTTGCCAGTGAAGATGGCACTGGTGTGTGTGGCTGGCCATCTGTTACTCTCACTTTGGCTTGTGTCGTTAGTGTTGCTAAGCTTTGGCACTTCACATAGTAAGTCTCCACTGGTGTATGATCGCCAATTTCTCCTGGATCTTAGATACAATGTCTGTGATGTAGATGTGTTTAATCACAGTGGACAGAATCCTTTGCCCCCGCACCTATCGGGTATCCCGACTCACTCTTCGGCAGACGGTAAACATTGCGGTCGGTTAGTGAAACTAAAAGTCTTCCTGGCACATTCTTCATCCATTTCCCGGACAGGACATGGATTATTCTTTCAATTTGTTGTGTCCTGGCGTTTTCTGGGGCCCATCGGCATCTCTCTGGTACCTGTCATCGTCCTGGATGAGGGATTCTGGCACTGCCACCCCTGCTTTTCCTGGCTCTGCCAGTGTGAGGTGAATACCTGCAACCTGAGGACACCGCTTTGTGCGCCTAAATTTGCTGAAGCACAGGCCTCAGCTCCTGCCAGGATCGGCCTCGTGAACGCCAGATCACTGGCAAATAAAACTTTTATCCTGGGGAACTTCTTCTGTTCTGACTCTTTTAATTTAGTATGTGTCCGGGCCCACACATGAACATGGACATACCTTAGACCTTGTTCTTTCTTATGGGTTGTCTGTGTTAAATTTAGAGATCTATGATAGTGGGTTTTCTGATCACATACCTGTTTTATTTGATGTTGCTTTATCCCGTGCTGCTGTTATATCTTGCGCTCCTGCTCGGCTTGGTCGGAGCTTTAACTCTTTCACTGCCAGTCAGTTCACCTGCGCTTTCGACTAGCTTTGTTCTCCTCCTGACTCAGCCTCTGTTAATACGGAGGAGCTCAGCTCCTGGTTTCACTCCTCCTGTTGAACCATACTAGACTCAGTTGCTCCATTAAGAACTATACAGCCCAAAGTAAAACCTGAGCCCTGGTTCAATGACCGAGCGCATGCAGCAAAGCAGAAGTGTCGCAGAGCTGAACGCAGATGGAAAAAGGATAAGCTGCAGGTTTCATTTCAAATGTTAAAAGACTGCTTGCGTTCTTACCCCAGAGCATTATCAAAGAGGTTAAGAGAGAACACTTGTCAAATATTATTATGGCAAATTGTCATAATCCACGTCTGTTATTTAAAACCTGTTAAAAGTCTGTTTGGAAGCATCTCCTGACATGTGTAATGACTTTCTGCACTTTTTTATTGATAAGATTGTTACTGCAAGAGCTCTTATCACAGCTCCTGCTTTTGACGCCTCTGACTCTGCCCCTTGCTTGGCTGTGTTTGATAGGTTTGAGCCGATGACTCTTTCGCACTTGGAGGATGTGGTGGGCCATTTAAAGCCCTCAGGTTCTCCATGTGATATTTTGCCTCCTCACTTTCTAAAAGAGATTTTTCATAGTATTGGGCAGCAGGTTCTGGCCATTATTAATAGCAGTCTGTCTTCTGGTGTTGTTCCTGTGAGTTTTAAACATGCTGTAGTACAAACCCTCCTCAAGAAACCTGGCCTTGACCATACGGTATTGGCTAAGTATAGGCCTATTTCCAAGCTGTCTTTTATCTTGGAGAAAGTTGTTTATGCTCAACTGAAATTATTTTTGGATGAGCATAATATCCTGGAGATTTTTCTGGAGTCAGCGTTGCTCAGGGTTTTCAATGACATACTCCTGGCCAATGATTCTGGGGACCATGTAATTCTTGTCCTGCTGGATCTAACTGCGGCATTTGACACAGTGGATCACAATATTTTAGTTTCCCGCTTGCAGCATCTAGTTGGCATTTGTGGTAGTGCTTTGAAATAGTTTAGGTCCTATCTGACGGACACAACTTTGTGTCTGAGTTTTGCTGGCTCAGAATCCTTCTCGGCTTCCTTTTCTCACTTTATCTTCTCCTATTGGGCTCTATCTTTAGAAAACATAGCATTGCATTCCATTGTTATGCTGACGACAGCCAGATATATGTCCCTTTGAAGAAGAAAGATGCCTTCTCGATTAAACCACTTTTGTTATGTCTCAATGACATTAAAGACTGGATGGCTTTATTTTTTTTTACATTTTAATGAAAATAAAACAGAAGTGATGGTGTTTGGTCCCAGTGGTCCCTGTGAAGCCCCTCCAGTTGATTTGGGCCCCTTGATTTTGTACGTGAAGCCAACAATCTTAAATTTGGGTTTTAAGATGGACAGTGATTTTAATTTTGACCGCCAAATTGGCACAGTAGTTAAGTCCAGCTTTTTCCATCTAAGGCAGCTGGCAAAGGTGAAGCCAATTCTTGCACATGAGCACTTTCAAACAGTAATCCATGAATAATAATCACGTCCCGGCTGGATTACTGCAATGCACTCTATTTTGTAGTCAGCCAATCCTCCCTCAGATGTCTCCAATTAGTTCAAAATGCTGCTGCCCAACTCTTAAAGGGATCGCGTAAGAGGGAGCATATAACTCCCATTCTGGCCTCTCTCCATTGGTTGTCTGTGCATTTTAGAGTACAGTTTAAAATATTATTTGTTTTTAAATCTTTAAATGGACCAATGAGTTCTCATTGGTCAGGATGGTGCAGTGCTGTTTGTTAGACATGGAGGTACCTGTAGTAGGGTACATCACCTCAGACTACGAAAAGCAAATATGAAGTACGAGGATCAACATGTCATATGCAGAAAAGGACACAAATTGTGCACAGACAGGAAATGACAATCAGTACTGACAATAACATAGACAAAACAGAAACTGTAACAGAGATGCAGCAGAGTATGATGCAAATTGGACACAGGAGCAAATAGTACAGAATGAAGCAGCACAGCACACAAATGACAACATAGAGACACATGGTAGTACAAAGCAGAGAACTGAAGTCCGGCTTAAAACAGTCCTAGGACGTGCAGCAAAGCTATGGGGAAATACAGAAACGGGTACAACTTGCAGTTCTTAGAGCCCACCAATGTTGTGGGCACTACAGATTCACTTGACATATCCAATTTAGTGGACCTTCAGATAGAACCTATTGTTACTGATATCAACACTAAAGAAATCCATGGGGATGTATGGGCAACAAATGATTTATCATTTGTAGGGCTGTCACGATCATGAAATTTTAACTGACGATTATTTGTCATACCAATAATTGCGATTTAATTACTTTATTTAAAAATGTAAGATTTAATTGTCTGTTTGTTTGTTTTTTACACCCCCAGTATTTTAATAGGCCTGTATGCTTAATGATAACATAATAATATACACACTCTATTATGGTAAAGAACATCAGTTTATTGAACAGTTTATTCATAAATATATGTAAAGATATTTGCCCCTTGTCCTGTTTTTAATTAAAATTTTATGTTTGAAAACAATATTTACAAATTCTCAAAATAAGCAAAACAAATGTACTATGTCTTAAACATCCGTTGTTTACTGGCTTGGCATATTCTGGGCAAGGAATACTAAGGCTACGTTCACGCAGCAGCTAAAGAGGCCCAGTGACACAGACGTGTCGTTCATGTGGCTTTGTGAACAAGACAAATCACATTGACTTTTTCACATCAGATTTGGGTCTGGAAATAAGCAGCATTAAAAAAATTTTTACAAACAAAGAAGGTTGAGCGGCTGCTAAGATACAGCACAAGTGAACAACTTGAAGACTGCCTTACAAAAACGGGGGCACCATATTACAAGTTACTTGACACTCTGTGCTTAATTGATTAAAATAACTTAATATCAGAGTGCTATTAAGACATACCAGGTTATGTTTAGTTCATTCATTCATTATTTGTAACCCTTATCCAGTTCAGGGTCACGGTGGGTCCAGAGCCTACCTGCAATCATTGGGCGCAAGGTGGGAATACATCCTGGAGGGGGCGCCAGTCCTTCACAGGGCAACACAGACACACACACACATTCCCTCACGCACTCACTACAGACGCTTTTTTTTTTTGAGTCGCCAATCTACCTACCAACGTGTGTTTTTGGAGCTCCGTGGAGCTGTGTGACTGCGACACTACCTGCTGCGCCACCGTGCCTCTCTTTATGTTTAGTTATGTTCAGTATATTCTGATGTTAACGGTAATCATTTTTTTAAAGAAATAAGGGAGTTTGATAATGTTCATATGTGTTTAGTTACATAATTAGTTAAGACTGTGTATATACTTGAACTGCAGTATAAAAGAAAGACTTTCATTGTGGAGGACAGGAGTGGAGAGGTAAAAGGAGAGAAATAAAAGGAAGTTTTTTGTCTTTTAAAAGTTCATCTTTTCTCGTGTTAACAAAGGGTACAGTAGAAGTACATTATGATCACTAAAGGTACAAAGAGTGTAAATGTATCTTTGAAAGGTACAACAGTGATTTTAAAGTCCAGTTTTGTTTCTTAAAGGTATATTACATTCTCTTCTCCAGAAGAAGAGGTGAATATTTGTAAACTTATTATAGAACTGTAAAATAATTGAACTATTTATAAGTCCTGGAAATGAAACTGGGTGCATGAAATGAACCCAGTTTTAAACATAATAGAATAAAGTACAGTCAAGCTCTCTACTTAAAGGTACTGAATATGTAACTCTGAGGGTACCACCATAGTGACGATTTTTCTGACAGCGTGTGAGTGTGTGAAGCCCACCACAACTCTGAACAGGATGAAGCAGTAACAGAGAATGAATGAATGAATGAATGAATGAACGGACTGAGCTCATCAGGTCTGCATCACTTAATATAACACAAATCCCCAATTTCACATTCTCTGCTTTAACTGCACTCTGCTCTGTGTTGACCTCATCCTGCAGATTCTCTGGCTGTGACCTGTCCATGAATTACTGTAAAGTTATCAACTTGGCTCTGAACTCACCAAACTCACCCCTGAAAGAGCTGGACCTCAGTAACATTGACCTGCAGGATTCAGGGTTGAAGCTGATCTCTGAGGCACTAAAGAGTTCACACTGTAAACTGGAGACACTCAGGTGAGAGTTGTGTGATTGTGAGTTGAATGTCCATGTGGATAATGTGTGTGTTCTCCTGCTCCAGTTGGCTGTAGTTACCCTCACAAAATTTAGTTTGGAGTGAAATTCCATGTGGAAATAGAATGTAAATAGCACTAAAATATACAGAATAACATTCAGAACTGAGACTGAGCTCATAATGTACACACTCCTGAATAATTAATATTGGAGAAATACTGACGTAAGTAAATCTCATTTTATCCCGTATTTACTTTACCTTGCAGACTCACAGACTGTAAATTCACCCTGAATTCCTATGAAAGTCTCTGCTCTGCTCTGAACTCATCAAACTCACCCCTGAAAGAGCCGGACCTCAGTCAGATTGACCTGCAGGATTCAGGAGTGAAGCTGGTCTCTGAGGGATGGAGGAGTTCACACTGTACACTGGAGATAATCAGGTGAGATTTCTGTGTGTTCCTGAATATAAAAGGTTTGTAGAAACAGTAAGATTTGCTCTAGTTTTACACAGAACTTTTAATAAAGTTTGGTCTGTGATTTGGACAGAAGTGATCTAAATGTTTCTGTTATTCAACATTCAAAGCTCACATAGTTTTCCATTTAATGGTGCAGAGGATGGCTCTGAGATTGTTTACCTTACAAGGTTTTAACCCAGTCACCTCAGTGTGTTTATTAGGAACATTTGGTGGTTCATCTTTGAGTTAAAGTCCTAGTTTTAATATTTCAGGTGTTATAAATGGACAGCTGTGGTGTAGTGATCAGAGAAGAGGGTTTGGGGGCTGGAAGGTCTCTGATTCAATCCCCACGACCTGCAGGAATAATTGGGGGTGGTGGGAGTGAAGGAAAAGACACACATGTTGGGGTGTGTGTGTGATGTTCCTGCTTTGCTCCCAGTGATTTTTAGTAAGACACTGGTCCCACCATGACCCTGATCAGGATGAAGCTGTAACTGACATTTAACAAATGATTCCATTCCTTCATTCACTGGTTATTTTGGTGACATTTAGAGCAGACTGTATCTATTTTCCATTGAGACTAGTCCTCAACACTGTCTTCATCTGACTGTAACTCTCTCTTCCCCCGTTTCTGCCTCCTGAAGTGAGAGGGAGTTTAACACTAGAACTACCAAACCGCTGCCATTTGGCAATTATACCTTTAAATCCCAAAGAACTGCCATTTGGCAGGTGTGAACAGCTCTTCTCACCTCCAGTGTTATGTAAATGAGGCCTTTACATTTGAAAGGAGACACTCTACTGCACTCCACACTCTTCTCTGCAGCAAGTTGGTGAACCCCCACCCCCCAAAAAGTCAACATTACCAGACATTTAGATTCAAGGTAGTTTTATTGGTATATGAACAGGAAAGAAACATTTTGCTTGGTTTCCCTGTACAATGAAATAGTAATAAAGGAAGTAATAAAAGATAAAATAAGCATGCAACAATATGATAACAAAAGTATTCATAAATAGAAATGTAAATTATACAGAAATATAAACTATGTTCTTCATGCCACACTGTGCCATCTTTTGCCGTCTCTGTCGGCCACTCGTGTGTCTCTATGCGACCTCTCTTTCCTGGAGGTGGTGAAGTCTCCTCATCTACAGAACCATATGTTTGAGAATTGATTAGTGAAAGGTTAAAATAATGTGAAATTGACACAAACATGGTATTTGAATTATAATTCCAAAATATCTGAAGTATGCCTCCTTTGTGCTAATGTAGGATTGTTTTCACAGTGCAAAAAGTGGCATATTGATTAGTCAAAATAGCTCTGATATGTTGTAACCTTATTTTAAGTAGTTTTTGTCTTTTGAAAAACTGCCAATAGGTAAAGATATTTTTAAATAAATTTATACAAAAAAACAACCCTCAGCTAGTTGTAAAAAAGACATTTTTACTTAAACTTTTTAAAACCCAAAGTAAAAGAATCGTATCAGGACATTTTTTCTTGTTTTAAGTCAGAATACAAGTCAAAATTACTCGAATTAAAATAGAATAATATTCTTGAGCAATTTTAACTTCAAGATTGTACTTTTTGCAGTGTGTCTCTTCCAAAATCACAACAGCTATAACCAGCAAACAAACAGAAAAAATTTAGGAAATCTTACCAGAAGAGATTTCAGAGTCACCGCTCTGATCAAGAGTAATTTCTTCTCCATTGGAGTCACAGGGGTTGACATGGTTGAGGATCATGTCCAAAGCCTGCTGTGTACTGTAAACCTTTGCCATCGTTGCTTCTTGGTCAACAGAGTAAGTGAAATATGTGGTGACGTGGCTACATACATAATCGTTATCATCATCGTTCACGCTATCACCCACCACACCCGTCCCTGTTCACTGTTACCTGGTACTGGCATATTTCGATCTAATGGCTGCAACAACAACATTTTTAAAATAAATATAGAACCCATCTCAGTTCCCTCCATCGTGTATATTTGTAATATTGTACTATAGTGAGAAAGGTTTATTCTATTTTATTTCACTCAGCATGTAGCCAGATAGGCTATTTACTTTGGTGCAGTTTATTATATAAAGTTTACACACTTTATTAACAAGTTTTCCAGTGTCTGCAGTCATCTTTCTCTTTATTCTAAAACTGACACAAAGACATTTGAACTATAATTTCAAAACATCTCAAGTCTGCCTCCTTTGTACTAATTTTGGATTGTTTTCTCACTGATGATTTGTCAAAATTGCTAAAGTTCAGATTTTTTAACCAATATTTTAGGTAAATTTGCCTTTTGAAAAACTGCCTCTTTGTGCTAATGTAGGATTGTTTTCACAGTGCAAAAAGTGGCATATTGATTAGTCAAAATAGCTCTGATATGTTGTAACCTTATTTTAAGTAGTTTTTGTCTTTTGAAAAACTGCCAATAGGTAAAGATATTTTTACATAAATTTATACAAAAAACAACCCTCAGCTACTTGTAAAAAGGACATTTTTACTTAAACTTTTAAACTTTTTAAAACCCAAGTAAAAGAATATTATCAGGACATTTTTTCTTGTTTTAAGTCAAAATATCTCACCCCATTGGCAAAGTGTTTTTCTTGACAAGTAAATATGACTCAAATTAAGATAAAATACTATTTTTGAGCAATTTTTACTTAACTGATTTTTTTATTTATATTTCTCAAGGTTTTTGTAGGTTTCACATCAAATAATACTGCATTAGATCAACAAATATAAACTAAAAAGCTTAAATAATTCTTTATTGTGTGTATTCTAAATAAACAAGTACTATTTCATCATATTTTTGAAAGATTATAATAATAATTTTTATTATCAGCAGCTGAGAAAACTGCCAAAGTACCAAAATATTTTTTATTTGTTGAGACTGTTGCCCTGACCTAAACTCCTGAAAGTCTGTGCCTGCTGTGACTCTCAGAGCTTTGTCAGTCACAGTTCACACTATCAACCATCCCCCCCGTTTTAGCACCTAGTAGTGGCTTAATGTACATAACAAAAGGTGGCCTAATGGGTTGCAAATTACCCCAGCACTGCCATTTGGCAGCCTCTGGTAGAAAAAGGGGGTATATGAAAACCCTGGTAGTTCTAGTGTTAAAGAGAGTTTAATTTTGGGGGTGAAAGTTCATGTGGAGAAGAGAATACAAACAGTGCTGAAAATATTCAGAATAATATTCAGAAACAATGTTCAGACTGAGTCTGTTTTTAATGCCCCTCTGAATAATTAATCTCATTAAACTGATTCTGAGTCTGAAATCCACATTCTGTTTGAACTGTGCTGTATTTACTTTGCTTTGCAGACTGAATGTGTATAAACTCACCATGAATTCCTGTGAAGTTCACTTCTCTGCTCTGAAATCACCAAACTCCTCCCTGAAAGAGCTGGACCTCAGTCGCACTGAGCTGCAGGAATCAGAAGTGAAGCTGATCTCTGACGGACTGAAGAGTTCAAAAAGTAAAGTGGAGATACTCAGGTAAGAGAGGTTTTATTGTCAATTCTGCATATGTACAGGACATACAAAGGATTGAAATCACATTACTCTCCTCTCCAAGATGCAGTAAAATTTACAAACCGGATTCCAAAAAAGTTGGGACACTAAACAAATTGTGAATAAAAATTGAATGCAATGATGTGGAGGTGCCAACATCTAATATTATATTCAGAATAGAAAACAAATCACAGAGCAAAAGTTTAAACTGAGAGAATGTATCATTTTAAGGAAAAAATATGTCGTTTAAAAATTTCATGGCGTCAACAAAACCCAAAAAAGTTGGGACAAGGCCATTTTTTACCACTGAGTGGCATCCCTCCTTCTTCGTACAACACTCAACAGATGTCTGGGGACAGAGGAGACCAGTTTCTCAAGTTTAGAAATAGGAATGCTCTTCCATTCATGTCTAATACAGGCCTCTAACTGTTCAATCGTCTTGGGCCTTCTTTGACGCACCTTCCTCTTTATGATACGCCAAATGTGTATGTCTGGACTGCAGGCTGGCCATTTCAGTACCCGGATCCTTCTCCTACGTAGCAATGTCTGAGCAAACGTCTGAGCTTGTGGAGCTTGCTTAGAAATGGCTTCCTTTTGCACTGTAGAGTTTCAGCTGGCAACGGCGGATGGCATGGTGGATTGTGTTCACTGACAATGCTTTCTGGAAGTATTCCTGAGCACATTCTGTTATTTCCTTGACAGTGGCATTCCTGTTTGAGGTGCAGTGACGTTTAAGGGCCCAGAGATCACGAGCATCCAGTAGCGTTTTACGGCCTTGTCCCTTACGCACAGCAATTGTTCCAGATTCTCTGAATCTTTTGATGATGTTATGCACGGTTGATGATGATAACTTAAAAGTCTTTGCTATTTTATGCTGGGTAACACCATTCTGGTATTGCTGCATCTTTCAGCGCCACAATCGTGGAATTGGTGATCCACTTACCATCTTGGCTTCAGAGAGACACTGACACTCCGAGAAGCTCTTTTTATACCCACTCATGTTGTCAATTGACCTAATTAGTGTTAATTGGTCTTCCAGATGTTCATTATATGCTCAATTTGCTTTTTCCAGCCACTTATTGGTACTTGTCCCAAATTTGTTGGGATTTGTTGACACTGTGAAATTTTGAATCAGCTTATTTTTCCTTTAAAATGTTACATTTACTCAGATTAAACTTTTGATCTGTCATCTATATTCTATTACAAATATAATATTGACATTTGCCATCTCCACATCATTGCATTCAGTTTTTATTCACAATTTGTTTAGTGTCCCAACTTTTTTGGAATCTGGTTTGTAACAAAAAATAGACTAAATTCAACTATGCTAAGTATATAAATATATGAAAGTGAACAAACAGAAGACAAGTGCAGGACATACAATACCAGCAGCTCATTGATAGAGACATGAGACAATGGGACACTGACTGAAGACAATAACCTGATTTGGAGGTAGGATAATGGATGTAAAAGGCAGTGTAAAAAATAATGCAAAATAATTGTAATAGAAGGAGGTAGGATACTGGATGTACAGTGCAGAGTAAACAGTAGTGCAAGATGATCGTAATAGGAGGAGGTAGGATATTGGATGTACAAGGCAGAGTAGACAATAGTGCAAGATAATTGTGTAACAACTGAATAAAGTGAACAAGTGCAGACCGGTTCTATTGAAAAAGTCACAGTTAGGTCTGATGAGAAGCTTAAGGTGACAATACCAATATAAAGAGAACCGGCGTCAACAGTAGTGCAAATACAGGGATATGAAGCCTGGAGGCTGATTAAAGTGGTTGAGTGCCTGCCTGATTTTCAAAGTCACAGTTGGGTATTGGTGGTAATTGCTGAGGTTGCTGAGTAGTGTGTGAGGGGGGCTGAAGTGGGAGAGGGGGCAGAGCAGGGAGAGAGTTCAGCATTCTCACAGCCTGATGGATGGAGCTATCCCTTAGTCTGCTGGTCCTAGCCCTGAGACTACGCAGTCTCCACCCTGATGGCAGCTGGCTGAAGAAGCTGTGTAGCTGGTGGGTGGGATCACCTGCCAAGCAGAGGGTTTTTCGTAGGAGGCGGGAGCTGTATAAGTCCTGAAGGCAGGGGAGAGAGGTACCAATGATCTTCTCAGCAGTTCTCACAATGCGCTGGAGGGTTCTGCGGCAGGATGCTGTGCAGGTCCCGTACCACGCAGTAAAACAGCTAGTCAGGATACTCTCGATGGCCTCCTTGTAGAAGGTGTTCATGATGGGGGTGAGAGCTCTTGCTCTTCTTAGCTTGTGGAGAAAGTAGAGCCGTTAGTGAGCCTTCTTGGCCAGTGAGCTGTGTTGATGGTCTAGGAGAGGTCCTCTGTGACGTGCACACCCAGGAACTTTGTGCTGCTCACCCTCTCCACTGCAGCCCTGTTGATGGATAGAGGGGCATGTTGTTTGCGAGTTCTCTTGAAGTCCACAACAATCTCCTTGGTCTTCTCAGTGTTCAGAGAGAGATTGTTGTGTTTGCACCAAAGAGGCCAGCTGACTCACCTCGCTCCTGTAGTGTGGCTCATCATTGTTGCTGATGAGGCCTAACACAGTCGTGTCATCCGCAAACTTGATGAAGAGGTTGGAGGTGTGTGATGGAGAGCACTCGTGGGTTAGCAGAGTGAACAGAAGGGGGCTCAGCACACATTCTTGGGGAACCCCCCGTGTTCAGAGTGATGGCGCTAGACGAGTTACTGCCTGTGGTCTTCCAGTCAGGAAGTCAAGCATCCAGTTGCACAGTGATGTGTTCAGTCCCAGGCTGTCCAGTTTCTGAATGAGTTGTTGGGGGATGATTGTGTTGAATGCAGAACTGAAATCAATAAAAAGGATTCTGACATAGGTGCCTTTCTTGTCCAGATGGGTAAGGGCTGAATGGAGAGCAGTGGAGACAGCATCATCTGTTGAACGATTTGATCAATATGCAAAATGGTAGGGGTCCAAGGGGGGGGGGGGGGACCTGATGTTTTGCTTGACTAGCTGCTCGAAGCACTTCATGAGGATGGAGGTAAGTGCAACCGGGCGGTAGTCGTTGAAACAGGAGGGTGATGACTTCTTTGGGACAGGGATTATAGTGGTGGCTTTGAAGCATACAGGGACCACAGCCTGACTCAGTGAGGTGTTGAAGATGTCAGAATACACCTCTGCAAGTTTGCCAGCACAGTAGCCAGGTATGTTGTCAGGTCCAGGAGCTTTCCGAGCGTTGATCCTGCTGAATACACTCCTCACCTTGTCTGAGGACAGTGTGAGCACCTGGTCTCCAGGAGGGGGTGGATTTATGTGCCGGGGTGTGGTTTAGTGCCTCAAACTGAGCAAAGAACCCATTCAGGTCTGTCAGCAGAGAGGAGGTGCTGTCATATGTCTGTGGCGGGGGTTTGTAATCCGTAATGGACTGAATTCCTTGCCACAGGCTCCAAGTGTCTCTGCTGTCCCTAAAGTGTCCCTATCCTCTTGGAGTGCTGCCTTTTAGCCTTTCTGATGCCAGGGGACAGGTTGGCCCTAGTTGTCTTCAGGCCTGCCTGGTCTCCAGCATTGAAGGCAGCATTTCTAACCTTCAGCAGCTTTTGGACCTCACCTGTCAGCCATGGTTTCTGATTGGCATGAATGGTGATGGTCTTGAGGACAGTTACATCATCAACCCACTTGGTGATGTAAGCAGAGACAGTTTCTGTGTACTCGTGAATATCTGTGGAGAGCCCGCCGCCACGTGTTTTACCTCAGAACTCGGTCCGCCCGGTAGCAAGTTAGCCGCTCGAGCTGAACGGCTTGGTCCAGGATGCTGTTGTTGAGCCAAGTTTCTGTGAACACTTAAACACAACAGTCTCTCACGGTCTTCTGAGTTGACTGAAGTAAGCGGATATAGTCCAGTTTATTATCCAGCGAACGTACATTGTCCAGTATCATGGTGGGGATGGCTGGCTTGTGTGGGCTAGCCGCTAGCCCTGCTCTGATACCTCTGCATTTCCCCCTTTTCTGCAGCCTCTCGCTCCACTTGTGGCGCTTCCATTGTGGGCGAAGCGCAGCGTTGGGTGTCAGTGATTGTGCCGGTATCCTGAGCAAGCTGCGGATTCGCAGCTTCTCGCGGAGTTCGGGGTTAAGTTCCAAATGCGAGCCTCTGCCAAGATCAAGCAGGGATTCACGGCTGTATGAGTGTTCCGGGACGTGAATGCATGATGGAGACGTACAAAAACACTGCAACTTACAGTGACGAAGACAAACACATTTTAAACGTTGTAAATTGTATACTCGGGAGAGAGAGAAGCCGCTGTGTGTGCACGCGCTGCCATCATGGATCGATACCTTCTTCTGCTTATTTCATATTTTTATTAACGGGAACAAGAAATAAACAAAGGGAGCACAAATGACACGAACACAAAATGAAAGACAAACCAGGGACACCGAGAGGAGCTTATGAAGGAAAACACGATAGGAAACACGTGTGAACACGGAAAAGACACATGGCAAGAAAAACAGAACAGAACACTGATCAAAACATGACAAAGTACATAAACACAGGAGAACAGTCACAGATTATAATGTAGGAAATGATGAATGTGTATTAATTCCTAATAAGAAATTGTGACTTTCTGAGGGTTTTATTTTTTTAAATACCCAAACTTTAGCTCGTTTCAGAGACATCTCCACACAAGCCAGATGGAGTTTCAGCTAACAGAGAGCAGGCTCATAAACCCCTCTCCAAGGACCCTTTTTTATGACTTAAGGACCCACAGGGCAAGAAAAGAATACAGAGAGACACACAGACTCAATCTTGATTGAAACTGAAATGTCTTCTCACACATTTTGAAAGATTGTTAAACAAATTAATCACAAACCTTAATTCTCATTGGTTTAAAATAATTTGAAGTTACAAATGTGCACAACTGTTTGAAATTAATTCCATTTGGACAATCAAAATGGGTGGGATTAATTTACATGTGTTTAAAGTCATTTTTGTTTATATGAATTTATGTAGAACCAAGGTAGCCACATACTGTGTGTTATTTGGTTAATAATTATATAGAACATGGTTTTCTTAGTGTTCTCCCCGTGTCCGCGTGGGTTTCCTCCGGGTGCTCCGGTTTCCTCCCACAGTCCAAAAACACATGTTGCAGGTGAATTGGCGACTTGAAAGTGTCCGTAGGTGTGAGTGTGTGAGTGAATGTGTGTGTGTCTTGTGTTGCCCTGTGAAGGACTGGCGTCCCCTCCAGGGTGTATTCCCGCCTTGCGCCTGATGATTCCAGGTAGGCTCTGGACCCCCCGCGACCCTAAATTGGATAAGCGGTTACAGATAATGGATGGATGGATGGATGGTTTTCTTAATGATATTACTTTGCGTTAACATCTAATCTTTTATATTGCAAAATTATGATTCAGAATCTTGGAGATTCATTCAAAGGAGATGGTCTTCAAGCCTTTGTCTTGTCAAGGGTGTAGTGGAGTATGGACCGAATAAAGAAATGAAAGTTTTGAATAAAAACTCTCCACTCTGAATAAGGATTTCTTGGGAGAGGACCCCACATTCCACAGACCGCGGGTGTGCAAAGACCCTGCAGTCCCCCACACACACACACCCCCTCACGCACACACATAAGGTCTGCATCAAAGGACTGACCAGGACGCCTGGCCATGGCTCTTTCCTCTCTTCAGAAACGTAAAGATAACAAGCCCATTTTTATGATGCTTTTAAGAAACAGGAACTTCAAACAAAGTGGGGAGTTATAATCCCGTTTATGGCCGTGGCGCCTAAAAGTCGAAGCTTATCTCGTGTGAAAATCAACAGCTGGCAGTGCCGACTTAACTCGAGTTGACCCCCGGGAAACTCATCCGCAGAGGACGAACGACATGGACATTGGCAAAACTACGCCTCGCCTGAGGTCGCCTAAACAATAACGAAAATAAATCAAATTCTGATTATTATGTGTACGCGATATGTACAAATGTCACTCTATTGTCTTCAGATGAACATCTATCAACCAATGAAGTGATGTGTATTACTGTTGTCAATCATGAAAGAAAATTTCTGTCTCTAACTAAAGAAAACGAATTAATATCTTCTAACGTAATATCGTAGTGGTATGTGACCATGACATACCCAAAAATAGAATTATATACAGATGTTTGATATTAATAATCCAGTACATTCATTGTGATATGTCAATAACATGTATAGGAAATTTCGATATACACGAATTTTCTATCTTATTCCTTGTGAATCTGATTCCTGTCTTTCCCCCTTTCCTCTTTCGGGAAGCCAGTCACGTGAGCCTCGGACCCCGGATCCAATCACAGGAAGGGCACCTCCCAATAAGGCGTGACCGCGCTACCTTTGAAAAGAGGGTACCGGCTCATTTTCTCTCTCTCTTACTTTTTGAAGCTCTCTTACTTTTGAAACGCCCTTGTTCTCTTGCTTTGAAACTCTTAACTTCCTCTTCTGAAGCTCTTATGCTTCTCTCTTACTTCTGAACGCCTTTACGCGTTCTCTTTGTTTTATTTCTTTAAGCTCCAACCTCTCCAAGCAAGATGTTTTCTCCTCCTCACGCCGACGAACAAAGACTTTTGAGGAATCTCACTAAGCTCCCAGGAGACGTCTTGAGTTAGCTAGTGTGAAAGAAATCTAGTAACGTCGAGTGATTTGAATATCTTCTTTTCTTTTAATCGTGCTTATGTTTTATCGCCCAATCTAAGTTTAATCTCACGACTGATCAAAGCAGGTGAACTTATTCATGGCCAGGGTAAGAAACACCGCAGAGATAGAAGAAAGTCGTAGAATAAGTAAGTCTAGTGAATCGATTTTCAGTTCTGGATCTGCAGGAACTAGCAAAACTTTTCGTCCAAAACGTCCATATGGTTGGACACTCCTGCTCAGGACAGTGAGCCAAAGAGAGGATCCTGCCGCCTGCGTCACCACGCTCCGAGTACGCCCGAGGCGACTCGACCGACGAAGAAAGACCTCCACGCTGACTCAGCCTGGAAACTTCCACGGGAGAACTGCGGAACCAAGCAAGACGCCATCACTTCCAGGTCCTCAGAGAGCCTCTGTACCCAACGAGTGGTGAGAATCGACGAAAAAGTAAGCTAAACCTACGCATTCCCAGAGCTGAAAATTGAATTAAGTTTCTTGATAAATTATATACGTTAATTAAACCTCAGTTAGCGACACATTAGTCACAAGCCATAGTGCCTAGCTTATCTTTAAAGTCGAATCGGTTTCCCCTGCGTTGATGCTGTGAGATTTCAAGATTATGCTATGTTAAGTAAATATCCTTCTTCTTTTTGTTAATAAATACTTTCATTATTTGAAATCACAGTGTGTACAGTCTATTCATTAAAAGTCTGAAAATCCTGAAGATCTCACTTAGCTTGACTATCATTCATTCTCAAACTAATTTATAATGTTTTAAGCCAATTATAAACTTTAATTACTATCATTAGTCAAATATCAGTAATCATAAGGGTTTGAATAAGGTCAACGCTATAAAAACGATATATAAATATATATACTATATATATTTATATATATCACGGTGTATACCCAACATACACTACATACATTATTATTTTTGGCGCCCAACGTGGGGCCAGGAAAAAGTCTTTTAATGAACAAACTGTAAACACTAAACAATTTCAGCTTGGGTTTATGAAGTGCTTTCCGCTGTTTGTGTTGCTGAATAACGATTGAGATTCAAAGCTTGATGTGGGCAATTTCGTGTTGTGTATGTTACTGTTGAAAATCTGTTCTGTGGTATATACCGTTGAGAAAAATAAGCTTGATTGTTTTTGAAGTGCGCGGATTCCGCTCTAGAACGTTGACGCGGTTCGACCCCTCAGCCGCGAAATTCCGGCGAGAGACCACCGAACCGAATTCCTCCGTTCGTTTTAAAACTGGGTCGCTACCAGCGTTAATAACGAGATCGCGCGCTAGGCGATTGTGAGGTTATAAAAAGAAGCAGCCGAAAATACGGCTTGTGTTAAGAGCGGTCTGCTCTCACCAGCTGTTCCTGTTTAGACTGAACGCGAATTCAGAAAAGGAACGACCCCTTTGAAGGGGCGGAGCTGAAACTAAGGAGGGAAATTCAAAACGCCCCCAAAACAGAGGAAGACTAATTCCCTCTTGTGGTTTAAGTGCGTAATTGCAGGGAAACTACTTCATAACTAGCGTCTATTGAAGCGTGTCCTCCCATGCTCCTCCTTGTGGTCAAGTGTGGTGCTACCCTTGACGTTTGATTCCCGTACACCCTCTAGTGGTTGGGAGGTTGTCCGCCGAGGCAACCTTAAGTGTTTAGCAGCCCTCTGGTACTTAAAAGTTGTCATTACAGATGAAACTCTTTTAAAGTACCTTAGTGTAAAATCTCTGTTCCCCTTTTAATTTTAATTTGATAAAGTATCTGAGCGTTTAAAATCTTTATCCCATTTTAGATTTTAATTTGATAACACCCTCTAGTGTTAACTTCACGCTACAGTGGAAATTCCCATTTGTGTTATATTGTGTCTGCTCGTGCCGTGTTTATTAGAATTTCCACCAGCGCCGACTGGTGTCCATTGCTGCTATTGCATTATAACTTGCTTGTCGCCCTCTGGTGCCCCAGTCTGGTATTACAATTTAAGTTCAACTTTAATACTGAAGCTTGCTGTTGCCATTCAGACTTACCTTTAGTACCCTCTAGTGTAGAAACTTGCTATCGCAATTGAAATTGTTAACTAGCTCGCACTGACAAGACCTGGTATTACAGCTCCAGTGGCTGCCTCTAAACATCTGAATAATTACGATTAAAGGCTTGGAAGCATAGTAAGCTGATACAGCCATAACAGACAGTGTGCAGTAATTAGAGATTGACACTTTAACTTGATACCAGATCACAAACGCAGTTAAAAGAGAGAGTCTTTCAATTTTGCTATTCTTAATAATTCTTTAATTCGGAAAATTCTTTTACTTTCATAATTCCTTAATTGGAAATTATATTTAGTAATAAATCTTACTTAAAATTTTTTAAATTCTTTAATCCAAATTTTTCGACAATTCTTTAATTCAAATTTTTTAATAATTTTAATTATTGAAAAAAATTTTTTTTTTTCCTTCTTTTGCTCACTTGCGTATAGCAACTTTCACTCCACCCTCTACTACTAACAGACTTCCCTTAGAGATTCACAAGTGAACTCCAACACCATACAGACTAGCAGTTACTCTTAGAGCACTCAGTACAGGTGAATTTAGTTCAATTTAGTTAGAAAGGGATTAACGGAACTAATCCTAACTAAATAGAAGTAAGTTACACCTCGCAGTTAAACACAGCTAACATGGCAGAAGGGACTTATCCCTCGGAAGTATATGTAGAAGGCTTGTGGGATGAGGCATTCTCTGTTCTGACCAGCATCACCAATGATGTGATGCCTGGACTCGCAGAAACGGTGCAGAAAGCCTCACGGGCCCATCGTGACCACATGGTGGCTAAGTGGATAGAGAACCACTTAACCAACAGCCTCAAGGGCAAGCCCCTAACGGAGGCATTAGGTCAAATAGCCCTCCTCGCTGTAGTACAGCTCCGGGCCAGTGAACGTGAACTTGACGTATCACGGCAACAGCAGGCAAAGGTGGAGGCAGAGTTAAGTCAACTTCAAAGCGAAATAGCTGAAGGGAACACACTGCCCCAGGTCACTCCTGATGTGCCACCTAGTGCCGCTACAGAAAGACAGGACCAGCAGGAAGATAGTGAGGATCAGGAACCAGACTCAGGGACCGTAGCCTTTAGAGCTGCTGCAGCACCTCCTCTGGTATCAACTGGTATTTCACCTTCCCCTGTGTCTCCTGTCAGCCGTCCCTTACAACGCCCTGCTAGACCCAGAGCACTGCAACCCAGTGCCTGGCCCCCTCAACCTTTCCCCTCTCACGGTCCCTCATACAAGGACCTAGACAAAATCGCGCGTAATATAACCCGCTTTGATCCCAAACCTGACGGTTCTAATGATATCTTTTCTTACCTAAAAGATATTGACTTCTACCTCCAAAGGTTCCCCGGGATCACAATAGATGACAGACTATATGTGATTAAACTGACCTCCAACCGAGACGTCAGTAACTTCATTGAACGTCAGCCAGACTATGTAAAAGCGCGATATGATGTGCTGTGCCAAGCATTGGAGGAAGAATTCTCCAATCACCTGTCACAGACGGGACTGGCCGCTGCTTTGAACATAAAACAGCAACGCCAGGAATCCCCTCAACAATATTACAACCGACTCAGACAGGCGTATTTCGGACCTAGAAATGACTCCGGAATGGAGGAAGAGTTAAATTTCAAATCACTATTTATCCAAAACTTCCATCCCCACACCAGTCATCAGCTGGGAGTCTCAGCTTGCCCTCGCACCCTGTCTAGCAGACAGCTGCGTGATTTAGCACTCAGAGGTTTCCTAAAATCCCAACAAATTCCCAACAGACGGTCCGAAACACCCCAAGTTTTTAATGTCGACTCCAGCTCCTCACATTTAGAGTTGGAGGGTGCCACCCAGGCCGATCCACCAAGATCCGCCCTGGACCCTTCCCCCACTCCGAAACCTCCTCCGCCCTCACACCAATACAAGCGCTACCCTCCTCGCAGGCCAGACAGAAATCGCAACAAAGATTTCTGGAACCCTTGGGACAGGGCCGGGTATGGTCGTGACTATTACCCTGCAGAAAACCGCGGTGCGGACCGTGGAAAATCAGCACATCCCCATAAGGGATATGAGCGAACAGCTCAGAACCAGCTTTCTGATTCTAATAGAGAAAAGAAAGAGAAATACTGGTATCAAAATAAAGAAAATCACACCAAAGACAAGCTTAAAGGCAAGGAATTCAGCTCTAAGGAGTTAGAGGACATCCGCCTAATGCTTGCAATGATTTGTAAAGAGAAAAAGAAAAAACCTGACGTTCTTTCTATCACCTCTGTGCGGTCTAACCCAGAGCCATCCTCTAACACCCCAGAAATGTTAGAGAGTTATGTAGGAGAAGTGACAAGCGAAGCTCCGTCTTCTAGCGCACCGTGCAATCTCCTCGTGACCCAAACAAACGCTGAAGACCCAATGATACAGGGGGGTGACTCGCAAACACCCTCCAGTGCTGTTTTGGTTGTTCAGTTAGACGGTAAAGAAGGTTTAACGCCAAATGACCCTTCAGTCATTGAAGGCGACACACCCTTCCAACAATTCATAGGACACCTAACTGAGAAAGGGGTTGCACGCAAATTCTATTTGTCCACCATTGTGGAGAGAAGGCTAGTACATGAGGCCCTGTTGGACACTGCATCAGATGTCACGCTCATGTCTTCCGCCTTGTTCCACCAGGTTCGAGCCATTGCGCGGCGTGAAAATCGCGAGATACAGCTCCAAAACTGTTCTCTTAAAATTCAGCCGTATTCACATGCAGGCCTTACGATCCAATCTATGGCACTAATACACTTAGCCATTGGACCAATGACTTTAGTGCATCCAGTTCATGTGTCTCCTCTCGAAACAATTCCCTTCCTCATCGGCAAAGATCTCCTTAATCGCTTCGAACCACTGATTGACTTCAAAAGGTCAAAGATCTGGGCACAAGTGCGTGAGCCTTTGCCCATCTGCACCCCACACCACCGGGAAGCTCAGTGTTGCCGTCTCGAAATCCGGCCTGAATCAATAGGAGATCCACCAAGTCAGATCCCTCACTTTGAGGAAGAGGAAACTGAGCCCATGGCGGCCATGCCAGAGACTGCAGTCTCTTCCTGGCCCCCTAATGCCATGTTAGAACAGCGGAACACATTCCTGTGCACTTTCACTAAGCCGTCCACAACAGACGCTCCCGGCCTTCCCATCGTGAATGGTCTCATAATGCAGGACTATCATGTGGACAATGTAGTTCTGGCTCTGTGGACTGACAAGTCCGCCATAAGCCAAACCCTCTTTGACACCCTGCGCCTCACTCAGCCAAATATTCCTTTGGTGAGCAGTCCTTGTCGCTTTCCTCTCGACCCGAAATCAAAAGTAATGTCACCCACTGATGGAATTTGCGCTCTAACCATCCAGTGGAATAAAAGGGTACTCACCCATTATTTCTTGGTCGTCCCTAACTTGCCGCACGACGCTTACATTGGAAGTGACTTCTTGGTGCGCCTCGATGTCCATGTAGACACCCTCAATAGTGTGCTGTGGTCCTTGACTGATGTTTCAACGGAAACCTGGTCCTCAGATCCCAGCAACCTAGGCTCAGGACAAACTATTTCAGAGGTATGTCAGGTCACTAACCAAGGTTCACTTGTGGTACCTGCGAACACCGCAAATGTACCCATCCGCTTGGTCATGCGACCTGGCCAACACTTAAGCCACGCGCATGCACTTTTCCAACCGTCACCTCAGTTCTTCGAACTAGGCCTCACCCTCGAAGCCACACCTCTGGTGGAAACACGAGCAAGATCCACCTATCTGTTCGTACGAAACGAAACCACTCAACCCTTGACAATCCCTCACTCATCTCCTTTGGGTTGGTTGGTCAGTACGAAATTCCATGACTTCGAGTTGCGAATCCCGATTATAGGACCAATGCCTGAATCCCTGCTTCTTGATCATCCAGAATCAAAGGTGTTCTATACTCATCCGACATGAGCTGTTGCTCTCTTCTCAGCTTTGGACATGGGTAAAGACGCCATCTGCAGAATAGATCTTGCTGACGATGATCAAATGACGGTCATGGTTCTTTCTTTAGATTCATCCCAGGAATCCTCCTGGGAACCATCTCTTCTTCCCGAAGTGAGAGAAGACACTTCAAATTCACGCAATTCGAAAGAACTATCAAGTCGAACAAGTTCTAAAGGAGGCCGATGGCCTTCAAAACAAAGAAGAACGTGAGAAACTCTGTGAAGTGCTTCTTAAATATCAGTAATCTTTTGCCAAAGATTCAACGGACTGTGGTCTCACTGACATTCATTCAGTGCGCATTCCCACTCGTCCAGGAGCACCACCCACGTTTGTCCGCCAATACAAAATTCCGTTGGCATCCTATGAACCGGTACAAGAAATCATTGATGATTTGCTGGAAAAGGGCATGATTCGACCCTGTAACAGCACGTACTCGGCACCATTATGGCCCTTCATAAAACCCAATGGTAAATGGCGCCTGAGCATCGACTATCGGAAACTAAATCAACAGGTTCCCTTGTCTCGGTGGCCGATGACACAATTAGAGCAAGAACTTCCCTCGGTCCGAAACGCTAAATACTTTTCCACCATCGATGTAGCCTCTGGCTTCTGGACCATCCCGGTGCAAGCAGAAGACCAACACAAGCTCGCTTTCACCTTTGCAAACCGACAGTACACATTCACTCGGTGCCCCTTTGGATATGCCAACTCGCCCACGGAGTTCAACATTTTCTTAAACAAAGCATGCCCTGATGCCCGCGAGCGAGGCACCCTTCTATACGTGGATGACATACTCATGCGTAACCACTCCCTACAGGCACATATTGACGAGATTGATCATGTTCTTGAGCAGCTCACAACAGCAGGTGCGAAAATATCACTCTCCAAATGTCAGTGGTGCAGAACAAAGGTGAATTACGTCGGTCTGCTCGTAAGCACTGATGGTGTTGAACCACAAGTGAGTCGAGTGCAAGGGGTAACAAACCTCGCAGCACCCACCAATCTTAAGGAACTCCGCAGTTTCTTAGGAGTATGCAACTACTCACGACAATTCATAGAAAACTATGCGGACCTAGCTCGTCCACTTTATGACCTCCTAAAAAAGGATACTCCATTCACCTGGGGCGAAGCCCAGGAACACGCCATGCAGGCACTGAAATCTAAACTGTGCACGGCCCCATGCCTTGCCTACCCTGACAGTAGCAAAGAATTCTACCTAGAAGTAGGGTTCTCAGACCACTGTCTCAGCTCCGGTCTGTATCAATTACACGACCGAGACAAACGTGTCATAGCCTACGCTAGTAAAACTATGCTGGCTGCTGAAAACAAATACAGTGACTGCGAAAAAGCACTACTAGCAACAGTGTGGGCAGTCAAACATTTCTCCAACTACCTAGGTGTTCAGAAGGTGATTGTTGAAACTCATCATCAGCCAGTCACTTTCCTGAACAGCCAACGAATTCGAGAGGGTGTAGTAACTAACGCTCGAGTAGCCTCTTGGCTAATGGCTCTCCAAAGCTTTGACTTGGAGGTACGTTACGCACAAAACTACAAGAGCCCCATAGGCACAGGCCTTGCTTCCTGCAGGCGATGCGAAGGAGACATTCCTTCCCAAGTGCCACACGCTCCAGAAACCCTCTTACCTACTGTGGCTAACCACCACTATTTCAATCCTAACACATGCAAAGACCTTGTCACTGCGTATGTAGATGGTTGTTCGTTCCGCCGAGAACACACCCTGATGGCAGGGGTGGGTATTATCGGAATAAACGGATGGCCTCATGAACCCCTAAGTTTCAAATTGGGTGCTCAGTCCTCCCAATATGCTGAAATAGCAGGAATTCTCATCACAATTCAGTCTGCGGTCCAGAAAAGCGTAAAAACGTTGGTGATCTGCCAGACTTCAACTACGCGCACCTAAGCTTCACATGCCACTTGAAACTGTGGAAAACCAACAACTACACCACGTCAAACAAAAAGCCAGTCAAACACAAAGAGCTTTTCGCGGCATGTGAACACTTGGTAGACACACATGACCTGCAGATCTACTGGAAGGAAGTGAAGGGTCACTCCCGAGTCCCGGGAGATGACAAAGAATTCAATCCCATTGAAAAACCCATCTGCGGGACACAAAGGGGTCAAAGCAACACACCATGCGCTCCGGCAGGTGGCATATTGGCCCCACATGGTAAAAGATGTGGCTGACTACATTAAAGGCTGTCTGGTATGTTGCCAATTTCAACCCTCGAATCCTCTTCATAGAGCCCCCTTGCAAAGCTCCAGATAGACTGGGTTGGACCACTCACTCGAACAGTAAGAGGTAACAAGTACTTCCTCACAGTCACGTGTGCATTCACTAAATGGGTAGAATGCCTCCCCGCACCGAATGACACAGCGCTAACCACTGCATACTTACTGATGAACCATGTCTTCTCACGGTTTGGCCTACCCAGCCGTGTCGACTCTGACAGAGGGACACATTTCACAGCTGAGGTCATGCAGCAGCTCTGGCAACTCTTAGGAGTAAAAGCCAGCCTTCACATTAGCTACCATCCTCAAAGCTCAGGTCAGGTAGAGCGAGCCAACCGAACTGTTGTTAGCATACTGAAAAAGTACGTAGCAGCAAACCAACGAGACTGGGACGTCAAGCTACCCCTTGTACTGATGGCCATACGGGCGACCCCACACGATGCAGTCGGGGTCTCACCCTTTGAGTTGATGACAGGGAGACAGATGACTCTGCCTCAACATCTGTTATATCAGCCAGGTGAAGCTAGCATAGCCATAGCCTACACCACTCATCAGTATATGGAGGATCTGCAGAAACACCTCAAAGCCACTTTCGCCTTTGCCCAGCAGAAACTGGAAAAAAGTGCAGAACGTCGCAAAGCGTACTATGATCACAAAGCATCCCACGATGAACTCCAAATAGGGGACAAGGTATGGTACTACATCTTTGTCCAACCTGTTGGAAGGTCGCGGAAAACGGGGGAATCTGGCCCGCAAATTCCTACCCCGATGGTCCGGTCCCTATAAGATCACAGACAAACTGTCCCCCGTTGTTTACAGGATCAAAATAAACAAAGCTCGGGGCAGTACTGAACTCAAGTGGGTCCACGGCAACCAAATCCGACCACACACAACCCCCATGGGACTTGTAGGGGATACTAACGCTGGTGTTAGGTCATAAACAACAGAACCAAAGGCAGGAAGGGTGTTGGTTAACAAACAACTACAACCTTCTACTCACACCTTAGTTCTCCTATCCCTTTTCCCACTCACTAAAGACATTCACTACTTGTGCCCTAGCAAACCTTTTATTCATGACAGCGCAAATGGGATCTGTGGCCTTAAGCCTATGATGAGTAATACTCAATGCCCGGTAGTCGTCACACCCCGACGTTTGGTAACCAGTACTCAAGCTGAGATTGTTGGAAACCGTTGGTTGGTTAACACCCCCTTTAGAGAGGCCCTACTAACCTATGATCAACATGACACCTCAGAAAGGGTACTCCTTCCTAGCCAAACCTTCTGGGTAGACGTCCCCGTAAACGCAATCCTACATGTAGGAGACCTGGCCCTGTATCACCTAAACCCTGACCAATATGAGAGCGACATAGAAATCTCAGAGTTTTTCTCCAAACACACCATCGATCTAGATACTAAAACACTAACTCGCCTAGAATATGAGGGAACCCAAGTCATTGATCTAACCCCCATAGATAACACTCTTAGAGAGCTGTCGTCTCAACCCCTATGGCCAGCTCAGCCTGTCACCTATGCATCGTCCACTCCAGACACCTTACTAGTTACCCTGGTAGGATTAGGATATCTGTTGACCTTTGGTATAGCTTGGTTCTATTTCAAACACACTCGAGCCCTCCAGAGCAGGTTAGAAACTTGGTCTAATAAAATGGTCAAATTCGTTAGACATAAAAGAGCCCAGAGAGGTGAACCCCCAAGTTTTAGATATGAAGCCGAAGGCCATGTCGAAGAACCAGCTCTCAAGGTTGCGTTTGAACAAGACCTACCCCTAAATAATTAGAATCCCTTCAGCATGCAAACATCGACACTCCATATGCACCCATACACTGATAGGAAGACATCAGCTCTGGAAATGTGTTTGAATATGCTTGCTGACCTCACCTTCCTCCACAACAAAAGTTATTTTCAGCTCCATGCTCCCTGCCGGACCATAAAACTGAAAAAAGGGGGGAATGTAGTGGAGTATGGACCGAATAAAGAAATGAAAGTTTTGAATAAAAACTCTCCACTCTGAATAAGGATTTCTTGGGAGAGGACCCCACATTCCACAGACCGTGGGTGTGCAAAGACCCTGCAGTCCCCCCCCCACACACACACACACCCTCACGCACACACATAAGGTCTGCATCAAAGGACTGACCAGGACGCCTGGCCACGGCTCTTTCCTCTCTTCAGAAACGTAAAGATAACAAGCCCATTTTTATGATGCTTTTAAGAAACAGGAACTTCAAACAAAGTGGGGAGTTATAATCCCGTTTATGGCCATGGCGCCTAAAAGGCGAAGCTTATCTCGTGTGAAAATCAACAGCTGGCAGTGCCGACTTAACTCGAGTTGACCCCCGGGAAACTCATCCACAGAGGACGAACGACATGGATCAACAGCAACCCCAAGTGGACATTGGCGAAACTACGCCTCGCCCGAGGTCGCCTAAACAATAACGAAAATAAATCAAATTCTGATTAATATGTGTACGCGATATGTACGAATGTCACTCTATTGTCTTCAGATGAACATCTATCAACCAATAAAGTGATGTGTATTACTGTTGTCAATCATGAAAGAAAATTTCTGTCTCTAACTAAAGAAAACGAATTAATATCTTCTAACGTAATATCGTAGTGGTATGTGACCATGACATACCCAAAAATAGAATTATATACAGATTTATATACAGTTTGTTATTAATAATCCAGTACACTCATTGTGATATGTCAATAACATGTATAGGAAATTTCGATATACACGAATTTTCTATCTTATTCCTTGTGAATCTGATTCCTGTCTTTCCCCCTTTCCTCTTTCGGGAAGCCAGTCACGTGAACCTCGGACCCCGGATCCAATCACAGGAAGGGCACCTCCCAATAAGGCGTGACCGCGCTACCTTTGAAAAGAGGGTACCGGCTCATTTTCTCTCTCTCTTACTTTTGAAACGCCCTTGTTCTCTTGCTTTGAAACTCTTACCTTCCTCTTCTGAAGCTCTTACGCTCCTCTCTTACTTCTGAATGCCTTTACGCATTCTCTTTGTTTTATTTTTTAAGCTCCAACCTCTCCAAGCGAGACGTTTTCTCCTCCTCACGCCGATGAACAAAGACTTTTGAAGAATCTCACTAAGCTCCCAAGAGACGTCTTGAGTTAGCTAGTGTGAAAGAAATCTAGTAACATCGAGTGATTTGAATGTCTTCTTTTCTTTTAATCGTGCTTATGTTTTATCGCCCAATCTAAGTTTAATCTCATGACTGATCAAAGCAGGTGAACTTATTCGTGGCCAGAGTAAGAAACACCGCAGAGATAGAAGAAAGTCGTAGAATAAGTAAGTCTAGTGAATCGATTTTCAGTTCTGGATCTGCAGGAACTAGCGAAACTTTTCGTCCAAAACGTCCATATGGTTGGACACTCCTGCTCAGGACAGTGAGCCAAAGAGAGGATCCTGCCGCCTGCGTCACCAAGCTCCGAGTACGCCCGAGGCGACTCGACCGACGAAGAAAAACCTCCACGCTGACTCAGCCTGGAAACTTCCGCGGGAGAACTGCGGAACCAAGCAAGACGCCATCACTTCCAGGTCCTCAGAGAGCCTCTGTACCCAACGAGTGGTGAGAATCGACGAAAAAGTAAGCTAAATCTACGCATTCCCAGAGCTGAAAATTGAATTAAGTTTCTTGATAAATTTTATACGTTAATTAAACCTCAGTTAGCGACACATTAGTCACAAGCCATAGTGCCTAGCTTATCTTTAAAGTCGAATTGGTTTCCCCTGCATTGATGCTGTGAGATTTCAAGATTATGCTATGTTAAGTAAATATCCTTCTTCTTTTTGTTAATAAATACTTTCATTATTTGAAATCACAGTGTGTACAGTCTATTCATTAAAAGTCTGAAAATCCTGAAGATCTCACTTAGCTTGACTATCATTCATTCTCAAACTAATTTATAACGTTTTAATTGTTTAAGCCAATTATAAACTTTAATTACTATCATTAGTCAAATATCAGTAATCATAAGGGTTTGAATAAGGTCAACGCTATAAAAACAATATATAAATATATATACTATATATATTTATATATATCACGGTGTATACCCAACATACACTACAAGGGTCATAAATTGTATGTGATGTCACTACCAAGGTACAGGAAGCAGGAGCAAGAGAGGCTCCAATCTTATCCAGTCGGTATAAAAGGCGGGTCTTCTAAACTCTGGTTAAAATGTGGCTCCAAATGCTCTCCCCTTCTTCTCCCTTTCTCTGACCCTTCCGCGGCTCGACTCTTCACTTCAAGGCTCCAGACACTTGGGACGTTTTCTCTTTTAGCCTTTTTCAAGGCTAAAGAGTAAAATGACTCTGGGTTTGAAATGACTCTGCATGCGTCAGATTCTTGGCTTTCTTAAACAGTCTTGGGCCCCTAAAGCGTGGTCCAGATAGAAACTACAGATTAAGAAGAGCTATAGTTTAAATCCAGCAAAAAAAATTCAATGCCACACCCAGAGCATTGGAGGAGACCAGACCTCTGACACCCAAAGTGGTGACCAAAACTTCCTTACCAGTGACCTTCTGAGCAAAGGCCCAGGAGAGACCTGCATGGGCGTGTCTCTCTCTCACAAGGCGGTGATGGAGAATCCCCACCGAGACATTCAAAACGCCACCAGCCGCTGTGTCTGAAAGTCTCGAGAGGAAAAGAACGTCCGCGTCTTCAACACTACAATGCCCACGCCGGAGAAGCACCATACATCAGTGACATGCTCCCAGCTATCCAGTCCATCGCGGTGTCTGAACAGGGAGAGAAAAGGTTCGCCCGCAGCTGCAACCTATAAGGCCCACATCTGCAAATCTCCAGGAATTTGTGCTGGAAAGCACCGTCAGCGACATAATCCCTGTCCATCTCTGGAAACTTAAGGCCACATGGTCTCATGTCTCTCATGGCTCAAGGTTGGTACTGAAAGCTTGCTGGGATAAACATAGCCTTTTCTAGAATCTAGGGTAATTATCATAGAGAAATTCCCTCATATATTAATCTCCCTGTTCCCTCATGTATCGCTGTAATCCATTTCATTATATGAATGTATAATCAATATTCATTATTCTATTTTACAATTAATAAAATAAAGTTGTGTGATGAAACCAATCCTTGGTTATTTGTTTCTGTGTGTGCACCTTTCTTGTATGGAATTATAATTTCTAGCTCAGATTAAATTTCAAAGTCAAGAACCCACGGCGGGTCAATGAGCATAATTCATTAATAATAGTTAATTCTAGCTAATTCTGCTGTATAATATGTGAAGATGGCCTTCTTGTCTAAGATAGACAGGTAAAGACACTACATATTATTTATTATGGCTCTCAAACATGGAGATTAATAATTAATTATCATTAACTCCGCTATGTAGTGCTAATGACACCGCAACGTGTGCATAACTATTTCCACTACAATAACAGGAGCTCATTTAGTGCCTGAAAAGAGTAAATAAATGAGGTGTTGTGTAAATGTTCTCCCACTGTTTACAAAAACAAACCTTTAGAACTTTAGTGTGTTTTTTAAATGATATACATTTCTTTCAAAACGATATGGAGCTGTTTTCTGAATCATTTCACTTGAGAATAAACAGGTTTTACAAATACAAATATAAATGTTAGTAAATAACTGATGTATTTCCTGAAGAATTTCTCCAGATTAAATCAGTTCAGTGGCTGAGTTTCTCTGCTCTTCACAGCAGCAGGTGTCTATAGTTTGTTCTTCTCTACAATAAGTTGGAATAAAGGTTTATGCTTTGTTTTTCTCGTCCATTTAAGAAAGTCATAATTAAGTGTGATCATAAATGTCAGTGTCAATCCTAAATCATAAAAGACCTCATAAATGTCAAATGGGTAAGTGAGTGAAGACCTGTGATGCACTGGGGCCCTGTCCAGGGAGTGTTCCTCTTGCAGCCAGTGATTCTGGGGAGGATTCAGACCCACGTGACCCTGAACAGGACGAAGCACTTACAGAAAATGAATGGATGTTCAGATTGAGCTCATTGTTTGTGTCTCTTAATAATGTTTTTAACACACAGACCCCAAGTTTATAACAGTAGTGTTTTCCACACGTCATAATTCTTGATTCCTGTGAGGGTGAGTTTCACATTCTCTGTTTTAACTCTACACTGTGTTTACTTCTCCTTACAGATTGTCTCACTTTAATCAGTCCTTGAATTCCTATGAAAGTCTCTGCTCTGCTCTGAACTCACCAAACTCACCCCTGAAAGAGCTGGACCTCAGTCACACTGACCTGCAGGCTTCAGGAGTGAAGCTGATCTCTGATACACTAAAGAGTTCACACTGTAAACTGGGGACACTCAGGTGAGAGTTGTGTGATTGTGAGTTGAATGTCCATGTGGAAAATGTGTGTGTTCTCCTGCTCCAGTTGCCTGTAGTTACCCTCACAAAGTTTAGTTTAGAGTGAAATTCCATGTGGAAATAGAATGTAAATAGCAATAAAATATTCATAGTAACATTCAAAACAAATGTTCAGATTGAGCTCATAATGTACACACCCCTGAATAATTAATATTGGAGAAATACTGATATATGAAAATCTCATAATTCCTGATTCACATGAGTCTGAATTTCACATTCTCTATTTTACCTTCACTTTCTCCTGTATTTACTTTACCTTGTAGACTCACAGACTGTAAATTCACCCTGAATTCCTATGAAAGTCTCAGCTCTGCTCTGAACTCACCAAACTCACCCCTGAAAGAGCCGGACCTCAGTCAGACTGACCTGCAGGATTCAGGAGTGAAGCTCATCTCTGAGGGATGGAAGTGTTCATACTGTACACTGGAGATAATCAGGTGAGTGTTCTATGTGTTCCTGAATAGAATAGGTTTGTAGAAACAGTAAGATATGCTCTAGTTTTACACAGAACATTTAATAAAGGTTTGTCTGTGATTTGGACCGAAGTGATCTAAATGTTTTTGATATTCAACATTCAAAGCTCACATAGTACCTTTGTACTAATGTAGGATTGTTTTCACAGTGCAAAAAGTGGCATATTGATTAGTCAAAAGAGCTCTGATATTTTGTAACCTTATTTTAAGTAGTTTTTGTCTTTTGAAAAACTGCCAATAGGTAAAGATATTTTTAAATAAATTTATACAAAAAACAACCCTCAGCAACTTGTAAAAAAGACATTTTTAACTTTTAAACTTTTTAAAACCCAAAGTAAAAGAATCTTATCAGGACATTTTCTCTTGTTTTAAGTCAAAATACAAGTCAAAATTACTCAAATTAAAATAGAATAATATTCTTGAGCAATTTTAACTTATCAAGATGGTACTTTTTGTAGTGTGTCTCTTCCAAAATCACAACAGCCATAACTGGCAAACAAAAATAGAAAATTTAGGGAATCTTACCAGAAGAGATTTCAGAGTCACCGCTCTGATCAATAATAATTTCTTCTCCATCGGAGTCACAGGGGTTGACATGGTTGAGGATCATGTCCAAAGCCTGCTGTGTACTGTAATCCCATGCCATCTTTGCTTCTCGGTCAACAGAGTCTTTCTGAATGTCTTTCTTTAATGCACTTATTACTTCCTGGCATATTGCACTTAATGTATGGTATTTTGTATAATTTGTGCTGTAGTTCGAATGTTATATCCTCTTTTGTAAGTCGCTTTGGATAAAAGTGTCTACCAAATGCATAAATGTAAATGTAACAGAGTAAGTGAAATATGTGTGGTGACGTGGCTTTTTATCCACATGGAGGTGGATACACATATAATCGTTATCATCGTTCACGCTATCACCCATTACACCCATCCCTGTTCACTGTTACCTGGTACTGGCATATTTCGATCTAATGGCTGCAACAACAACATTTTTTAAATAAATATAGAACCCATCTCAGTTACCTCCATCGTGTATATTTGTAATATTGTATTATAGTGAGAAATGTTTATTCTATTTTATTTCACTCAGCATGTAGCCAGATAGGCTATTTACTTTGGTGCAGTTTATTATATAAAGTTTATGCACTTTATTATCAAGTTTTCCTGTGTCTGCAGTCATCTTTCTCTTTATTCTAAAACTCACACAAAGACATTATTTGAACTATGATGCCAAAACACCTCAAGTCTGCCTCCTTTGTGCTAATTTTGGATTGTTTTCTCACTGATGATTGGTCAAAATAGCTAAAGTTCAGATTTTTTAACCATTATTTTAAGTAATTTTGTCTTTTGAAAAACTGCCTCCTTTGAACTAATGTAGGATTGTTTTCACAGTGCAAAAAGTGGCAAATTGATTAGTCAAAATAGCTCTGATATTTTGTAACCTTATTTTAAGTAGTTTTTGTCTTTGAAAAACTGCCAATATTTTTACATAAATTTATACAAAAAAACAACCCTCATCTACTTGTAAATAAGATATTTTTACTTGAACTTTTTAAAACCCAAAGTAAAAGAATCTTATCAGCACATTTTGTCTTGTTTTAAGTCAAAATATCTCACCCCATTGGCAATTTTATTTTTCTTGACAAGTAAATATGACTCAAATTAAGATTAAATACTATTACTTAACTGATTTTTGGATAAGCGGTTACAGATAATGAATGAATGAATGAATGAATGATTTTTTTATTTATATTTTTCAAGGTTTTTGTAGGTTTCACATCAAATAATATTGCATTAGATCAACAAATATAAACTAAAAATTTTAAATAATTCTTTATTGTGTGTATTCTATGAAGTATTATTTCATCATATTTTTGAAAGATTATAATAATAATTTTTTATTATCAGCAGCTGAGAAAACTGCCAAAGTACCAAAATATTTTTTATTTGTTGAGATTGTTGCCCTGAACTAAACTCCTGAAAGTCTGTGCCTGCTGTGACTGTCAGAGCTTTATCAGTCAACATAGTTCACACTATCACCCATCCCCCCGTTTTAGCACCTAGTAGTGGCTTAATGTACATAACAAAAGATGGCCTAATGGGATGCAAATTACCCCAGCACTGCCATTTGGCAGCCTCTGGTAGAAAAAGGGGTCAAATTAAAATCCTGGTAGTTCTAGTGTTAATGGTGCAGAGGATGGCTCTGAGATTGTTTACGTTACAATGTTTTAAACCAGTCACCTCAGTGTGTTTATTAGGAACATTTGGTGGTTCATCTTTGAGGTAAAGTCTTAGTTTTAATATTTCAGGTGTTATAAATGGACAGCTGTGGTGTAGTGGTCAGAGAAGAGGGTTTGGGGGCTGGAAGGTCTCTGATTCAATCCCCACGACCTACAGGAATAATTGGGGGTGGTGGGAGTGAAGGAAAAACAGTCTTCCTCTTCAGTCCACGGTTGAGGGGCCAGTGTGAACTACCCCTAGTGCTCTAGTGTGAGTGTGTGTGTTTACTGCCACGTGTGTTGAATGAAGACATGTTTCATTGTACATTGAAATTCTTTTAGACCTGAGGATCATTCTAGAGCACTGATCTACAAAGTGAAAGCACTACTTCAGCAGTGGTGAGACACAGTTAGCGTTGCTGCCACATAGCTCCAGCGTCTCTGGGTCCTAGAGTCAGTCCACACCTGGGGTCACTGACTGTGAGGAGTGTGGTGTGTTCTCTCGGTGTCTGTGTGGGTTTCCTCCAGTGACTCGGGTTTCATCGCACAGTCCAGACACACATGTTGGTGTGTGTGTGATGTTCCCGCTTGGCTCAGAGTGATTATTAGTAATACTCCAGTCCCACCATGACTGTGATCAGGATGAAGCTGTAACTGACATTTAACAAATTCATTTATTAATTCATTCACTGGTTATTTTGGTGACATTTAGAGCAGACTGTATCTATTTTCCATTGAGACTAGTCCTCAACACTGTCTTCATCTGACTGTAACCCTCTCTTCCCCCGTTTCTGCCTCCTGAAGTGAGAGGGAGTTTAAAGAGAGTTTAATTTTGGGGGTGAAAGTTCATGTGGAGAAGAGAATACAAACAGTGCTGAAAATATTCAGAACAATATTCAGAAAAAAATGTTCAGACTGAGTCTGTTATTAATGCCCCTCTGAATAATGTAAATAATGGAAAGTATTATTTTACTTATTAATCTCATTAAACTGATTCTGAGTCTGAAATCCACATTCTGTTTGAACTGTGCTGTATTTACTTTGCTTTGCAGACTGAATGTGTATAAACTCACCATGAATTCCTGTGAAGTTCACTTCTCTGCTCTGAAATCACCAAACTCCTCCCCGAAAGAGCTGGACCTCAGTCGCACTGAGCTGCAGGAATCAGAAGTGAAGCTGATCTCTGACGGACTGAAGAGTTCAAACAGTAAAGTGGAGATACTCAGGTAAGACAAGCTTTTTATCTTTTAATTTCTGACAGAAATGTGTGAAAGTGTTTGAAATATCAGATTGTGGAGGTCTGACGGTGTGGCTCTGCTGCTTCAGCTTCATGATTCACTTTATATTTTACACACAGCACATGTTCACTATGCTCTTATATTATTTATATCAAACGGGGCATTTTACTGAATGTGTCTCATCAACACAATTTACTGAGGTCTTCCACATGGATCTGGGAGTTCATTTATTTACTATTTTCAGGCACTAAATTAAGTGTTGTGTAAATGCTCTCCCATTGTTTACAGAAACATAATGAAAACTCAGAAACACAGTGTTTTTCAAATGCTGTACATTTCTTTCAAAAAAAATTTAGAGCTGTTTTCTGAAACATTACACGAAGATAAACAAGTTTTACAGAAGTAAATGTTAGGAATGAAAAGTATTTTCATAAGAGTTTCTCCAGACTAAATAAGTTCAGTGGCGGAGTTTAATTGCCCTTCACTGCAGAATGTACAAAAGACTGTTCATTTACCTGTTTTCATCCTTCAAGTCTAGTATGCCTGTAGTTTAGTGTTTTGTATGTAGTTCTAATTTCCGCCACTAGGCGGCTACCCGAATGCACCGATGCATAATCCTGCTAACACACGTGGTTCAGAGAGGTATTGGCATGAAACGGTCTTCATTTAATCGGTCTCATTAACAGTGTGCGTTCATTGAACGTGAGGAACCTTATTTGTGCTTTATCTTTGGTTGTATAAGAACGAAATATATATATTTTCACTGTGTTTTGTTTTGTCGAGTGTTTTTCAGTAATTTGGGGAAGTCAGCTGCTAGCTACTAGCTTTACCTAATTGAGGTGTGTAAGCCTGTGTGTGACGCAGTACATGTACGTAGTTTATGTTTTTCCTAATTAAATGCATCCATAAAATGTTTGTGTGATGTATACCTTGTGTTGAGTAGATTACTTTTAGCTGTGATAATTAATGTATGTGCGTTTATGTTGTACATCTTCAGTTCATTTATAGTCAGGTCTTAGCCTCGTGACAAGCCTTTAATGATGTTTATGGACATTTTTAGTTGTATTTGTAATAAGGGGATTGCTCATAGGCCAGTATTTCTAATTGTATTTGTTTATTATCTTTGTGTAGAACACCACACCCATTTCTACTTACATGTGGAGACCTGTACCAGATTAATATTAATGGACAAGACAAATTAAAGACAATTTCAATTTAAATCCTGGACCTGCATATTATCTCCTTTTATCTCAACTCACCTGAACGTATATAATTTTTGTCCTGACCCGACCACTGAAGTGATTGTTAATACACATACAAACCAGTTACAGTCATTAATACAAGCAGGTGACTTTAAATTGTTCTTCTAGACAATAAGTTGGAATAAAGTTTTTTTTTTTGCTTCTTTGTTTCTTATAAGTTAAAAAAGTCTCATCATTAAAGCAACTCTATGTAGTATTTTACCTTAAAATTCATTCATTATCTGTAAGCGCTTATCTAGTTCAGGGTCGCTGTGGGTCCAGAGCCTACCTGGAATCATTGGGCCCAAGGCAGGTATACACCCTGGAGGGGGCGCCAGTCCTTCACAGGGCAACACACACACTCACTCATTCACTCACACACTCACACCTACTGACACTTTTGAGTCGCCAATACACCTACCAGCGTGTGATTTTGGACTTTGGGAGGAAACCGGACCACCTGGAGGAAACCCATGCGGACACGGGGAGAACACACCACACTCCTCACAGACAGTCACCCGGAGGAAACCCACGCAGACACAGGGAGAACACACCACACTCCTCACAGACAGTCACCAGAGGAAACCCACGCAGACACGGGGAGAACACACCACACTCCTCACAGACAGTCACTCAGAGGAAACCCACACAGACACAGGGAGAACACACCACACGCCTCACAGACAGTCACCCGGAGGAAATCCACACAGACACAGGGAGAACACACCACACTCCGAGAGTCACCGGAGGAAACCCATGCAGACACGGGGAGAACACACCACACTCCTCACAGTCACCCGGCGGAAACCCATGCAGACACAGGGAGAACACACCACACTCCTCACAGACAGTCACCCGGAGGAAACCCACGCAGACATGGGGAGAACACACCACACTCCTCACAGACAGTCACCAGTGGAAACCCACGCAGACACGGGGAGAACACACCACACTCCTCACAGACAGTCACTCAGAGGAAACCTACACAGACACAGGGAGAACACACCACACTCCTCACAGACAGTCACCCGGAGGAAACCCACGCGGACACAGGGAAAACACACCACACTCAGACAGTCACCGGAAGAAACCCATGCAGACACGGGGAGAACACACCACACTCCTCACAGACAGTCACCCGGAGGAAACCCACACAGACATGGGGAGAACACACCACACTCTTCACAGACAGTCACTCAGAGGAAACCCACACAGACATGGGGAGAACACACCACACTCTTCACAGACAGTCACCCGGAGCGGAAATCGAACCCACAACCTCCAGGTCCCTAGAGCTGTGTGACAGAGTCACTACCTGCTGCACCACTGTGCCGCTACTTTAATTTAACAGTTTCAAAATGTTTGTGACGCTCCTCCGACATGTAAGAGAGGGAATAGCACCTCTCTCACTGCTGTGCCGGGCTGGTCCCCTAAAATCTGGATATGCAACTTCAGAACCAAGGGGTGGAGAACTCTGGCGAGAGCTGAGTAACACTTTACATCTCACGAGTGTTTAGTTCACTACAAGTAGAATCTAGCTCGGTTTTCCTCATACAGACATGAGAGAGAGAGATGTGTGTTTGTCTGTTAGAGAGAGACAGAGAGATGGTCTTGACACATGAATATTCTTCAGCTCTGAAGGTGTGGGTATGTGTGTGTGAGAGAGAGAGAGAGAGAGAGAGAAAGAGATGTGTGTAAAACTTAAATTCATTAAGGTCCTATAAATGTGAATTACACTCAGCAACAGGTAGGGGGAGCGCAGGAGACTAAAAAGCCCATTCCTACATAGTATTCCTCTAAGTGTGACCATAAATGTCAGTGTCAGTCTTAAATCATAAAAGACCTCATAAATGTCAAATGGGTGAGTGAGTGAAGACCTGTGATGCACTGGGGCCCTGTCCAGGGAGTGTTCCTCTTGCAGCCAATGATTCTGGGGAGGATTCAGACCCACGTGACCCTGAACAGGATGAAGCGCTTACAGAAAATGAATGAATGTTCAGATTGAGCTCATTGTTTGTGTCTCTTAATAACGTTTATAACACACAGACCCCAAGTTTATAACAGTAGTGTTTTCCACACGTCATAATTCTTGATTCCTGTAAGGGTAAGTTTCAGATTCTCTGTTTTAACTCTACACTGTGTTTACTTCTCCTTACAGATTGTCTCACTTTAATCAGTCCTTGAATTCCTATGAAAGTCTCTGCTCTGCTCTGAACTCACCAAACTCACCCCTGAAAGAGCTGGACCTCAGTCACACTGACCTGCAGGATTCAGGAGTGAAGCTGATCTCTGACACACTAAAGAGTTCACACTGTAAACTGGAGACACTCAGGTGAGAGTTGTGTTATTGTGAGTTGAATGCCCATGTGGATAATGTGTGTGTTCTCCTGCTCCAGTTGGCTGTAGTTACCCTCACAAAGTTCAGTTTGGAGTGAAATTCCATGTTGAAATAAAATGTAAATAGTACTAAAATATTCAGAATAACATTCAGAACAAATGTTCAGATTGAGCTCATAATGTACACACCCCTGAATAATTAATATTGGAGAAATACTGATGTATGAAAATCTCATAATTCCTGATTCACATGAGTCTGAATTTCACATTCTCTATTTTAACTTCACTTTCTCCTGTATTTACTTTACCTTGCAGACTCACAGACTGTAAATTCACCCTGAATTCCTATAAAAGTCTCTGCTCTGCTCTGAACTCACCAAACTCACCCCTGAAAGAGCCGGACCTTGGTCAGACTGACCTGCAGGATTCAGGAGTGAAGCTGGTCTCTGAGGGATGGAAAAGTTCATACTGTACACTGGAGATAATCAGGTGATATTTCTGTGTGTTCCTGAATAGAAAAGGTTTGTAGAAGCAGTAAGATTTGCTCTAGTTTTACACAGAACATTTAATAAAGGTTGGTCTGTGATTTGGACAGAAGTGATCTAAATGTTTTTGATATTCAACATTCAAAGCTCATATAGTTTTCCATTTAATGGTGCAGAGGATGGCTCTGAGATTGTTTACGTTACAAGGTTTTAAACCAGTCACCTCAGTGTGTTTATTAGGAACATTTGGTGGTTCCTCTTTGAGGTAAAGTCTTAGTTTTAATATTTCAGGTGTTATAAATGGACAGCTGTGGTGTAGTGGTTAGAGAAGAGGGTTTGGGGGCTGGAAGGTCTCTGATTTAATCTCCACGACCGGCAGGAATAGTTGGGGGTGGTGGGAGTGAAGGAAAAGCACTGTCCTCCTCCTTCAGTCCATGGTTGAGGGGCCCTTGAGCAAGGCACCAACCCCCAACTGCTCCTCAGGCTTCGAAGATGACTGCCCCTAGTGCACTAGTGTGTGTGTGAGAGTGAGTGTGTGTTGGGATGTGTTTAAGAAGATGTGTGTGTGTGTGTGTGTGTAAGTGAATGAGAGAGAGAGTGTGATATTTATGCCTTGCTCCGAGTGATTTTTAGTAAGACTCCGGTCCCACCGTGACCCTGATCAGGATGAAGCTGTAACTGACATTTAACAAATTAATCTATTCCTTCATTCACTGGTTATTTTGGTGACATTTAGAGTAGACTGTAGATATTTTCCATTGAGACTAGTCCTCAACACTGTCTTCATCTGACTGTAACCCTCTCTTCCCCCGTTTCTGCCTCCTGAAGTGAGAGGGAGTTCAAAGAGAGTTTAATTTTGGGGGTGAAAGTTCATGTGGAGAAGAGAATACAAACAGTGCTGAAAAAATTCAGAACAATATTCAGAAAAAAATGTTCAGACTGAGTCTGTTATTAATGCCCCTCTGAATAATGTAAATAATGGAAAGTATTATTTTACTCATTAATCTCATTAAACTGATTCTGAGTCTGAAATCCACATTCTGTTTGAACTGTGCTGTATTTACTTTGCTTTGCAGACTGAATGTGTATAAACTCACCATGAATTCCTGTGAAGTTCACTTCTCTGCTCTGAAATCACCAAACTCCTCCCTGAAAGAGCTGGACTCAAGTCACACTGAGCTGCAGGATTCAGGAGTGAAGCTGATGTCTGACCGACTGAAGAGTTCAAACAGTAAAGTGGAGATACTCAGGTAAGACAAGCTTTTTATCTTTTAATTTCTGACAGAAATGTTTGAAAGTGTTTGAAATATCAGATTGTGGAGGTCTGACGGTGTGGCTCTGCTGCTTCAGCTTCATGATTCACTTTATATTTTACACACAGCACATGTTCACTATGTTCTTACATAATTTTTATCAAATGGTGCATTTTACTGAATGTTCCCATCAACACAACTTACTGAGGTCTTCCACATAAATCTGGGAGTTAATTTAGTGCCTAAAAATAGTAAATAAATGAAATGATGTGTAAATGCTCTCCCATTGTTTACAGAAACATAATGAAAACTCAGAAACACAGTGTTTTTTAAATGCTGTACATTTCTTTCAAAAAAATATTCAGAGCTGTTTTCTGAAACATTACACGAAGATAAACAAGTTTCACAGAAGTAAATGTTAGGAAAGAAAAGTATTTTCATAAGAATTTCTCCAGACTAAATCAGTTCAGTGGCGGAGTTTCATTGCCCTTCACTGCAGCATGTACAAAAGACTGTTCATTTACCTGTTTTCATCCTTCAAGTCTAGTATGCCTGTAGTTTAGTGTTTTGTATGTAGTTCTAATTTCCGCCACTAGGCGGCCAAACGAATGCACCGATGCATAGTCCTGCTAACACACGTGGTTCAGAGAGGTATTGGCATGAAATGGTCTTCATTTAATCGGTCTCATTAACAGTGTGTGTCCATTGAACATGAGTAACCTTATTTGTGCTTTATCTTTGGTTGTATAAGACCGAAATATATATATATATATATATATATATATATATATATATATATATATATATATATATATATATTCACTATGTTTTGTTTTGTCGAGTGTTTTTAAGTAATTTGGGGAAGTCAGCTGCTAGCTACTAGCTTTACCTAACTGAGGTGTGTAAGCCTGTGTGAGACGCAGTACATGTCCGTAGTTTATGTTTTTCATAATTAAATGCATTCATACAATGTTTGTGTGATGTATACCTATTGTTGAGTAATTACTTTTGGCTGTGATAAATAAGTAATGTATGTGCATTTATGTTGTACATCTTCAGTTCATTTATAGTCAGGTCTTAGCCTCGTGACAAGCCTTTAATGATGTTTATTTATTATGGACATTTTAAGTTGTATTTGTAATAAGGGGATTACTTATAGACCAGTATTTCTAATTGTATTTGTTTATTATCTCTGTGTAGATGTCAGGAAACGCGGGGGGCGGACTGACGGAGGTGGACGCACTCGCTAAAACACAGTACTTTATGTACGAAATATAACAAAACAAAGAGACCTTAACAGAAAGACAACAAACAGGGAGCTAAGCAGGCTATACTTGACACGGGGAGCTAAACAGGGCAAACGGGACAGACAGACTAAAGAGATAACCAGACTACAAAACGAAACAACAACAGAGGAAATCAAACGACAACATGAAACGACGATGTGGAAAACAATGACGGAGAAACAGCAGAGACAGACAGACTTGATAACATGACAGCGATAACAACAGGGACCGAAACATTACAAATGACCGACACACAGAAGTGACACCAGGGAGCCTAAATACATGAATAGACGAGACACATCTGAAACAGATAATGAGGACGGCTGACAAGGAGGCGGAACAAAGGCGGGACAAGGGCGGAGACATGGACAATAACAGACAGTCATGTGCAGAGAGAGCACATGGCGGGGAAAACAGGCATGACAGGACGAGGGCGTGACAGTAAAATACCACACCCATTTCTACTTACATGTGGAGACCTGTACCAGATTAATATTAATGGACAAGTCAATTTAAAGACAATTTAATTTAAATCCTGGACATGAATATTAGCTCCATTTATCTCAACTCCCCTGAACGTATTTAATTGTTGTCCTGACCCGACCCCTGAAGTGATTGTTAATACACATACAAACCAGTTACAGTCATTAATACAAGCAGGTGATTGATCTTCTAGACAATAAGTTGGAAAAATTTTTTTTTTGCTTCTTCGTTTCTTATAAGTTTAAAAAGTCTCATCATTAAAGCAACTCTATGTAGTATTTTTACCTTAAAATTCATTCATTATCTGTAAGCGCTTATCCAGTTCAGGGTCGCTGTGGGTCCAGAGCCTACCTGGAATCATTGGGCCCCAGGCAGGTTTACACCCTGGAGGGGGCGCCAGTCCTTCACAGGGCAACACACACACTCACTCATTCACTCACACCTACGGATACATTTGAGCAGCCAATCCACCTACCAACATGTGTTTTTGGACTGTGGAAGGAAACCGGAGCACCCAGAGGAAACCCACGCAGACACAGGGAGAACACACCACACTCCTCACAGACAGTCACCCGGAGGAAACCCATGCAGACACAGGGAGAACACACCACACACTTCACAGACAGTCACCCCGAGGAAACCCACGCGGATACAGGGAGAACACACCACACTCTTCACAGACAGTCATCCTGAGGAAACCCACACAGACACAGGGAGAACACAGCACACTCCTCACAGACAGTCACCCGAAGCGGGAATCAAACCCACAACCTCCAGGTCCCTAGAGCTGTGTGACTGAGACACTACCTGCTGCACCACTGTGCCGCTACCTTAAAATTACAGTTTCAAAATGTTTGTGACGCTCCTCCGACATGTAAGAGGGGGAATAGCGCCTCTCTCACTGCTGTGCCGAGCTGGTCCCCTAAAACCTGTCTATGCAACTTCAGAATCAAGGGGTGGAGAACTCTGGAGAGAGCTGAGTAATGCTTTACGGCTCACGAGTGTTTAGTTCACTACAAGTAGAATCTAGCTCAGTTTTCCTCATACAGACGAGAGAGAGAGAGAGAGAGAGAGAGAGAGAGAGAAAGAAAGAATCATGACGTGAATTTTCTTCAGCTCAGGTGTGTGTGTGTGTGTGTGTGTGTGTGTGTGAGAGAGAGAGAGAGAGAGAGAGAGAGATAGAGGTGTGTGTAAAACTTCTTTTGATTACAGTACTGTAAACGTGATTTATACTCAGCAACCGGTAGGGGGAGCTCAGGAGACAAAAAGTGCTCATTCCTGCATAGTATTCCTTTAAGTGTGATAAAGGTCAGTGTGAATCCTAAATGATAAAAGACCTCATAAATGTCAAATGGGTGAGTGAGTGAAGACCTGTGATGCACTGGGGCCCTGTCCAGGGAGTGTTCCTCTTGCAGCCAGTGATTCTGGGGAGGATTCAGACCCACGTGACCCTGAACAGGACGAAGCACTTACAGAAAATGAATGAATGTTCAGACTGAGCTCATTGTTTGTGTCTCTTAATAACTTTTATAACACACAGACCCCAGGTTTATAACAGTAGTGTTTTCCAGACGTCATAAATCTTGATTCCTGTGAGGGTGAGTTTCACATTCTCTGTTTTGACTCTACATTGTGTTTACTTCTCCTTACAGATTGTCTCACTTTAATCAGTCTTTGAATTCTTATGAAAGTCTCTGCTCTGCTCTTAAATCACCAAACTCACCCCTGAAAGAACTGGACCTCAGTAACAATGACCTGCAGGATTCAGGAGTGAAGAAGCTCTCTGCTGCACTAAGGAGTTCACACTGTAAACTGGAGACACTCAGGTCAGTTCTGTCAGTTCAGACTTGAACATTAAATTTATACATTGTTAACATTTCAGAGGATGCAATGTTGCGCCTCTTTTTTACATTCTTTTGTAAGATGTATCTAGAGGTATCAAGGAATGGGTGTATCATGGAATGTGTTGTGTAATGTGAAAGTGAGGGAACAACAGAATGCTCTTTTCAGCCTTTATCTAAAGCAAATGACAAGGTACAATAAAGCAGCAGTAGTGGTATGATAATGGTTTAAGAATACAACAATGCAAATGTAGTTGTAGCAGTGATATGAGAAGTAGAAGACAATGAAAAATCTCAAATGCTAAAACCAACCGACTACTACTGGGTGGACTGTGGATGGTGCCAAAGAAAAGAAATAAACAAAAGTTACCTAACATATAAAACTAACCTGCCCCAAAAATACAGATGTGGCATTCACCCCTTACCTAGTGTGTGTATATACAGGGTTTGTCCTACCATGGAATGTTTAGGTGCCTGTACTTGCCTGTCCACACCAGTAGTGGTGGTAGAGAGATTTAACAAGGGAAGAGCAATCCACAGATTTAAAATGGCTAAAGTGAAGCTAGGCTAAAGTAAAGTGACGGCAACCACAATCTCAATTTGAGCTAACAGCAAAGATCATCAAACAAAATAGCAGCAACATATGTAAACACAAACTAGCAGCTGTTATCCCTAAAGTTATCTTGTTATTTGCCACATTTATCTTTAGCTGCACTAAGAGGTTTCTGTGAAGCTTCAGTTCTGTTCTGTTAAACTGTGTGTTTTTATGTTTAAATGAAGCATTTCCTCCCCACACTGGAGGAAAGATGAGTCGCAGTGGGAGTTTTTTGTTTGTTTGTCTTTTTTGTTGTTTGTTTGTTTCTCCTCTAAATGAAATCAACATGTCTTTCTTAATCCTTTCAGAAATGTTCCTGTAACTATTCAGAGAGTAATAACCTTTCTCTTTACAGACTAACTGTGTGTAAACTTGGGGAAAAGTCTTGTGAAGATCTGGGCTCAGTTTTACTGGTGAACTCCTCCCTGAAAAAACTGGATCTCAGTAACAATGACCTGCAGGATTCAGGAGTGGAGAAGCTCTCTGCTGGACTGAAGAGTTCACTCTGTAAACTGGAGACACTCAGGTCAGAGTTCTGGGATTTTATTCTTCACTTTCTATACTTCACCAACATGACTTATACATTAAAAAAAATGTATATGTAAAAAAAATGTAAAAAAAAAAACCTCTAGTATAATATATTAAGAAAAAGACATTATACATAAAAAAAAAGAAAATTATTATTTTTTCTAGTATAAAATTTTAAGGGAAAGACTGGATTACAGTAGATTATAATTTACATAATGTAATATATAATTTATGATGTGCAATTATTTGTCATTTTATAATGTACAGTGAAATGTGTCCTCTGCATTTAACCCATCTGTGGCACACACACACACACACACACACACACACTATTGCACTTGCTCAAGGACACTTCAGCCGTGAATGTTCCTGCTGGACCTGGGGATTGAACCAGCAACCTACCAAGCCCGGTCTCTAACCATTAGCCAAGGATACACTCCATTGGGATTAAAACACAACACAAGTACTTTTTAATGTGTATCTGTGTCTGTGAAAGGAAACATATGGCATCACATCAATGTCAAAAATAGAGGATGCAGTAACACCAGGTGGAACATTTAAATCTGTACCTTTTTAAAATTGTATTAGTTAATCAACGTGAAACCCATGAGCACACACAGAGAGAGAGTAAGGAATTGCGCTCACACACAGATCATAATCTGACTCTCAAACTGTCTGTTTTTTAATTCTCAAATGGTTTTTACCCTCTTCATTTTAAATGTTTTGAAATGGGAGGTTTGGGTGCGAGGTCAGGGCCGTTCTTCTCAGTGAAAGCTATTGGCTGAAGTCTCCTGATTCTGTGAGTGCCTTTTACAGAAAAACAAAAATGGAGGATGTTTACCATGGTTATTTGTGTTTCGTTCTGAAACGGGGAAAATGTAAAATAGGAGACTACTCTGTATCCAAAATAATTTTGAAAGTATGGTTCCAAGGCCGTCCCACAGAGTGTCTGTGCAGTGAGAGCGGATGGATTACAAAGTAAATGTAGCTAGTGAACAGGAGTTGACTCACGAACGAATCAATTCTTGAGCATCTGGAAGTATGACGCGAGCATCGACTCTTGGCAAATGATTCAGAGTATCAACCTTACTGTCGACTCAGTCTCAGTTTTCTAACGCTTTCCTGCAGTGAACATAATTTCCACATGTTTATCACATATTACCATGATCTGAACTCACTGTAGACAATGGAATATGACCTTATCCATGGTGCTGTCCTGGGGAAAACAGCAGCTCTGCTTCTCCCAGCAGGAGGCACATATACAGTGTATGAGGTAGTCACAGAACCAGGAGACATCAGCCAATAGCATTGACTTAGAGAAACTGACCTGACCCCACCCCCAAACTGTCAAAATCCCTCCCATTTTTAAAACATTTATAAAAGAATAAAATTAGGATAACAACCTACGAAAAAGGTCATAGTATAGAAACCTTTACTGGATTAATGTCTGTATATTTACTTCTAGTAATTATGACTCTGTGGGACAACTGTGTTGTGATAATGTTGTGATTTGATTTCTATTTCTTTTAACTTCACTCATTTCTATTGTGTGAGGTTTTGAACAGACTCTAAAATGTCATAGATTTATGAAAACAAACATCCAGGTCTTTTTTTTAATTAATTATGTTAAGGTTTTTAAACTTTTATTTTTTACAACTTTTACCTTTAGATTTTAACCTGTTAGATACTGAAGTGTTTTTGTAAATTAAACAGAGTTTGGTGCTTGATGATTTGATTTTAAACAGCAGCCTGATTTGCTCTGAGTAAATACCATATCTCTCACTTTACCCCCCCCCCCCCCCCACACACACACACACACACACCTCTCTCTCTCTCTCTGCAGATTGTCTGGTTGTTTAGTTACAAAGGAAGGCTGTGCTTTTCTGGCTTCAGCTCTGAGCTCAAACCCCTCACACCTGAAAGAACTGGATCTGAGCTACAATCACCCAGGAGACACAGGAGTGAAGCTGCTCTCTGTTAAACTTCAGGATCCACACTGCAGACTGGACACACTCGGGTACGGACAGCTTTCTGTATTTGTGTGTGTTCAGTTACTGATGTCATCTGCTGTTACTGTATTTCAGCTCATTGTTCCTTCTTCATTTAGCCTCTGTTCTGCTCTAGTAGTATGTAATGGTTAGAGTATCACCCTTCACCGCTCTGTCTCCACTGTTCAGTGAGTAACTGTTGTCAGTGGCTGAAGGCCTGTGAGACTCTGAAGTAAAACTAAGCCCCATATAACAGTCTCTTTATGTGGATTGCACACTGTTTCTAGAAAAGTGTTCAGAAATGTACATTCAGTGTTTATGGAAGTACAGGAGTACTCTGGTACAACAGTTCTACAACCTCAATGCTGAAACAATTCAGATTGAAAGATCCTACACTACTGCTGCATCCTGAAACTGAGTCGACTAGTCCATCATTATCTCTGTATTCCTATCATTTCTGGGCTAAATGGGTCGGGATCAATGGTCAACAGATTGAAGGGCAGACTTTAATACCCAGAGTGGTGTTATCAGTCAAACAGACTACAAACCAGAGCGGAGATTTAGTTATTTTAGTGATATACAGCCATTGACTCTTTGGTTAATAATATTTTAATGTCATACAGAGAATCTGGGGAGTGTAATGTAAAAGTTTAGTCAAGTCTTTGTTCTTCGTAAAGTTATTCTGTTATTCGGGGTGTTTCAGTTTAGATTCTCTAAGAGTTTTTGTGTTTATCTGTGAAGCTGCAGACCATCAGTTCTGTTCAACTGTGTTTTGTTTTTCCTGAATGATCCTGATCAGAGATCACACAAACACTTGGTGAAGTAGAATGGTATAAAATGGACAGTAGAACTCACTGCTGTGTTTAACAGTGAAAGTAAGAGCATTTCCCACAGGACTGGGACTGAACAGCTGTGTGGTCTTTAGAAAACCACTGCTCAGTGATAGAGATTAATCAGAAAATAAGGCTTCACTTCGCTATGGAGCATAAAGACTGGACTCTGGAGCAGTGGAGATAGGTCATGTGATCTGACGAGTCCAGAGTGCCCCTATTCCAGGGCGATGTGTGTGTCAGGTTCAGAAGGGAAGTGGATGAAGTGATGCCCCCGTCATGCACAGTGCACCCTGTACAAGCCTCTGGAGGCAGTGTTATGATCTGGAGGTCTTTAGTGGGTCAGGTCTAGACTCAGCAGTGTTATGATCTGGGGGTCTTCAGTGGATCAGGTCTAGACTCAGCAGTGTTCTGATCTGGGGGTCTTCAGTGGGTCAGGTCTAGACTCAGCAGTGGAGTGTGGCAATACAATGAAGTCCACTGAGTACCTGAATGGACTGAATGACCAGGTCGTCCCAGCAGTGGATTGTTCCAGGACGACACCAAGATTCATCAGGGTCAGATTGTGAAAGGGTGAGGAATCATTTTGACACATGAACTGACCACCCCAGAGTGCTGACCTGAACCCCCTGAGAGTCTTTGGGACGTGCTGGAGAAGACTTTACGGAGTGGTCCGACACTCCCGTCATCAATACAAGATCTCCACTAAAAACTAAGGCAGCTCTGGAGGAAATAAAGGTTGTGGTGTTGTAGAAGTTTGTAGAAACAGAGCTGTGGTGAATGTGTAACATAATTAAAGCTAAAGGTGGTCCAGTGTGTGTGAGTTGTGTTGGTCGGGCAGTATAGGGGTCTGTGATGAAATGGTCAGTGAGAGCAGGTACAAGGCAGAAGAACCTAATAAATGAGCAGCTGAGTGTAGGATCTAGAAAGGGTTTAATGGAGCAGTTGTAGAAGAGCGACTCTCTGCATTATTCTGTGTTGAAGGCTGAGAGGAACAGAGGGAAATGGAGGAAATGAAACACAGAGAAAGAGAAACAGAATATTTCTCTGACAGAGAGGATGAAACACCACAGATGATGATCTTTCCTCTGTTTCCAAAAATGACATCAATGAATGATGCTGTAATGAAGCTGTATGTGGGGCTCAGAGAGAACAGTGAGAACACACACCACTCAAACACAACCATCAACTCACAACTGTGTGCGTGTGTGTGTTTGTGTGTTGTAGGTTGGAGCATGGAGGAGAGATCAGGATAAAACCAGGAACAAGAAAATGTAGGCTCTATTTTCTCTCTCTCTCTCTCTCCTTCATGCTCTTTTTCTGTTTCACTTTTCCTTTTCTCTCCTGCTCTTTCTCTTTACATTCGTTGTGTCTCATTTTGTGTTGTTTGTGTGTTGTGTAGGTACCACTTCAGAATAAGTCTTCACTTATAAAGGTTTATAAATGGTTTAAAGTCTGTTTATTAATAGTTATGTTGTTAACACATTAATAATCAGTTATAACACAGATATAAAGGGCACCACTGACCTGTTGTTTGCCATATAGTGCACCTACATCCATCTAGAGTTAAACCTCAGATCTTGCTGAATACTGACCTCACTGTGTCTCCTCCATCAGTCGACATTAACCCCATCAGCTCCAGCACATATTTGTTAATGAGTTTAACCCTTTAATAAATTACCCACCACCAGAGTGTCTTTTTCTACTTTAATGATAATGTGGTGAACCTTAACATGTGAAATGACTAAACTCACATTCTCAGGTCTGAGCTTATTCTTTACCTCCACATTTTCACTATGTTCTCTCACACTTTCAGTATTAGATACAAAAGAGTTCACTGTCACACTTCCTTTCTCTGTGTTCATTCATTCATTCATTCATTATCTGTAACCGCTTATCCAGTTCAGGGTCGCGGTGGGTCCAGAGCCTACCTGGAATCATTGGGTGCAAGGCACCCTGGAGGGGGCTTTCTCTGTGTTACAAAGGATTATTAATCACTTTTAAAGTGTTCACAGTGTAATTAATAACCATCTAATAACAGGGTTTTAAACCATTAATAAATCTTTATTAGTGTATTCTTATTTTAATTTGGTACCATTGTATGTCTGATTGTGTGTCGTGTATCTGATTGTGTGTGGTGTGTCTGGTTGTGCGTCATATGTCTGATTGTGTGTTTTGTGTCTGATTTTGTGTCGTGTGTCTGATTGTGTGTTGTGTATCTTGTTGTGTGCAGATGCCTGTGAGCTCACACTGGACCCAAACACAGTGAATATACTCCTCTCTCTGTCTGAGGGGAACAGGAAGGTGGAGTTTGTGAAGGAGAAACAGTCGTATCCTGATCATCCAGAGAGATTCAGTGACTGGGGGCAGGTTCTGTGCAGAGAGAGTCTGACTGGACGCTGTTACTGGGAAACTGAGTGGAGTGGGGGAGGGGTTGAAATTTCAGTGGCGTATAAATCAATCAGGAGAAAAGGAGGCAGTGACAGTGTGTTTGGAATGAATGAGAAGTCCTGGAGTCTGATCTGCTCTAATAACAGTTACTATGTCCTTCACAATGAGAACAGAACTGATCTCCCTCCTCCTCCCTCCAGATCTAACAGAGTAGGAGTGTATGTGGACTGTCCGGCCGGCACTCTGTCCTTCTACAGCGTCTCCACTGACACACACACACTCACACACTTACACACACTCACCACCACATTCACTGAACCCCTCTGTGCTGGGTTTTATCTTTATTCAGACTCCTCAGTGAGTTTGTGTCAGATAAAATAGTGCTGTGTGTGATCTATTGTTTTGATTGGTCTTTTCTGTCAAACGAGCTGCTGCTTTAAAATGTGAGGAGAATCACAAAAGACGATGAAACAGAAATGAAGCTCAGTTTGTAAAAGAAAGCGAGCAGAGAGACTCTTCAGGGACAAAACAGTGATAAAACCTGGATCTGAGTGAACACTACACCCCTGCACTTCTCTCTCTTTTATATCCCTGATGTAAACAGGATTTTTCAGCTGTTTATTTGATTTCTCTCGTTATAAAGCGCTGTGTTTATTTACACTGTGCGCTGGTCTCCATCGTCTCTCACATCAAATCTATGGGGAGTCAGTTACAAAACAGTGGATTCTCTGTCTCTGACGTGTCCCGCTCGGTCCTACTTCTGTATCCCAGGCTCCTCAACACCATCTGAGCGCCTCTTCTCTACAGCAGGAAATATAGCTTCAAACAGAGAGAACCAGCCTTAGCCCAGAACATGGGAGAGGTTTCTATTGTTACTCTGTAATGAAGGAGTGAGGGTGTGAGTGAGTGAAGGTGTTTCCTGTAGGAGGAAAGAGGACAGAGGGGATCAGGGTGTAATGGGTGGGTTGTGTTCATCTGTGTCGTCAGTGTAAACACAGACCCTCGTCATAGTGCACTTCCACCTCCAGAACTCTTCAGATATTTGTAAATATTAAATATTTAGTTTTCAAACGACGCCAAACACAATGTAAGTGTGGGCTAACACTGAACTGTCTTTGTTCTTGTTAATCTGGTTAATGGTGTAAACTGAGCACAGACAGTGTGTTGATGCTGAGTGGACGGGGGTTAAGAGATGTGTCTTAAAGCTGAAAGGAAACACAAACATAGGAACAGAAGGAAAAGATGGGGCTTCTCTAAGAAACTCTTCTCCTTTCTGTGAGATTGGATTCTGGGGGTTTGTTGTGGGGGGAAATGAAAGAGTGATGTTTGTTGGTGGAAAAGAAGAGTTCTGAAATATACTTTTATTAAAGTGTAATATTATGAACATTTAATAAATCTCTTAAAAAACAGAAGTCTGTCTTTCTACTGCATCTCCACACACACAAACACACACACACACACACACACACACACACACACACACACACTGAAGCCCTATATTCAGGGTCTAGTAACGGATTCTGAATAAAATTCAACATTTTCTCACATTTTAAAGCAGTGAGAATGTGGCGGTCACACCCTGTTACTGAAGAAGAATATTCTGTTGTGTTTCACTGCAACAACAAGCTGAATGTATGAGAGTAAAGACTATAAGAGAATGGAAACACAAAAGATCCTCAGTGATTTCTCTGGTAAAAAAAGAAAGAAAAAGACCCAATGTCCCCACGACTAACTCCACAGCTATTAAGAGCTTTATTTATATAATCAGTTTATATAATCATGTACCAGCAGTGTTTTAAGAGAAGAATATTCTTTTCTATTGTGTGTCTTCATGTGATTTTAATGCTGTTTTAATCTATGAAATTAGTCACTTGATAAACCACAGTGTAAATAAATATTAATCGTTTTAACACAAACTCAGAAAAGAAATCAGTGTCTCACTGTTAACAGCAGCAGTGTTTAATAATTCTTCAGTTTAATTCTTGCTGTAATTACAAACTTTTATTAATATTTTTTATTGTTGGGATTAAAACCATGAGCCTGAAGCTAAACGTGACACGGGGTGTTTCTACAGCTGTAGTGGCTATGACTCCAGAAGTAGAGGGTGAGGAGGAAGAGGCTGTCGAGTAAAAAGCTCTGTGCCTGGTTCACCTTGAAGAACAAAGCCTTATTTAAAAAACCCAACAATTTCCACTGAGTAAAGTTCCTTGTCGTTCTGATGACGTAGAATCCCTAAATTCTTGAGATCATTAAAGTAACGTTTAGTTTAAATCAGTGTTGGAGCCAGAAACAGACCCTGGGCAAAAGTGTGTGGACACAATCATTCTTCCTAAAATAATAAACAAATGCTAATTTTAGCACATGGTCAAGGTTTTTATCACGGGGCGAGTGTTTAACACGAGCAGGACACGAGTAATTATTTAAACACAGTGCAGCATTAAATGAACATTGCTCTGAAATGTATTTGATCTAGAAGCTGTTACACGCTGAATATTTAATTGTGTATTAATTTGACGTAAAGTACTTCACCTGATTTTTAATTTTCAGAGAAATCCCACAGTTTTCAGTCGAGTTGAATCTGAAGAATATCACTCACTTTATGAGGTATTTATGCAGAACACTGGCTCAGAGAAAGAGTGATTCACACATATATATTTACATTATGAACGCATATAATATCACCTTCTCTTTGATCTTTCTGCTGCAGTAAATTCTCCTCGAGTCGTTTTTCACCAGTTCACAGGCTTCATCCACTTTCATCAGCACAATGACCTGAGGTGTGTCCACTACACAATCACACAGGAGATTACACATATGTAACAAAGCTCAGCAATAAATCATTAATAAATGAGGGGATTCTATATAAATAACACTTTAAATTTCACTTTAAAACTTTACAAACGTTACCTTTTTTTCAGGAAAAACAGCTGAAACCTGGACTCGTTTCACCACGGCACTTTCAGTCTTTCAGCATCTGAGATGAATCTGGGCTCAGAACCTGGTGCTGTTTATGAACAGAAATGTTATATGGCTCTCTCCTTTCAGAAATGTTTCAGGGTGCGTTTCTTGATGCAGTGGCTGACTGTGTTCAGTTTCATCTCTGTTTCTGACTCAGAAACATGTGCCCCCTGATTCTCCCTCTGTTCCGGAGGCAGGTGGGGGGCATATAAGGCACAGTTGGAGAAGCACTGGTATAAAGCACCCACACATGAGCCTAAGGTCACCATGTCCAGTGCCGAGCAGAGTGTAAAATCTCCCAGCACTGGGCGGTGAATCAGTGGAACTGTGCTCTCTGGAGTGATGAAGCTCCGTCTGATGATACCTCTGTGATGAGCTGGAGATTCATCTCAGCACCGACCCTCACTAACGTCGCTTAATACAATCAAACCCTCAGAGCAATGTTGCAGCACAGAGTTTAAAGCCTTCCTAGAACATAGAAGACTGTTACTGCAGCAAAGTATCAACAATCCCACTGTTAATGCCCTTCATTTCAGAAAAGCACTGGAGGAGCAGGTGTCACATTTGGCCTGGAATGATGGCATTGACTCAGGGTGAGGCTGGATACTTCACCTCAGCCACAGCTCCACTGTGTATGAGCCACATGTCAACATTTGGTCCACGCCTGACTCACACAACACACACCATAACCCAAGTCAAGCCCAGCTCCTGAGAGTCGGCCCACGCCTGGCCACACAACACGAGCTGTAACTCAGGCCAGGCCTGGGTCGTGACGTTTGGCCCAGGTCCAGCTCACACCACACTTGTGCCAGTGCCGTTACTGAACCGTAAATGAATCCCAAAACTGACACAGATTCGGCCCAAATGTGTCTGCTGTCTGGGTCTGTGCTAGGTGTGGAGTTTTATTTAGGCTCCGCAGTGAGTTTGTGTCAGAAAGGACAGGCTGTGTGTGTAACTGAGTGAGAGTTTAAGTCTTGTGCTGATGTGTGGACACCTGGGTTTCAGCTTCATGAAGAATACAAGAGGTTTTAAACTGAGAAAAGCAGAACACTCAGTTTGTGTTTGGTGTTTGGTGGTGTGTTTGTGGAGCTAGGGCCTGTGGGGGAGTCTGCTGTCAGCGTTTGGCGGGAGCATGGCGTCCTCCCACACCCGGCTGTGTGAGAGTCTGGAGTTTGGAGGAGTGTTGTCTGGCGGCGGTAAATGTCGTCGGCCACGAAAACAAAGTCTCCGCATCGCGATTGTTTTGTTTTTGACTAGCGAGCAGTTCGTGGTTGATTTGGTGGAAAAAGGTTTGGTTATAAATGACCAGTTTACGCCTGTGCTGCACCTGAGTACCCCGTCTAAAAGGATTACTTTGTCCAACGTCCCTCCCTTCATTAAGGATGAACAGATTGCTCAGGAGCTTTCCTGGTTTGGGAAGCTCGTCTCCCCGATCAAGAAGGTCCCTTTAACCTGTAAGTCGCCCCTAATTAAACACTTGGTGTTTTTTAGAAGAGTGGTTTTCATGGTGCTGAATGGAGGAGCTGAAATGTTGGACTTAGTTTTGAAGTTTAGAGTTGACAGTTTTGTGTACTCAGTGTTTGCATCGACTGACAGTACTATGAGGTATTTTGGGTGTGGACAGGTCAGACATCTTGTTCGTGCCTGCCCTGACCGAGTTAATACAGGCACTGAGGGGACGGGGGGGCACTGAGCAGTCGGGGCCTGTAGCGGCTGTGCCTGCGGTGGTTGTTCCCCCTGCGACCGCTGGTTGGCTGGCTGCACGGACTCCGAACAGCACAATGTCACCACTGGGGGGGTCCGCTGTTGGGGTGGCTGCCGGGGCCGTGTTGGCCGCGGTGGAACCCTTTTCGGCGGGGTCCTCTGTTGGGGTGGCTGCCGGGGCCACGTTGGCTGCAGTGGAGCGCTCTTCGGCGGGGCCCTCTGTTGGGGGGGCTGCTGGGGCCGCGTTGGCCGCGGTGGAGCCCTCTTCGGTGGGGTCCGCTGTTGTGATGGAGCCCTCATCAGCGGGGCCTGCTGTTGGGGTTGCTGCCGGGCCCCGTTGGCTGCGGTGGAGCCCTCTTCCGCGGGGTCCGCTGTTGTTGGTGTGGCTGCTGGGGCCACGGTGGAGCCCTCTTCCGCGGGGCCCTTTGTTGGGGTGGCTGCTGGGTCCGTGGTGATAGTGGTGGAGCCATCTTTGGCGGAGCCCTCTGTGGGGGTGGCTGCCGTGGCCGCGTTGGCTGTGGTGGAGCCCTCTTTGGCAGGGCCTGCTGTTGGGGTGGCTGCTGGGTCCGTGGTGATAGTGGTGGAGCCATCTTTGGCGGAGCCCTCTGTGGGGGTGGCTTCCGGGGCCGCGTCGGCCATGGTGGAGCCCTCTTCGGCAGGGCCTGCTGTTGGGGTGGCTGCCGAGGTCGCGTTGGCCGCGATGGAGACCTCTTCGGCGGGGCCTGCTGTTGGGGTGGCTGCCGGGGCCGCGTCGGTCGCGGTGGAGCCCTCTTCGGCGGGGCCTGCTGTTGAGGTGGCTGCCGGGGCCGCGTCAGCTGAGGTGGGGCCCTCTTCAGCAGGGTCCGCTGTTGTTGGCGTGGCTGCTGGGGCCGTGGTGGAGCCCTCTTCCACGGGGCCCTTTGTTGGGGTGGCTGCCGGGTCTGTGGTGATAGTGGTGGAGCCATCTTTGGCGGAGCCCTCTGTGGGGGTGGCTGCCAGGGCCGCGTCGGCCGTGGTGGAGCCCTCTTTGGCAGGGCCTGCTATTGGTGTAGATGCTGGGGCCGCGTCGGCCGTGGTGGAGCCCTCTTCAGCGGGGCCTGCTGATGGGGTGGCTGACGGGGTTGCATTGGCCGCGATGGAGACCTCTTCGGCGGGGCCTGGTGTTGTGGTTGCTGCCGGGGCCGCGTCAGCTGAGGTGGGGCCCTCTTCAGTGGGGCCTTGTGGGGGGGGGGGCTCTGGTGGGGTTTGGAGGAGAGGGACGGAGGGGTACAGGACAGCTTGTTCTGAACTGGCTCCAACCCGAGAAGCAGAACAGGAGGCTGGAGGGGTAATTCTTATGGAAGTTGAGTCTGTTTTTAAAATTCCTCATAAGAGAAAGAAGAGGGGCCAGGGGAAGGGGAAAAAACAGGCAAAACAGGATGTGACGGCAGTGGAGGACAGAGACTCGGACAGTGAGGGCTCTCTCTCTGACTCGGGATGGTCTGTGTGCTCCCAGGAGGAGAACAGGCCTCAACTGTACACTGTTGATGAGATCAGAAAGTTTGTACGTGTTACTAAAGGACAGAAGGGTGTGAGGGTGGAGGAACACTTCCCAGACAGTGTACAGTTTATAAGGGACGTCAAACACTTGCGGAGGGAGGGGGTTTTTACGGAGCAGGAGACGTTTAGACTAAAAAAGTTACTGATCAAACTGAACAAAGTGCAGTGTGAAGACGACTCCTGAACGGACTTTTATCTCTGATTGTTTTTGTCCCTTCTTTTTTACCTTTTTTAATGGAAGGTTTTCAAATCGCCACCTTAAATATTAATGGGGCAAGGGACTGTGAGAAAAGGGCAAAGTTTTTTGAGCTGGTTAAACACAAACGTATTGATGTTGTCTATGTGCAGGAAACTCACAGTAATGTGGAAAATGCTGCTGAGTGGGCGAAGGAGTGGAGTGGACTCGCTATTCTCAGCCACAACTCATCCCTTAGCGGTGGGGTGGCACCCCTTTTCTCACAGTCTTATATTCCGGTCTCTTATACAGTGGAGGAAGTTTTAAAGGGCTGACTTTTAAAAGTGAGGGCTGTTTTTGAAGAAGACACTTTTGTTTTTATCTGCGTCTATGCTCCAACACCAGGAGTTGAGAGGTTAATGTTTTTAGACGCACTGAGCTCTCTTTTAACAAGTTGTGAGCTTTTAGTATTGGGTGGTGATTTTAACTGTACAGCACACAGAACAGACCGGAATCATGGCGAACCTCACGCGGCTTCACAGATGCTGCGAGATGCTGGAGGCCCATGAGTTATGTGATGTCTGGAGAAGTTTCCATGATGAACAAAGACAGTACACATGGGCCCACAGTAAAGATAACATGCTCTCGCTGGCCAGACTGGACCGCTTTTATTGTTTTAGACACCAACGGTCTCTTTTTACACAGTGTTTTATTCCCCCGGTAGGAATCTCTGACCACTCTATGGTCCAGGGAACTCAAAAAATAACATGAAGCCGCGGAGTGCGTACTGGCATTTTAATACCACACTTTTAGAAGATGCCAATTTTAAAGAGTCTTTTACCTTTTTCTGGGAGGTTTTTAGAGCAAAAACCTTTATTGCTCTGTTCAGCAATGGTTGGACGTAGCCAAAGCTAATGTTAAATTATTCTGTCAACAGTACACTCTAAATGTCACGAGGGACATTACTAGGTCACTTAAAGCTCTGGAGATTGGAATAGTGGGGCTCCAGGGTCTTGTGGAGACCACAGGAGATCTAGAGCATATTAGAGCTCTAAACAAAAAGAAGGCTGCTCTGGCTGATTTACTGGGTATAACAGCACAGGGGGCGCTGGTCCGCTCACGCTTTCAGTGCGTGAATGAACTGGATGCTCCTTCTAAGTTCTTCTTTGGTCTCGAGCGTAGAAATGGACAGAAGCGGTACATGCACGCTGTGCGATCAAAATCAGGGGATCTCCTTACTGATCCTGCTGACATTCGCAAGCGAACAGTCAGCTTTTTCTCAAAGCTATATGAGAGCGAGTGCACAGCGACGCAGGAGGTGGAGAAGGGTTCCTCAGGAATGTGACCAGACTTGCGCAGCTGGATGCTGAACTCTCTATGGGGGAGCTGCACGAGGCCCTCCAAGGAATGGAGAATGGCCGCGCTCCTGCCATTGATGGCCTACCAGCAGAGTTTTACAAGACTTTCTGGTCGGTCATCGGATGGAAAGCTTCCATTGAGTTGCAGGAGGGCGGTGCTGACGCTGCTGCCGAAAAAGGGGGACCTGTCCGAACTGAAGAACTGGCGCCCCGTGTCTCTGCTGAAGCATTGGCCTCGAGACTGTCGAAGGTGATGGAGCAGGTGGTTCACTTTGACCAGTCGTACTGTGTACCCGGTAGGTCTGTCTTTAACAATGTATTTTTAATTTGTGATGTTTTGGACGTCTCCAGACTATTGGGGTTAAAGACTGGTCTTGTATGTCTAGACCAGGAAAAGGCTTTTGACAGGGTTGAACACGGGTATCTCTGGAAGGTTCTGGAGAGCTTTGGGTTCAACACTGGTTTTATTGCCATGATCAAGGTTCTGTATGGTGCCATTGAGAGTGTGCTGAAGGTTAACGGTGGTGTATGTGCTCATTTTAAAGTTTTTAGAGGGATCCGACAGGGCTGTTCACTGTCGGGAATGCTATACTCACCCTCCATTGAGCCCCTGCTCTGTAAGCTGAGGGAGGGACTTGAGGGTTTTTATGTTCCAAACTGTACTGCCCCAATACGTGTCTCAGCTTATGCAGATGACCTTGTGGTACTTATCAGTGCTCAAGATGATGTAAATGTTTTAGTTGATGTTTTACATGATTTTAACATTTTATCCTCTGCAAAGGTAAACTGGGCCAAGAGCGAAGCGGTTTTACTTGGGGACTGGGAAGGTGAAGAACCCAGAATCACAGACGGACTGGCCTGGGGGACGGGCAGGTTTAAATAACTTGGTGTGCATTTGGGGGACAGTGTTATTGGAGAGAGGAACTGGGACGGTGTGCTGGAGAAGGTTAAGGACAGACTCAACCGATGGTTGTGGCTGGTCCCTCAAATGTCATACCGAGGTAAGGTTCTCATCATCAACAACCTGGCTGCGTCCTCCCTGTGGCATAAACTGGCGTGTGTCGATCCCCCACCAGGCCTGCTGGCCAATCTCCAAGCTCTGCTGGTGGATTTCTTTTGGGTTCCTCAGGGGGTTCTTCATCTTCCCAAGGATGAGGGCGGGCAGGTGCTCATTCATTTAGCCAGCAGGGTGGCTGCCTTCCGCCTCCAGTTCATACAAAGACTGCTTACAGGCCCCAAGGAACTGGTTTAGAGGGAGGTAGCCTACAAGATCCTGCACACAGTGGGAGGCCTGGGGATGGACAGGACCCTGTTTTTAATGAACCCAAAGTCACTGAACACTGAAGGTTTACCTGCATTTTATCATGGCCTTTTTAAAATATGGAGTTTTTTTAAGGTTAAAGGACCGGAGAGTACAACGCTGCACTGGCTGCTGGAGGAACCTCTGCTTCACGGCGCCCGGATGGACATATCAGGCGTGTCGTCTCCTGCACTGACCAGAGTCCTGTTTTCTTCAGGGGTCACCACACTGCGTCAACTGGTGGACATTGCGGGACCTGACCTTTCCGGTACAGAGAGCCTGGCTGAACGGTTAGGCCTGAGGTCTCTGTGCAATGTATCTCAATTTCTTTGCAAGTGGAGGACAGCGCTGACCCCTGAGGAACTCAGGATGTTGAAAGACAACAGTGCAGGGGTGATTAATAATTATATATATAAATATATATATATATATATATATATATATATTTTTAATTTGTTGAATTGTTCTCACTGTAGCATGTACTAGTAAATATATACTTATAAAATGTTTAAATGTTTATAAAGTATGTATGAATGTAAATAATACTGTTATTCATCCTACATAGAATAAAAAAAAAATAAAGATACTAAAGATAGTTATATATATATATATATATAAAAAAAAGAGTCCTTGCTATAAATAATGCATAATGTTTTAATATTCCCTTAAAGATATTTAACTGTAAATGACTTATTTTTTTATATTTTAAGGAAAATTTTTTAAATAAATTTTATGCATCCCACATCTTGAGACATCTTTGGATGTTATTATAGTCAAGACATCTTAAGATCCATGTCTATAGACATGTCTTAAAGACATTGTACTCAGATCTTAAGACATGCCACAAGATGACTTAAGACGTCTTCATAATGTGTCTTTAGACATGTCTTAAGACATACCAAGACACGGTAATGGCTGGGTATGAAGCACTGGGTGATGATCAGGAGGTTTCTATCCACAGGTGAAAAACAAGAACGAGGAAACAAACTGAACCAAAAGTGACTCTGAGCTGAAGAAGATTTCAGAGGAAGACGGTCTGGATTTCACTCGGTAGGTGTTTAATCGTTAACATTATTTCTCTGTGGAAAAATGACTCATTGTTTACAGCTGTGTGTTTATCTGCCATTCCTTCTCTTAGTTATGTTTTTCAGACCTAAGTTATATTTAAGGTGTTGTTCAAAAAGACGTAATTTTGACGTCTGTGAATAAACTGAACACGGCCAAGTGTCTGTGACAATAAACAGGTTCATCCGGTTTACTGCAGAGGAATGTAGAGTTTATTCACCTGGGATTTTAAAATGTTAACTGCTGTTGAACAAAGTCAAATAATAAATGGAGTCCAGACAACAACAATAGAATTAAATAGAAACAACAACGACTACAAACATTTATTTGTGTTTTATAGAAACTAACATTATTATTAACACAGAGACAAACAGTTAAATAAAAAGGGAATTTTGTCTCCTTTTACAATAAGTTCTTTAAAAATGGAGTAAACCTGCAGTAAAACTACATAGTTGTTACAAGCTTGATATTCCTACTGTGGTAGTGCAGTATATAGATGTTCATATTAACTTTAACAGACATGAGCTCTTAAAGGAGCAATGTAGGATATTAACTGTATTTAGTCATTAAATGTCCAGGGTGTGATCATAGATTAAGGAAACAGTCAAAGTAATTTCTGAAAAAATATAGAAGTACAGATGCCTCTGTATAGATTAGAAAGAGTAAAGACCGTAGTTTTTGTGTTTTATCTAAAGAAAGTGAAGTAAGGCGACGTTTGAAAGGTTTAAAAACAGGACGGTGTGTGTTTTTTGTGTTTTATACGAAGTGGATGAATAACAACAGGAAAAGTGTAAATACCATTGTTTTTTTTAAAGAAATTAACTCAGATTAATGTGTGTTTCTTTTTTTCAAAAATTGTGTTTGAAAAGCCTCGCATTTTGACCTATTTAAGGTGGAATGGAGAAATCAAGCTTGGTAGTACACAACAAATGTGTTTCTCTAGTAGGTAGTTACATGTTTTAGTGACATGATGTGCACCCTGTGTTTTAAATGGATAAAATGGGAAAAAAATTGTAAATAATTGGTTGTATAATACAATTGGTTTGTGTGTTTTAAATGGATAATGTGGAATAACAGTTACTCCAAAATGTTTCAAAAGCTTTAGTGCTAGCTTCAGCTCTTAAGGTCGAACAGAGAATTCAAGAACCTGGCGTATAACGCCAATAAAACTCGTAAACGGACACTTGTAAGGTGGAATAGCTAATGTTTGACTATGAAAATTGTGAATAAGATCTGCTTCCTAAACGACATTTATGATAGAAGGGAAAATCGATAAGCAACACCAGCCTTGTCTAGTCTAAATATTTCAGGTGGATTTGGACAGTAAAGGCTTGTAAACGCAGTGATATTTCTGTGTAAATATGTTGGTTATGGCACACTCTTCTTAGCGATTACTGCCCAAGTTCTTAAACTCGTCTCTTGTTGGTTCGTTCGGTTTTCCTCAAACTTTCAACCTGCTCGAGCGTCACGGTTGGAGAAGGGTATCCCTGCAGTTTGGAGGCACCTCCAAGTGGGAGGTACAACTCCCAGAAAAATGCCATGGAAAAATGATGGAAAACTAATATTGATTAGTTATGAAATTTAAGGAGGAAGAGCTTTGTTTATGAGTTTGAACCAATGTAATGTTAGCTGCATTTCTGTAAACTGTTTTGACTGCTTCTTATAGTGATCTAAGTTCATTTCAATCTCTGTTTGAGAGCCTCGGTCAAAAACTCTTCACACGGAGCAGACAACAGCATCTCCAGGGTCCAGCTGTGTCTGTGAACGTGAAAACTTCATGATGGAGCTTCCTAGCACAACAGACTTCAGCAGTGGAACCTGTGACACCAAGTGAGTTAGCAATTATCAATAATATAAATGAGTAATTTGTTATATTTCCACACACACACACACACACACACACACACACACACATATATAAATATACAGTGGTATGAAAAAGTTTGGGCACCCCTGATAATTATCATGATTTTCCTTTATAAATCATTGGTTGTTCGGATCAGCAATTTCAGTTAAATATATCATATAGCAGACGAACACAGTGATATTTGAGAAGTGAAATGAAGTTTAGAGGATTTACAGAAAGTGCGCAATAATTAACCAAAATTAGGCAGGAGCATAAATTTGGGCACCCTTGTCGTTTTATTGATTTGAATACCTTTAGCACTAATTATTGGAACACAAAATTAGTTTTGTAAGCTCATTGACCCTTGACCTACATACACAGGTGAATCCAGTTATGAGAAAGTGTTAAGGGGCCAATTGCAAGTTTTTCTCCTCTTTGCATCTTCATCTTCACTAATTCCATCTCCTGTTTCTGGTCCTGTTCATTCCCCAGTCCAGTTACTGTTTCCAGAGCACATGGCTCTGTTTTTGTTTTGTCCCTAGCCTCTGCCTTAGCTCCACCTTAACCCTGCTCTTTCATTAGTGTTCCCACCTGTGTCTCCTTTGTGGTCCTGCCCTCTTGTTATCCTTGCCAGGTGTTTCTTGTCTGTGCTCGTTGTGTATACTCCTTTGGTTTCAGTGCTCCTTTGTCTGGTGTTGTGTGTGGATGTGTGTTTCCGAGTCTTTGTGTTTCATTTATATCTACACTGGTTCATGGCTGTCCCCTGTTGGTTCCTGTCCTTGTTTAGTCTTGTTCAGGTTTGTGTTTTTGCCTCTGTACTGGTGTTTGTTTTGTTACAGTTTTGTTTTCTCCCTGAAATAAATTCCTTCTGTGTACGTCTGCCTTCTCCTTCTCCCTGCAGCTGTGACAAGAACGAATTTGTGCATCTAAATTAATCTAAATGTTTGTAGGTACAAATGTAATTTACACCTGCTCCTGAAAATGCGCAAAGTAAAAGTATAATCTGGCATGACTGAATTTTAATTAATAAAATAAATAAATAAATGAATAAATAATGAAATGCATGACATTTTCATGTTAGTTTCATGTGCTAGGAGGCTCCATCATGAAGTTACTTCATGTGGATCACTGCAATATAAACAAGTGTTTGGTCTGTAACCTGTGTAAATGGCTGATCTTGTGCTGATGCTGGATTTAACAGACAGCTCTGCACAGAGAACTTTAACATCTTTGGAGACGTAAGGTTTATTAGCCGAGTGATGTCTCTCTGGTCGGTTCACTATAGGTCCATTCTTTATCCCTCTATGAGAGACTACAGAGAGAGTCCAATGGGCCAAGAGCTAATGTCAAGAATAAATGCCTTTAGCTTCCGTGCAGCTTCCCCCACCTTAAGCACAATTGTGCAGGGCTAACTTTAGTGAAGGTGCAGTAGTGTGCAAATGTCTTAGACCCTTAGAAAATGATCATTATTTAAAATAATATATTGTCTAAATAAGAGTGGTGTTTGTATAAAATTTTATATAATTGTGAAAACAAAAAAGGGGATATTCTTTTCTAAAAGTATGTGCGTGTTGTGAGCCAGTGGGAAGAAACAAGTTGGTTTCCGGATGATTTTCTTGATCGTATGAATTTGTGAAATAACCAGCATACGTTATCTAGCAAAATGAAGTATAATAACCTCAAATAAAACTGCACCGTCACAAGGAGAGATGTTAACACCCAGAATATCACACTCACTGTAAAAACGTTATTTATTTTCATTGGAGCACATACTTACTGCTCAGATAATAGCTTCTTAAATCTCATTTAATCTAAACACTTTTGCACAGTGCTATGTATCTCAGCGTTTAGATGGCATAAGTGGCCCATAAGTGGAAAAAATATATATACATTAAACGAATCTAAAAAAGTGCAGATTTGAATGCACTTCAACAAAATTGATTTCCGCTCATTTGTTTCTTTTGCTTTTCTGCAAAGATTTTAAGGCTTTTTGCTGTGGCTCCTTAGTCAGAGCGCTTCCTTATAAAGTGGTCATTTGAAATTAATGGGCGGAGCTCATGGTAATTGCACGTTAATTGCAAAGGAATGTGCACACCTACCCAATTTGCGAACATTGCGTATTCACTAACATATTCACGTTCTACTAAAAAAATCTGGTGTTTACGCAGCGTTCATGAATCTGGTGGAAAGTTTTCAGGAATGTACATTTCTTCATACATTATGTGCAGTTTGCTCGTGTTTTATTACGATGGTTTCATGAATGAGGCCCACTGGACAGGGCACCAGTCCATCACAGGGACACACACACTCACACACACCTGTGGACACTTTTAAATAGACAGTCGACCTGCAAGCTTGTGGGTGTGAAACTCACACAGACACCGGGAAAATAACACCCTCCACACAAGCAGTGACCTGAGGCAGAGTTTGAACCCACAGCCTCAGGACACTGGAGCTGTGTGACAGAGACACTGCCTGCTGCACCACTGCACTGCCCTGTTATTCATTCCCATTCTTTCTGAAAATCAGTGATAGAGATCTGTCTTCAGGCTTAACCGCTATGTTTCCATTGTCTCTCTGTGGATGTCACAATATCTTCAGCTAAATCAGGAAAACACTGAACTGCAGGCCCCTTAAATACTTTTATAAAATCCAAAGGACAAAATCTTGGTGTATTTTCAGACTGGTTAATGATCTCTGCTAATGGCTGACAATGATGATGTTAATTAATAGAACAACCAAATATCACCTTTAGCTTTCACTAAATGTCCACACTGAACTCATTCTCATTTCTCCATGTTATTTATTTCAGACAGCACACGTTCAGAGCAGAACCTCCAGAGCCCAGTGGTGTGTCTATGAAGAGCAACTTGTTGAAGATGGATCCTCCTGGTTTCAGAAATGAAAGGCCCAGTACTGACCCAAGGTGAGACATAAAAACACCACATCTTCACTTCTTACTTTGATGTACACTGCTGCTTTGCTGGAAGACTTATTTTTTTGATGCAGTTGTTGACGTTGAAGACAATCTTCATGTTTGAAGTGTCTGTAGGGACAGGTAAATCAATTGGTCAATAACTGAACTGACATTAAAATCCTCTGAGCCAAGATGCTGCTACTCACTTTGTTTACAAATGTGTATAAGATATTTACAGGATGAAGAAGTTAAAAGTGTAATATCTGTGACCACATGTATTTAGCCGTGTAGACCATTCAAAGCAGAATAAAACCAAGCTTTTTAATAATTTTGTCAAAATATTGTGAACTTTCAGTAGTCATCAGTGCAGGAATTATACTGCACCTCTTCTGAAAACACCATGTAATCTTTCCTCAGCAAGAAGGAGCACATCATTTTAACACGAATAATAACAAACAAGTATTATGAAAGTAATTGTGTTAAATTTTATATTTTTATTAATTACAGCATGAAATAAAGAATGAATTGCTTTGTTGTCCCCAAATGACACAGGTTATTCTCCACTGAGTAAATTCATCCTAGATTTATAAGTGAAGTTATGCTAATAACATAATTTTGGGAGTAGGACCACGCCCGAACTCCTCCTCTCAGCCCTATATATACCCTGCAAATTCACGTCATTTCTGCGACAGACAAACTCGCCTCATTTAGTTCAGGAGACGGATCTTGACTCGACTGCTTCACGACGTCAGCTTGCTCCTCCGCGCTGAGTCATTCCTGCTGATCCCCATATTCGGAGCCGTGTTCGGCCTTTATCAAGCCCACTGAGCCTCCTGTTTTAAACTCGCTCCCACCTCCACCCCATCTCCACCCTTTTCTCATATTACTTTATCCAACGGGGGGTCCGGCTTCATACGCATTCATAAGCCGCCCTAAACTCTTCCCCAAAAGACTTCTGAGTTTGCCTCCCCGTTTCAGCCTCTGCGGGCGTGGTCCGTACTAGCAAAAGGACACTTAATAATTTCCAACCGCTTTCATTACTGACCTTAAAAACAAAATGAAACAAAACAAAAACAAATTAAAAAAGATTTTTGTGGTGTTCCATATGTTTCAGCCGAAAATACATTACCATTCATACATTCATTCATTTTCTGTAATCAGTTCATCCTGTTTAAGACTGTGGTGTGAATCACTGTGTACAAGTCAGGAACACACACTGATCTGGGCCCCAGTCCATCACAGACACTCACACTTATGGACACTTTTAAACAGCCAATCCATCTACCATCGTGTGGACTGTAGTAGGACACTAGAGCACCCTGAGGAAACTCTGACAGGAGGGCGACAGGCAGATCACACCACACTCCTCACAGACCATCACCTGAAGGTGTGTCTCAAACCCAAACCCCAGGAAACTGGAGCTGTGTGACAGAGACACTCCGTGCTGCTCTACTGCACCCAGTTATACATTTCCATTCTTTCTGAAAATCAGTGATTGAGATCTGTCATCAGGCTTCAAGGCTGTGTTTCCAATATCTCTCTGTGGATGTTTCAGTATCTTCAACTTAATCAGGAAATATACTGAATACTGGATGGTAGACTCCTGTAGAGTTCAGTTCAATTATTAAACTAGTCTTTCTCATTTTTCCAGGTTATGTTTTAAGCAGCAGACATTTAGAGCAGAATCTCAAGAGCCCAGCTGTGTGTCTATGAAGAGTGACTTCTCGAAGCACAATCCTCCAGGTTTCAGTAATGAAGAAATCAGCACTGATCTGAGGTGAGTATTTCTCTCTGTGGAGTTGGTTTTTTTTTGTGCAGCGCATATGCACTGATGCCTGTAACTACAGAACTATGTCTAGTGTGTGGAAGATTTTACACAGTTTCTGCAGAGAACCATATCTGGGATTCTCCATCGCTACAACGGATGTCAGTGTTAAAATATCAGTGACACACAGTGTACGCACACACACACACTGGTTTAAATGAAAGAAAAATACTCTCAACCGCCACAGAACAGAAGCCCTTCTACAAAACAAGTGAAAAATTAAGTCATTCAGTATCTGAATTTATTACTGAAACACACTTCTGCGATCTTTTTCTCTCTCTCGCTCTAGATCTGCGAGGGTTACGATTCTCCAGGATGGTTCCAGGTGTGGAGTGTGTGAGCAGATTCAGACAGATCCAGTCTCTATCACCTGTGGACACTCTTTTTGTAGACAGTGCATCAGGAGCCTTAGGGACCAGTCTGTCCACTCAGGAGACTTGACCTGTCCCTGCTGCAGAAAGAGGTTTAAAACAGGCTCTGTTCAGTTTCCACACACGGAGGAGTCCATGGAGCTGGATGAATACAAACCAGTGGATGACGTCCTGCTCAGTGTCTCAGAGAGAAACAAAATCAGCCTGAAGAACAAGTACGAGAGCTTATTTGAGGGATTCAAAACACAAGAGAATAAAATCCTCCTGAACAGGGTTTACACTCAGCTCTACATCATCGAGGGAGAGAGGGAAGGAGTGAATGAAGAACATGAAGTTTTACAGATTGAAAACAAACCCTGGAAACAAAACCTGCCAGATACACCAATAAACTGTTTAGATATATTTAACCCTGTACAGTGTACGATGGGAGAAATGGAAGAAGACAACACCAGAGCTGTGATGGATGAAGGTGTGAGGCGTGGAGAAGGAGAAGAAGATAAAGATCCACAAGTGGAAAAACTTAAAAGCGTTCTGACTAAAGGCATTGCTGGCATTGGAAAAACTGTCTCTGTGCAGAAGTTCATTCTGGACTGGGCTGAAGGAAAAGCCAATCAGGATATAGAGTTCATGTTTGTGCTTCCATTCCGAGAGCTGAACCTGATTAAAGACAAACAGTACAGTCTTCATGGACTTCTGTGTGACCTCCATCCTGAGCTCCGAGGTCTGGACACAAAGGAATATGACGTGTGTAAAACTGTGTTCATATTTGACGGCCTCGATGAAAGCAGAATTCCACTGAAGTTCTCAGAGTGTGAGAAAGTGTCAGAAGTGACCAAGGTGTCTTCAGTGGACGTGTTGATGACAAACCTCATCAAAGGAGACCTGCTTCCCTCTGCTCACATGTGGATAACCTCCAGACCAGCAGCAGCCAATCAGATCCCCTCTCAGTACATCAGCCGTGTGACAGAAATTCAGGGATTCAATGATCCACAGAAGGAGGAGTACTTCAGGAAGAGGATTAGTGACCAACACCAAGCCGACAGTGTCATCTCCCACATTAAGACGACGAGGAGTCTCCACATCATGTGCCACATTCCAGTCTTCTGCTGGATCTCAGCAACTGTGCTTCAGCGAATCGTGAAACAAGGGAGCACAGAAATCCCTAAAACTCTGACTGCAATGTACTCACACTTCCTGTGCACTCAGACAATCATGAGGAAGGAGAAGTATGAGGAGGAAGATGAGAGAGGAACTCTACAGGAACTCCTGAGATCCAACAGGAGCATGTTTCTGAAACTGTCTGAACTGGCTTTCAAACAGCTGATGAAGGGCAATGTGATGTTCTATGAAGACGACCTGAGAGAGTGTGGGATTGATGTCACTGAGGCCTCAGTGTACTCTGGGATTTGCACTGAGATCTTTAGGGAGGAGTCTGTGCTTTACCAGAGGAAGGTTTACTGCTTTGTGCATCTGAGCTTTCAGGAGTTCCTGGCTGCTTTCTATGTGTTTCACTGCTGTGTGAACAACAACATGGAGCAACTGCAGCTTCTGAAGCCGAAAAGCATGAAGTGGTCTGACAGTGTTTCACTGGACGAGCTGCTGAAGGGAGCTGTGCGTACAGCTTTAAAGAGTAAGACTGGACACCTCGATCTGTTTCTTCGTTTTCTGTTGGGCATCTCACTGGAGTCCAATCAACAACTCCTGCAGGACCTACTGACACACACAGTGAGCAGCTCTGAGAGCATCAAGAAAACAGTTCAGTACATCAAATGGGTAATACAAAGAGAGGATCTTCCTTCTGACAGGTCTATCAACCTGTTCCTCTGTCTCACTGAAATGAATAACTCCTCTTTATCCAATAAACTTCAGAAGTTTCTCAAATCCAAGGATCAGTCAAATAAGAGACTGTCTGCTGATGAGTGTTTAGCGTTAGCGTACATGCTCGTGAACTCAGACGTGGTGCTGGATGAACTGGACTTGAGGAAGTACAACACCACTGAGAAGGGTTATTGGAGTCTGATCCCAGCTGTGAGCAACTGCAGAAAGGCCGTGTGAGTGTTGTTTCTACATGTTTTTTTTATGTATTCCAGTGTTGTTGTTGACTGAGACAAGTTTCCAGATTGTTTTACGGTGAGTAGAAGTTCCTCACTGTGTGTATAATTAGGATGTGATAAATAAAATGAATGAGACATTACAGAACAGGTGGAGTTTGAGGAACATGGATAAGACTGATGTCTTTCTCTTGTTTTCTCTCATTCACACTGTATCTCACACAAATCCCCCAAGTTTATAAAAGCAGTAATTTCCTCAAGTCTGATCATTTTTATTCCTGTGCGGCTGAATTTCAAGGAGTGTTCAGATTGTAGTTCAGTTTCCTTGGTTTGGGCCAAATATGTAAATTCATACATTGTTATATTTTAGTCCTGGTTTGGTCCTGAACCAAATATGTATTTTAAAAAAGTGATGATGTATGACGTATGCATGTGACGCATGTATGACATTAGTTTTGTCGTCTGAACAATGCCCCACACTGCGCTTAATGCACTTCTCGGGGCTGTGTACCTGGTGGTATTTTTTCAACTGGAAACACAACAAGACGTGGTCAAATGGATAAAGGAGTCAGAACAGCACCTGAAATTCCTCCACTGCACAGAATAAAAAAGGAGTTGCTGCTTGTTTGGTGAGCACCAGTGTCGAAAGGAAGCGTTCACACTTGCTCTAACAAACCAAACTAACAGACAGTTCCTCACCTTCACGTTTTTTACTGTATTATTCACTGGGTTTACATTGTGTTGCAGATTGTCTCGCTGTAAGCCGACGATCAATTCCTGTGAAACTCTCTGCTCTGTTCTGAAATCACCAAACTCACCCCTGAAAGAGCTGGAGTTCATTGAGACTCAGCTGCAGGATTCAGGAGTGAAGCTGATCTCTGAGGCACTGAAGAGTTCAAACTGTAAACTGGAGACTCTCAGGTGAGATTTTGGATGAATGTCCATGTGGATAATGAGTGTATTCTCCTGCTCTGATTGGCTGTAGTTTGCCCTTGAAAAGTTTAGGCCATTGTTTTTACATGGATAAGGTTGAGAGATTTTACTATTTGTGTTTGTACTATATTCTATTTGTAAACTGACATTTATTCCCAAAAGAAAACATTATTCTCACTCACAGAGACAGAGAACCATTTCTGCAGAGCAGAAATCAGAGTAACAGCATTTTACCAGTGATAATAATAATAATAATAATAATAATAATAATAATAATAATAATAATAATAATAATAATTTGCGGCACAGTGGTGCAGCAGGTAGTGTCACAGTCACACAGCTCCAGGGACCTGGAGGTTGTGGGTTCGAGTCCCGCTCCGGGTGACTGTCTGTGAAGAGTGTGGTGTGTTCTCCTTGTGTCCGTCTGGGTTTCCTCCAGGTGCTCCGGTTTTCTTCCATGGTCCAAAAACGCACGTTAGTAGGTGGATTGGTGACTGTAGATGTGAGTGTGTGAGTGTGTGTTGCCCTGTGAAGGACTGGCGCCCCCTCCGGGGTGTGTTCCTGCCTTGCACCCAGTGATTCCTGGTAGGCTCCAGACCAGCTGCAACCCTGAACTGGATAAGGGTTACAGACAATGAATTAATTAATAATAATAATAATAATAATAATAATACTTAATATGCTGCATTTTAGAAAATCTATGATGATGCTAAACAGTTGACATGTGCTACATTCCTTAAATGCATTGAGAAAAGGAAGAAGGGAGACAAGGTTTTCCTTGATTATTCATTCATTCATTCATTCATTCATTCATTCATTCATTCATTATCTGTAACTGCGTATCCAGTTTTTGACACATTTCTTCACAAGCCTAACACGGTCAGTGCTCCATTTGCAGTTCTCTAAAAAGCTGTGATAGAGCACAACACCATAGTTTATCTGTGAAAGGAAAATGGAAATGTGCTACAACCAACTGAAGATGTTAACAGAGTTAGTAAAGTAATGATATTAATGCTGTTGTGAACAGAGGGACTACTACGACTACATAAGACACGACAGAAGACGATCAGTTCAAGGAAGGACTAGAGACTAGACCCTGGGCTAAAGTGAGACTAAGACCAGTCACTCACTCCCCTGCTCTTATGTGTGTATTCTCCTGCTCCAGCCGACTGTAGTTTACTCTCGCTCTGTTTCTGTTTCTGAAAGAAGAGTGAAGAGTGTTTAGTTTGGAGTGAAATTCCATGTGGAAGTAGAATATAAATAGCACTAAAATATTCAGAATAACATTCAGAACAAATGTTCAGATTGAGCTCATAATGTACACACCCCTGAATAATTAATATTGGAGAAATACTGATGTATAAAAATCTCATAATTCCTGATTCACACGAGTCTGAATTTCACATTCTCTATTTTAACTTCACTTTCTCCTGTATTTACTTTACCTTGCAGACTCACAGACTGTAAATTCACCCTGAATTTCTATGAAAGTCTCTGCTCTGCTCTGAAATCACCAAACTCACCCCTGAAAGAGCCGGACCTCAGTCAGACTGACCTGCAGGATTCAGGAGTGAAGCTGGTCTCTGAGGGATGGAGGAGTTCACACTGTACACTGGAGATAATCAGGTGAGGTTTCTGTGTGTTCCTGAGTAGAAAAGGTTTGTAGAAACAGTATTTGCTCTAGTTTTACACAGAACATTTAACCCTCCTGTTATGTTTGTTTTTTTTGGAACAGCAATGATGTTCCCGGGTCAATTTGACCCGGTGCAATTTTAATTATCCAAAAGATGTCTGAAACCAAAAAAATCTAACAAGCAGTGTGAATATGTCATTACTAACTCCATTACTAATTATTCAATCAATATTTAGTGCAGTGGTGTTCCTTACCTCTAACAGGTCATGGTTCAGTTAGGATAATTCACTCGTTTTACATAAAAAAAAAAACATTTAACATTTCACCACTTTATTACTTTTGAAAGACTGGCTGTCGATTCATCCTTTGACTTACAGACCCCAGCCAGGATGAGGAGCCCCAAATATGCATCTAAATGTGTTTTATTTAACGTTACACTTATATAGCACCATTCTAGAAACCCAAGGACACTTTACAATCAATACTCAACATTCCATCTACACACACACACTGGCGAGAAGCAGCAGCCAAACGCACAGCATACTCTCAACCAGGAACGACCGTTCACCTGGAGGACTGCATCGGGCACTACAGACATTCATTCACATACACACTCATTCACTCACATACCAGGACAGTTATGAGAGAAGCCAATTCACCTAACCTCCATGATTTTGGACTGTGGGAGGAAACCAGAAACCCTGGAGGATTTGTCATTCATTCATTGTCTGTAACCGCTTATCCAGTTCAGGGTCACAGTGGGTCCAGAGAAACCCACACAGACACAGGGAGAACACACCACACTCCTCACAGACAGTCACCCGGAGGAAACCCACACAGACACAGGGAGAACACACCACACTCCTCACAGACAGTCACCCGGAGGAAACCCACACAGACACAGAAAGAACACACCACACTCCTCACGGACAGTCACCAGGAGGAAACCCACACAGACACAGGGAGAACACACCACACTCCTCACAGACAGTCACCCGGAGGAAACCCACGCAGACACAGGGAGAACACACTACACTCCTCACAGACAGTCACCCAGAGGAAACCCACACAGACACAGGGAGAACACACCACACTCCTCACAGACAGTCACCAGGAGGAAACCCACACAGACACAGGGAGAACACACCACACTCCTCACAGACAGTCACCCGGAGGAAACCCACGCAGACACAGGGAGAACACACCACACTCCTCACGGACAGTCACCCAGAGGAAACCCACACAGACACAGGGAGAACACACCACACTCCTCACGGACAGTCACCCGGAGGAAACCCACACAGACACAGAGAGAACACACCACACTCCTCACAGACAGTCACCCAGAGGAAACCCACGCAGACACAGGGAGAACACACCACACTCCTCACAGACAGTCACCTGGAGGAAACCCACACAGGCACAGGGAGAACACACCACACTCTTTACAGACAGTCGCCCGAAGGAAACCCACAGGCACAGAGAGAACACACCACACTCCTCACGGACAGTCACCAAGAGGAAACCCACACAGACACAGGGAGAACACACCACACTCCTCACGGACAGTCACCCGGAGGAAACCCACACAGACACAGAGAGAACACACCACACTCCTCACAGACAGTCACCCAGAGGAAACCCACGCAGACACAGGGAGAACACACCACACTCCTCACAGACAGTCACCTGGAGGAAACCCACACAGGCACAGGGAGAACACACCACACTCCTCACGGACAGTCACCCGGAGGAAACCCACGCAGACACAGAGAGAACACACCACACTCCTCACAGACAGTCACCCGGAGGAAACCCACACAGACACAGAGAGAACACACCACACTCCTCACAGACAGTCCCCAGAGGAAACCCACGCAGACACAGAGAGAACACACCACACTCCACACAGACAGTCATCCGGAGGAAACCCACGCAGACACAGGGAGAACACACCACACTCCTCATAGACAGTCACCTGGAGGAAACCCACGCAGACACAGAGAGAACACACAACACTCCTCACAGACAGTCACCCGACTCGAACACCCAACTTCCAGGTCCCTGGAGCTGTTTGACTGAGACACTACCTGCTGCACCACCGTGCTGCCCCAGTATCAGAATCATTAGAATCAGAATTTAGCTCAAGATAGTCTTCGTCTTCAGACACATCCTCCTCTATTTCACTGTCATGATCAATGGTGACTTCCAGAGGCTCCTGGAATGCCGTTCTTTTGCTTTGGCTGCTTGTTTTGTAAATTTTTGCCTGACACAATGTAACACATGCAGAGAATCTTTTACGTTTTGTCCCTCCCCTGTTGAGTGTCCACTGAATATGGGTGAAGTTTTCCAGCGGTAACATAAATGGTTCATCTCCCTGTGTCTGTGTGGGTTTCCTCCAGTGACTTTGGTTTCATCCCACAGTCCAGACACACATGTTGGGGTGTGTGTGTGGGTGTGTGTGTGTGAGATGTCCCTGCCTTTCTCAGAGTAATATTTTTAGTAAGACTCCGGTCCCATCGTGACCCTGATCAGGATGAAGCTGTAACTCATATTTAACAAATTAATTTATTCCTTCATTCACTGGTTATTTTGGTGACATTTAGAGCAGACTGTAGCTATTTTCCATTGAGACTAGTCCTCAACACTGTCTTCATCTGACTGTAACTCTCTCTTCCCCCGTTTCTGCCTCCTGAAGTGAGAGGGAGTTTAAAGAGAGTTTAATTTTGGGGGTGAAAGTTCATGTGGAGAAGAGAATACAAACAGTGCTGAAAATATTCAGAACAATATTCAGAAAAAATGTTCAGACTGAGTCTGTTATTAATGCCCCTCTGAATAATGTAAGGGCGGCACGGTGGCGCAGCAGGTTAGTGTCGCAGTCACACAGCTCCAGGGGCCTGGAGGTTGTGGGTTCGATTCCTGCTCCGGGTGACTGTCTGTGAGGAGTTGGTGTGTTCTCCCCGTGTCTGCGTGGGTTTCCTCCGGGTGCTCCGGTTTCCTCCCACAGTCCAAAAAAAACACACATTGGTAGGTGGATTGGTGACTCAAAAGTGTCCGTAGGTGTGATTGTGTGTGTGTGTGTGTGTTGCCCTGTGAAGGACTGGCGCCCCCTCCAGGGTGTATACCCGCCTTGCACCCAATGATTCCAGGTAGGCTCTGGACCCACTGCGACCCTGAACTGGATAAGGGTTACAGATAATGAATGAATAATATAAATAATGTAAAGTATTATTTTACTCATTAATCTCATTAAACTTATTCTGAGTCTGAAATCCACATTCTGTTTGAACTGTGCTGTATTTACTTTGCTTTGCAGACTGAATGTGTATCAACTCACCATGAATTCCTGTGAAGTTCACTTCTCTGCTCTGAAATCACCAAACTCCTCCCTGAAAGAGCTGGACCTCAGTCACACTGAGCTGCAGGAATCAGAAGTGAAGCTGATCTCTGATGGACTGAAGAGTTCAAACAGTAAAGTGGAGATACTCAGGTAAGACACGCTTTTTATCTTTTAATTTCTGACAGAAATGTGTGAAAGTGTTTGAAATATCAGATTGTGGAGGTCTGACGGCGTGGCTCTGCTGCTTCAGCTTCATGATTCACTTTATATTTTACACACAGCACATGTTCACTATGTTCTTATTCTTATTTCATATTTTATGGGGCATTTTATTGAATGTGTCTCATCAAACCACACTCTCCAACACTATTTACTGAGATCTTTCACATGGATCTGGATTTATGGAGCTGTCAGTTCAGGAACGAGACGAAGGGACTGAAGCACATGCAGAGATGGAGATTTATTAAACAAGTAACGGGAACAAGAAACAAACAAAGGGAGCACAAATGACACAGACACAAAATGAAGGACACACCAGGGACACAGAGAGGAGCTTATGAAGGAAAACACGAGAGGAAACACCTGTGAACGCTCAGGACTCACAGGTGCAGGGCGTGGCTAGGAAACGAGCGGAAAAGACACATGGCAAGAAAAACAGAACTGAACACGTGATCAAAACATGACAAAGGACATAAACACATGAGAACAGTCACAGATTATAACAGGAGCTCATTTAGTGCCTGAAAAGAGTAAATAAATGAGGTGTTGTGTAAATGTTCTCCCACTGTTTACAAAAACAAACCTTTAGAAACAGTGTGTTTTTAAATGATATACATTTCTTTCAAAACAATATGGAGCTGTTTTCTGAAACATTTCACTTGAGAATAAACAGGTTTTACAAATACAAATATAAATGTTAGTAAAGAATTGATGTATTTCCTGAAGAATTTCTCCAGATTAAATCAGTTCAGTGGCTGAGTTTCTCTGCTCTTCACAGCAGCAGGTGTCTATAGTTTGTTCTTCTCTACAATAAGTTGGAGTAAAGGGTTTTTTTGCTTAGTTTTTCTGGTACATTTAAGAAAGTCATTATTGAGCGTGATCATAAATGTCAGTGTGAATCCTAAATCATAAAAGACCTCATTAATGTCAAATGGGTGAGTGAGTGAAGACCTGTGATGCACTGGGGCCCTGTCCAGGGAGTGTTCCTCTTGCAGCCAGTGATTCTGGGGAGGATTCAGACCCACGTGACCCTGAACAGGACGAAGCACTTACAGAAAATGAATGAATGTTCAGATTGAGCTCATTGTTTGTGTCTCTTAATAACGTTTATAACACACAGACCCCAAGTTTATAACAGTAGTGTTTTCCACACGTCATAATTCTTGATTCCTGTGAGGGTGAGTTTCACATTCTCTGTTTTAACTCTACATTGTGTTTACTTCTCCTTACAGATTGTCTCACTTTAATCAGTCCTTGAATTCCTATGAAAGTCTCTGCTCTGTTCTGAAATCACCAAACTCACCCCTGAAAGAGCTGGACCTCAGTCACATTGACCTGCAGGATTCAGGAGTGGAGCTGATCTCTGAGACACTAAAGAGTTCACACTGTAAACTGGAGACACTCAGGTGAGAGTTGTGTGATTGTGAGTTGAATGTCCATGTGGATAATGTGTGTGTCCTGCTCCAGTTGGCTGTAGTTACCCTCACAAAGTTTAGTTTGGAGTGAAATTCCATGTGGAAATAGAATGTAAATAGCACTAAAATATTCAGAATAACATTCAGAACAAATGTTCAGATTGAGGTCATAATGTACACACCCCTGAATAATTAATATTGGAGAAATACTGATGTATGAAAATCTCTTAATTCCTGATTCACATGAGTCTGAATTTCACATTCTCTATTTTAACTTCACTTTCTCCTGTATTTACTTTACCTTGCAGACTCACAGACTGTAAATTCACCCTGAATTCCTATGAAAGTCTCTGCTCTGCTCTGAACTCACCAAACTCACCCCTGAAAGAGCCGGACCTCGGTCAGACTGACCTGCAGGATTCAGGAGTGAAGCTGGTCTCTGAGGGATGGAGGAGTTCACACTGTACACTGGAGATAATCAGGTGAGATTTCTGTGTGTTCCTGAGTAGAAAAGGTTTGTAGAAACAGTATTTGCTCTAGTTTTACACAGAACATTTAACCCTCCTGTTATGTTTGTTTTTTTTGGAACAGCAATGATGTTCCCGGGTCAATTTGACCCGGTGCAATTTTAATTATCCTAAAGATGTCTGAAACCAAAAAAATCTAACAAGCAGTGTGAATATGTCATTACTAACTCCATTACTAATTATTCAATCAATATTTAGTGCAGTGGTGTTCCTTACCTCTAACAGGTCATGGTTCAGTTAGGATAATTCACTCGTTTTACATTAAAAAAAAAACATTTAACATTTCACCACTTTATTTCTTTTGAAAGACTGGCTGTCGATTCATCCTTTGACTTACAGACCCCAGCCAGGATGAGGAGCCCCAAATATGCGTCTAAATGTGTTTTATTTAACGTTACACTTATATAGCACCATTCTAGAAACCCTAGGACACTTTAAAATAAATACTCAACATTCAATCCACACACACACACACAGGTGAGAAGCAGCAGCCAAACGCACAGCATACTCTCAACCAGGAACGACCGTTCACCTGGAGGACTGCATCGGGCACTACAGACATTCATTCACATACACACTCATTCACTCACATACCAGGACAGTTATGAGAGAAGCCAATTCACCTAACCTCCATGATTTTGGACTGTGGGAGGAAACGAGAAACCCCGGAGGATTTGTCATTCATTCATTGTCTGTAACCGCTTATCCAGTTCAGGGTCACAGTGGGTCCAGAGAAACCCACACAGACACAGGGAGAACACACCACACTCCTCACAGACAGTCACCCAGAGGAAACCCACACAGACACAGAAAGAACACACCACACTCCTCACAGACAGTCACCCGGAGGAAACCCACACAGACACAGAGAGAACACACCACACTCCTCACGGACAATCACCCGGAGGAAACCCACACAGACACAGAGAGAACACACCACACTCTTTACAGACAGTCGCCCGAAGGAAACCCACAGGCACAGAGAGAACACACCACACTCCTCACGGACAGTCACCAGGAGGAAACCCACACAGACACAGGGAGAACACACCACACTCCTCACAGACAGTCACCCAGAGGAAACCCACACAGACAGAGGGAGAACACACCACACTCCTCACAGACAGTCACCCGGAGGAAACCCACACAGACACAGGGAGAACACACCACACTCCTCACGGACAGTCACCCGGAGGAAACCCACACATACACAGAGAGAACACACCACACTCCTCACAGACAGTAACCCAGAGGAAACCCACGCAGACACAGGGAGAACACACCACACTCCTCACAGACAGTCACCTGGAGGAAACCCACACAGACACAGAGAGAACACACCACACTCCTCACAGACAGTCACCCAGAGGAAACCCACGCAGACACAGAGAGAACACACCACACTCCACACAGACAGTCATCCGGAGGAAACCCACGCAGACACAGGGAGAACACACCACACTCCTCATAGACAGTCACCTGGAGGAAACCCACGCAGACACAGAGAGAACACACAACACTCCTCACAGACAGTCACCCGACTCGAACACCCAACTTCCAGGTCCCTGGAGCTGTTTGACTGAGACACTACCTGCTGTACCACCGTGCTGCCCCAGTATCAGAATCATTAGAATCAGAATTTAGCTCAAGATAGTCTTCGTCTTCAGACACATCCTCCTCTATTTCACTGTCATGATCAATGGTGACTTCCAGAGCCTCCTGGACTGCCATCCTTTTGCTTTGGCTGCTTGTTTTGTAAATTTTTGCCTGACACAATGTAACACATGCAGAGAATCTTTTACGTTTTGTCCCTCCCCTGTTGAGTGTCCACTGAATATGGGTGAAGTTTTCCAGCGGTAACATAAATGGTTCATCTCCCTGTGTCTGTGTGGGTTTCCTCCAGTGACTTTGGTTTCATCCCACAGTCCAGACACACATGTTGGGGTGTGTGTGTGGGTGTGTGTGTGTGAGATGTCCCTGCCTTTCTCAGAGTAATATTTTTAGTAAGACTCCGGTCCCATCGTGACCCTGATCAGGATGAAGCTGTAACTCATATTTAACAAATTAATTTATTCCTTCATTCACTGGTTATTTTGGTGACATTTAGAGCAGACTGTAGTTATTTTACATTGAGACTAGTCCTCAACACTGTCTTCATCTGACTGTAACTCTCTCTTCCCCCGTTTCTGCCTCCTGAAGTGAGAGGGAGTTTAAAGAGAGTTTAATTTTGGGGGTGAAAGTTCATGTGGAGAAGAGAATACAAACAGTGCTGAAAATATTCAGAACAATATTCAGAAAAAATGTTCAGACTGAGTCTGTTATTAATGCCCCTCTGAATAATGTAAGGGCGGCACGGTGGCGCAGCAGGTTAGTGTCGCAGTCACACAGCTCCAGGGGCCTGGAGGTTGTGGGTTCGATTCCTGCTCCGGGTGACTGTCTGTGAGGAGTTGGTGTGTTCTCCCCGTGTCTGCGTGGGTTTCCTCCGGGTGCTCCGGTTTCCTCCCACAGTCCAAAAAAAACACACGTTGGTAGGTGGATTGGTGACTCAAAAGTGTCCGTGTGTGTGTGTTGCCCTGTGAAGGACTGGCGCCCCCTCCAGGGTGTATTCCCGCCTTGCACCCAATGATTCCAGGTAGGCTCTGGACCCACTGCGACCCTGAACTGGATAAGGGTTACAGATAATGAATGAATAATGTAAATAATGGAAAGTATTATTTTACTCATTAATCTCATTAAACTGATTCTGAGTCTGAAATCCACATTCTGTTTGAACTGTGCTGTATTTACTTTGCTTTGCAGACTGAATGTGTATCAACTCACCATGAATTCCTGTGAAGTTCACTTCTCTGCTCTGAAATCACCAAACTCCTCCCTGAAAGAGCTGGACCTCAGTCTCACTGAGCTGCAGGAATCAGAAGTGAAGCTGATCTCTGACCGACTGAAGAGTTCAAACAGTAAAGTGGAGATACTCAGGTAAGACAAGCTTTTTATCTTTTAATTTCTGACAGAAATGTGTGAAAGTGTTTGAAATATCAGATTGTGGAGGTCTGACGGCGTGGCTCTGCTGCTTCAGCTTCATGATTCACTTTATATTTTACACACAGCACATGTTCACTATGTTCTTATTCTCATTTCATATTTTATGGGGCATTTTATTGAATGTGTCTCATCAAACCACACTCTCCAACACTATTTACTGAGATCTTCCACATGGATCTGGATTTATGGAGCTGTCAGTTCAGGAACGAGACGAAGGGACTGAAGCACATGCAGAGATGAAGATTTATTAAACAAGTAACGGGAACAAGAAATAAACAAAGGGAGCACAAATGACACAGACACAAAATGAAGGACAAACCAGGGACACAGAGAGGAGCTTATGAAGGAAAACACGATAGGAAACACCTGTGAACGCTCAGGACTCACAGGTGCAGGGCGTGGCTAGGAAACGAGCGGAAAAGACACATGGCAAGAAAAACAGAACTGAACACGTGATCAAAACATGACAAAGGACATAAACACAGGAGAACAGTCACAGATTATAACAGGTGCTAATAACAGGGACAGTCGTGGCCTTGAGGTTAGAGAAGTGAGCTTAAGGCCGGAAGGTTGAACGTCAAGTTTTTTAAGGAAAAGTTCATTCACGGCTGAAGTGCCCTTAAGCAAGGCACCTAACCCCTGAACTGCTCCCCGGGCACTGAGGTGGTTGGCAGCCCACCACTCTGGTTGTGTGTGTGTTCACTGCCCCTAGTGTTTGTGAAGAATTGCTCACTAGTGTGTGTTTTTGTGTAAATGTAAATTGTAAAATGTAATGTAAATGTAAAATGTCAGTAAATGTTCTCCCACTGTTTACAAAAACAAACCTTTAGAAACAGTGTGTTTTTAAATGATATACATTTCTTTCTTGTCATCTGACCGGTAAAATCCGAACCATTTACATATAACCGAACCGCTGTTCTTCTTTTTCATGCCCTATGTCTCCACACGTCCTAAAACAACAAACTGCCCCCTAGCGGTGGCTTGTTCGCCTGCTGGCCACATTTGTGGATCAGGCTGCATTTGTATTTGGAGCGGGTGAAATGCGAGAGGAAAGTTATGGGAGGCCGTCTAGGGCAAATACAGTTGTGTAGCACAGGGTACAATCTTTTATGACTAATTCCTGTGCTCTGTCTTTTCAGAGATGAACAAACATTTGTTCTTATTATTTTTTATTAGTCTTTTCATATTTGATCAGCCATTGCGTATTTCTGGTAACAGTGAGGATATCCGTAATTTTTTGCGTGATGTCCTGCGTTGTGTGGAATCCATACAATATGACCCACTACACAGACACTACACTGAACTGGAGCACCACACAAGAACCATTCAGTCCATCATATGTGTAGTTGGGCGCAGAGAAGGGCCTGTGGTGAGAGAATGCACGACTCTTTTGGAGTCTTTATATCAATGTCTAATTCTCATTTTACAACAATCTCCGGGCCAAAGACATCAAGGCAACAATATTCTCATAATTCCTCCAACAACTTCCAGTGGCACGTCCGGTCGCCCACGGTATGATTTAACAGCAGACCAGATTATCCACAGCCTAAATCTGGGATTTAATTGGCAAAGAATCGCTTCCATTTTTGGAATTGATTGACAAGTGTGCAAGTGTTTCAGTGTGTAGTGTGCAAGTGTTTCAATGTAGTGTGCGCAAGTGTTTCAGTGTGTAGTGTGCAAGTGTTTCAATGTAGTGTGCGCAAGTATTTCAGTGTATTTGCCCTAGACGGCCTCCCATAGAAAGTCTCAAAATCCAAAAACCCGTGAGAGGAAATGAACAAATGCACATCATGGAAAACACAAGAGTGACTCGATTCACAAACGCAGATTCAACACTTTACAAATACATTTTAAATTCGAGACTTAGACTTTACAAATATATTCAATGTAAATTTAAACAAATGTATTTATTTTCACATAAAATGATGATATATCTATGAAAACCAAACACGTGTTTATGAATGTAACTGTATTTGTACAAACTGCAGACCGTGAGATGTGTTCATTTGTGAACAGTGAAACATATCTGTGACTTGTGTTTAATTTGTGGATTAACATTTACGCATTTGTAAAGTATTTTGAGACTAATCTCTCTCCATAATCCATTGCCTGTTTTTTCCATAGGCGAGGCTCATGTGGGCTTGCTTTATGAGGTGTTTAACATGAGAGAATTTTGTGTGCGTGCTTCAAGCTTCAGATTCAAGAGTGCCATCACTAGGAGTCGGTTACAGGTTCTGAATCTGTGACGTATTTCCTGTTAAAACCGAGAAACGAGCAGATTTTTGAGAAGCGAGAGCGAGCTCAGATTTTTGAAGTGAGGAAAAAACGGGAGCGCGCACTGAAAACAGTGAAACGACAGCGCGGAGCTACATCGCTGTCGCTGTTTTTGCTCGGTTTTCATGATTCTGTGCTCGTTGAGTCTGACTTGCTCGATTTAGTGTGGTTTTTGCGCTCTCGCATAAAAGACTATAGTAACTAGTGTAAGGGTTAAATTGGGCCAATAGACTGAATAAATGTTATAGTTTTAAATTGTTTTATCTTTTATATTTTAAAGTTTTATTCTGGCAGAAGTTAAGTCCAAATATTTAAGGGAATAACTGTTCTTTGTTTATTATCACAAATATTCATCCTGATTTATGATTGGTTGAAGAAGTCACGTGATGTAAGGAAAACGTGGAAGTGAGTAGAGTAGAGAGTGAGTGTGTGGCTTCTGACGGTGGAAAAATAAAAGACAGCACTCCCAGGAAATTATCAAGTTCAAGTTCAAGTTCAAGAAGTTTATTGTCATTTCAGCAGTATATAGTGTTTACAGTACACAGTGAAACGAAATAGCGTTCCTCCAGGACCAAGGTGCTACATAAGACAATACACAACATTAAAGTGCGACTAGTGTAAAGCTAGTGCAACATGAAACAGTGCACACGCATTAAAGTGCAAAGGACATAGAACACAAAACAATACACAACATTAAAGTGCAACTAGTACAAATCTAGTGCAACATAAACCAGTGCATACACATTAAAGTGCAGAAGATATGGCTAAGAAAAATACAAAACAATGTCCCTGCAGTACAATACAATACAATGTAATACAAGACAAGGCAAAAACCATAAGTACGGAGGGGATGAGGGAGAGAGACACTGCAATTTAAAGTGTATTTGTGCTGTAACCGGTAACTGGATGTAAACATGATGTAAACCGGATATGTGAAAACATTTACAGTCCAACAGACCAGTGTTTGTGTGTGTGTGTGTGTGTGTGCTTCTTTCAGTCCAGTCTTAGTCTCTAGGTGTTCAGGAGTCTGATAGCATGTGGGAAGAAGCTGTTACGGAGTCTGGATGTGAGGGCTCGAATGCTTCGATACCTTTTTCCAGACGGCAGTAGGTTGAAGAGTGTGTGTGAAGGGTGTGTGTGATCTCCCACAATGCTGAGTGCTTTGCGAGTGCAGCGAGTGGTGTAGATGTCTGTAATGGAGGGAAGAGACACACCGATAATCTTCTCAGCTGTCCTCACGATCCGCTGGAGGGACTTGCGATCTGCCACAGTACAGTTTCCAAACCAGACAGTGATGCAGCTGGTCATGATGCTCTCGATGACTCCTCTGTAGAAAGTGGTGAGAATTGGAGGGGGGAGATGAACCTTCTTCAGCCTTCGCAGGAAGTAGAGGCGTTGCTGGGCTTTCTTTTTGATGTTACTGGTGTTAGTGGACCAGGTGAGATCATCCGCTAGGTGAACACCAAGGAATTTGGTATTCCTGACAATCTCCACAGCAGAGTTGTCGATGTTCAGCGGCGAGTGCTCACCCCTTGTTTTTCTGAAGTCTACAACCATCTCTTTGGTTTTGTCCACGTTCAGAGACAGGTTGTTCACTTCACACCAGTCAGTTAGCCGCTGCACCTCCTCTCTGTATGCTGACTCGTCGTTCTTACTGATGAGACCCACCACAGTCGTGTCATCAGCGAACTTGATGATATGATTTGAGCTGTGCATCGCTGCACAGTCATGGGTCAGCAGTGTGAACAGCAGTGGACTGAGCACGCAGCCCTGGGGGGCTCCAGTGTTCAGTGTGATGGTGCTGGAGGTGTTCCTACCGATCCGGACTGACTGAGGTCTCCCAGTCAGGAAGTCCAGGATCCAGTTGCAGAGAGAAGTGTTGAGGCCCAGTATATTCAGCTTCCCGATCAGATGCTGAGGAATGATGGTGTTGAATGCTGAGCTGAAGTCTATGAACAGCATTCGGGCATATGTGTCTTTCTTGTCCAAGTGGGTGAGTGCCAGGTGCAGCGTGGTGGATATGGCATCGTCCGTTGAACGGTTAGGACGATACGCGAACTGTAGAGGGTCCAGTGTGGGGGGAAGTAGGGTTTTGATGTGCCTCATGACGAGCCTCTCGAAGCACTTTGTGATGACCGGTGTGAGTGCAACGGGACGATAGTCATTGAGGCAGGACACAGAAGAATTCTTAGGCACCGGGATGATGGTGGTGTTCTTGAAGCATGTTGGAACAACGGCCCTGCTAAGAGAGATATTGAAGATATCAGTGAAGACATCAGCAAGCTGGGCTGCACATTCTCTGAGCACTCTGCCAGGAATGTTGTCTGGTCCAGCAGCTTTCCGCGGGTCGACTCTGCATAGAGTTTTCCTCACGTCGGCTACAGTAAAAGACAGCACCTGGTCGCTGGGAGAAGGGGTGGACTTTCTCGCCGTTACATTGTTCTGTGCCTCAAACCGTGCGTAGAAATGGTTCAGCACGTCTGGTAGGGAAGCATCTCCGTCACAAACAGGTGGTGTAGTCTTGTAGCTGGTGATGCTCTGGATGCCCTGCCACATGCGCCGAGTGTCTCTACTGCTCTGGAAGTGGCTGTGGATGATCTGGCCGTGTGCACGCTTTGCCTCTCTGATAGCTCTGGAGAGTTTGGCCCTCGCTGTTCTCAGGGCCGCCTTATCGCCTGATTTGAAAGCAACGTCTCTAGCCTTCAGCAGCACACGCACCTCTGCATTCATCCACGGCTTCTGGTTGGAGCGGATGGTGATGGTCTTGGAGATGGTCACATCATCGATGCACTTCTCTATGTAGCTGGTCACTGATGATGCGTACTCCTCCAGGTTGATTTTGTCGCTGTAAGTTGCAGCCTCTCTGAACATGTCCCAGTCAGTGCACTCGAAACAGTCCTGCAGAGTAGAGATTGCTTCTGATGGCCAGATTTTCACCTCTTTCAGGATAGGTTTCGATCGCCTGATGATGGGTCTGTATGCAGGAATTAGCATAACAGACATGTGATCTGAGTGTCCAAGGTGGGGGCGGGGCTCTGCCCTGTACGCGTCTGGAACGTTTGTGTAAACAAGATCCAGCGTGTTCGCTCCTCTCGTAGCAAAGTTCACATACTGGTGGAATTTAGGGAACACTTTCTTGAGATTTGCATGATTAAAATCTCCAGCAACAATAAACAGACCATCCGGGTGTGTGTTTTGGAAGTCGCTTATGGCTTCGTATAATTCCCACAGCGCTTGTTTTGTATTTGAATCGGGAGGGATATAGGTTGCGATTAAGTAAACAACGGAGAATTCTCGAGGTAAATAAAAAGGTCTACATCTCACAGCCACAAACTCCACTAACGGTGAACAATAAGCAGAGACTAGCACAGAATTCTTACACCATTCAGTGTTAATATAGACACATAAACCACCACCGCGAGTCTTACCGCATAGCGCTGGGTCTCTGTCGGCTCGAAATGCGGCTAGCCCATCTAGCTGAATGGCGGCGTCGGGAATACTGTCGCTGAGCCATGTCTCCGTAAAAACAAAAACACAGCAGTCTCTGTATTCTCGCCGTGTAGTTCGCTGAAGTTTGATATAGTCCAGTTTATTATCCAGCGAGCAGACATTGGAGAGAAAGAGAGAAGGGATAGCTTGCCGGCTCGGGTTAGCTCTTAGCCTAGCACGGATCCCCCCTCGCTTGCCGCGCTTCTGTCTCCTCTCACACCGCTTGCGTCGTCTCCTTCCCCGGCCGCCGGCATCAGGAAACGTCGAGGCTTCAGGGCTAGGCCTCCGAAGCAAGCGGAGGTTCCGCAGCGTCTCCTGGAGGTCATCGCTGATACTGTAAATTTCCTGTTTGCGATATTGAAGCAGTGTCTGGCGGTGATATATACGTACTGCAGGTGTTCCTGCGTCCATATATTATAAATAAAATGAAAAAAAAAAAAAAAAAAAAAAAAAAAAAAAAAAAAAACGTTTTTTAAACAAATAAACAAACAAAAACCCGCTTGGTTCCGGAGCGGCCGCTGCACACGTGTTGACGCGCGCGCCGCCAGCTCAGTGCCTTATCCGTCTCCATCTGGTTTCTTTTTGAATGAAGAGTGATCCAACCACCCTTTATCGAACCCCTACGTGTACACTAGTGTTATCTTAGCTCCTTGTGGCTTTGCTCAATCTGTACCTCGTCAAAGAAATGTTCTGCTATGAGGCACTTACCCCAGACTCCCTGGTTAAAGCTTAGCCCCTCATCATTCATCTCTAGTGACGGCCCTGTCTTGTCGTGCAAACATTTCAGTCGTATCACTGTTTTTATAGCATTGTAGCGTTAACGGTGTAGCGAGCAAATTAAGAGATAGAACACGAAAAGAAAAACTCCCCCAACCTCCTCCACTATTTATTTTATTTATTCATTTATTTTATTAACACTTATTTGTCTTTGAATGGTGAGACTGATGTAGAGACACAGGTGAAATTGTACTGTACCAATTATAAATAAATTAATACCCAGTTAATACTTTGAGTTTGATGCCAGAATCATTCCACTGTCATTAAACAGAAGAACCCCTTGGCTATCAACTGTATCATTTTGCTAAAATGCATATAAACAATCGTAAATATACATAAATATATAAGATAAGCAGTGTGTGTTTTGCCTCATTAAAGTGATTTGAACATTATCATAATAACTTGTTAATTTTAGTCCAATGTATTATTTCATTTCTCCGTAATAAAAACAATGTTGTGCCTAAACGTGCATTCGGATTTGAAGCGCTGATGGCTTTACCTTCAATTTCCAAAGCGCAAATAGCTTGACCCCAGTGAATCACCTCAGGGAAAACCCTTTTCTCCTCCATAACAATGAGGAATAGACTCAGAGACGGCTGTAGAAGATAGTCCCCTTCTTGCCGTGTGTACAATTGTTTCAGAGTGTGGTTCTAAACCTGTCCTGCTCTGAAACTAACAGCTCTGACAACAGTGATCTTACAAGAGCAAGTGTAAAAACATCAAAGTGAGCACTTTGTATTTATGCGCCTTGAGTTGCCTTGACGACGGTTTGATTAAAAATGAAAAGACTGACCGTTTTTTCTGTTTCTTATTCTTTGAGAATTTATGTTTTGATTTAAAATAAAAAATAATTATTATTCGTTTTTACATTTTATGTATTTGGAGAATGACATGAAAAGCAAATAACCATCTGATTTCATTGTTTTATATCTGATTTAAAATAAAAAAGAATGAACAGAAGGTACATGGACCCAGACGGAGGTGTTTATCTGTTCAGTCTAATCTCCAGTCTGATCAAATTCTCAAAACATGCACAGAGTAGCACTTAGTACACGTTTGTTAATCCAGACCACGCCCACAAAGACTGAAACGGGGCGAGGTGAACTCAGAAGTCTTTGGGGAGGAGTTGAGGGTGGCTCATGACTGGGTATGAAAACACACACACACACACACACACAAGAAAAGGGTGGAGACAGGGCGGAGGTGGGAGCGAGTTTGTCTGACGCAGAAATGACGTGAGTTTGCAGGGTATGTGTAGGGCTGAGAGGAGGAATTTGTGCGTGGTCCTACTCCCACAATTATTTTATTACATATCTTCAGTTACCATGACAACGAGAGAGAGAGTCAATCTTAATCAATCAATCTTAGACTCTATTGGTATTACTCAAAATGTAACAGGGCCTACACACTACTGCAGTCACACTTTAGACTTAGTTCTGACACTAGGTCTTAACATTGACAAAATTAATATCTTACCGCAATCCTCAGCAATCTCCGATCATTACTTAATTTCACATGAGCTACGTCTTAGCCATAATATATGTAAGAACCCTCGTTATTCTACAAAGCGTATAATAAAACCATCTACCGCCCTACAATTTATAGAAAACCTCCCAGAACTATCGACCCCAGTTCCAACTCCATCAGACCCAATGGACCTAGATGTACTAACTGATTACCTAGAAAATACCTGTCGATCTACTTTAGAAAAGGTAGCACCACTTAAACATAAAAGTATAAGACAGAAAAATCTCGCACCATGGTATAACGATAAGACCCGTACTTTAAAACAAACATTACGAAAACTAGAGCGGAAATGGCGATCAACCAAGCTGGAAGTGTTCCATTCTGCCTGGAAGGACAGCCTTATAGAGTATAGAAATGCCCTCACTAAAGCTCGCTCAGCATATCTGGCCTCGCTGATCTCCAATAATAAAAATAATCCGAGAGCACTGTTTAGTGTGTTTTCTAGAATTACAAAAAATCAAGCAGGTTCTGAACAACTAATTCCAGCAACTCTCACCAGTAAAGATTTTATGGACTTTTTTAATAATAAAATTGAGAATATTAGACAACAAACTCAAGCCACAGGATTAAATCCATCCTGGCTGCCACCCGATGTGAATGATATAAAATATAATGTAACTGTAAAAGAAAGACTTGAAACCTTTTACCCACTCCCACAGTTAGAACTAGAGAAGATTATCACCTCCGCAAACTGTACAACTTGCACACTTGATGCAATTCCCACAAAATTACTCAAGGAAGTACTACCAGCTATTATCGATCCTTTTTTAACTATAGTAAAATCATCCCTTAGCCTGGGCCATGTACCGAAAGCTTTTAAACTAGCAGTTATTAAACCTATGATCAAGAAACCAAATCCTGATGCTAGTACACTGTCTAATTACAGGCCTATTTCTAATTTGCCATTTCTGTCCAAGATCTTAGAAAAAGCCGTGGCCCAACAACTTAGTTCATATCTACATAAGAATCATTTATATGAAAAATTCCAATCTGGATTCAGGCCACATCATAGTACAGAGACAGCTCTAGTCAAGATAACAAATGATCTTCTTCTTGCCTCTGATCAAGGCCACGTATCTCTGTTGGTGCTTCTTGACCTCAGCGCAGCCTTCGATACAATAGACCACAAAACATGGTTGGAATCACAGGGACAGCCCTATTATGGTTCAAATCTTACTTAACGGAACGTTATCAATTCGTAAAAGTAAACAATCTAAATTCAAATTATTCTAAAGTAAGATTTGGAATTCCACAAGGCTCTATTTTAGGAGCATTATTGTTTACATTATACATGTTACCACTAGGCAGTTATAAGAAACCATGACATTAACTTTCACTGTTACGCAGACGACACGCAATTGTATATTTCAGCCAAGCCCGATGACAAACACAGATTAAAGAAAATAGAGGACTGTGTAAAAGACGTGAAAGGCTGGATGTTGTGTAACTTCCTCCTTCTAAACAGCAACAAAACAGAGGTCCTGCTTTTGGGTCCAAAAGTGGCAAGAAATAAATTATCAGATTTAATTTTAAATCTCGCTGACTTTCCAGTTAAACCTGGTTCAGCAGCAAAAAATCTTGGTGTCATAATTGACCCGGATTTATCATTTGATCAACACATAGGTAGTATCACTAGGACAGCTTTTTTACATCTTCGCAATATTGCTAAGATTAGAAATGCCTTATCCCTTCAGGATGCAGAAACATTAGTACATGCCTTTATTACTTCAAGGCTTGACTACTGTAACGCACTACTGTCAGGATGCACCAGCAGCAATTTAAGAAAACTTCATCTAGTTCAAAATGCTGCAGCTAGGGTCCTCACTAAAACTAGAAAATTTGAACATATCAGCCCAGTTTTATCATCACTTCATTGGCTGCCTGTTAAATTCCACATCGACTACAAAATTTTGTTATTAACATATAAAGCTCTACATGGGCTTGCTCCTGAATACCTTCAAGATACAATTTCCTTTTATGAGCCTCCACGTTCACTCAGATCACAGAATACTGGATTTTTAATTGTTCCCAGAAGGCCTCAGCTGGGGGAAGAGCCTTTTCTTATAAAGCCCCCAAACTCTGGAATGATCTTCCAGAAAATGTTCGGGACTCAGACACAGTCGCAATCTTCAAATCTAGGCTAAAAACTCATTTGTTTAGTTTATCATTTGGTAGCTAATGCTCCCCCATAGATAAAGGTGGCAGATCTGGGGGACACAGGGAATTATAGTAAACTGAGACGCTGGTGCTGTCGTCCTGCCGCTTCACGCGATCACTCAGGTTTGTTGACGGTGGAGCGGAGGGATGCCAGTGTTTCAGGATGCTCCCGTGTCTGTGTGTCCTTCTGGTTCTCTCCTTTTAGTTAAAGCTATCATCGAGATCCTCCTTCACGCTTCAGATCAGCTGCCCACGCTCCTGCAACCACCAAAAGTGCCTTGAAGCTGCCCCTACACTGAAGTTCTCACGGATTACTAACTATTATCACCAGTAGATTGACCAGAGGAGGATGGGTCACCCTTTGTGAGCCTTGGTTCCTCCCAAGGTTTCTTCCTCAGCTGGGGGAGTTTTTCCTTGCCACTGTCGCCCCTGGCTTGCTCACTTGAGGGTTTTACATTTTGTTTTTTACATTTCATGTCAAATCTTGTCTTACTGGAATTGTCACATCTTGACACTTTCTGGTTTGTTTTCTCCTTTCTTTTGGGCTTTCTCTTCGCTGTTTTCCTGTCTCTGCACATGGCTTTGTTTATGTTCATTCTCCGCCTTTGTCCCGCCTATGTTCCGCCTTCTTTTCCCTCGTTATCTGTGTCAGGTGTGTCTAGTTAAGTTCATGTATTTAAGCCCTCTTCCCTCACTTCCTGGGATCGGTCATTTTGATTTTGTCTGTTTGCTTGTTTTCTTTGTTTGTGTCACGCTCATGGCTCTTCGTAGTGTTTCTCGTTTCTGATTCCTCGTTCCCCGTTCGTTCTCTTACACCTTTCGTGACCCCCTACTTCGTTTATGTTTTGAAATGTTTGATCATCTAGCTTGCCCTGTTTCCTGTTCGTTAATGTTATCTCGTGTTTCTCGTTAAGTTTGTTTGTCGTGTTTTCGCTTAAATAAATCATCTGTGTTGTAGCGAGTGTGTCCGCTTCCGTGATCTTCTCCTCACACCACCCTGACAGAATGACCGAACAACACAAGGACACAGCTAGCACGGACTTCTCTTTTAGGAGAGGTGTAATTCGCCGGACTCCGTTCCGCAAAGATCCCGTGGAGGAGGCTTTAAGAGCGGCCGCGGAGTGGAGTCAACGGCTGCAGCTCAGCTCCGGTGCGGTTCATTTCTCCCGAACAGAAGACTCGATTCAGGAATCGAGTGATTCCTCCAGCCGGAATCGACGGAGCCGGAGGAGAAAGCAGGCTGAAAATCCAGCTCCAGAGAATGACCCCCTCAGGTCCGGAGAGATTTTTGGGGGGGCGTTATGTACAAGGGCTGTTAGCCTCAGATCACAGGACATGAGAGATGAGGCTAACAGAGGCGCATCTCCGGGGGAACTAAGTTCAAAGAAGTCCCTCGAGAGTGCGCCCAAACCCGACAAATCCTCAACTCGTGCTCGGCGAACAGCACGAGCACCTGCCTCGCTGGGCGTTTCAACTTCTGCTCCCGTAAAAGCGGCACCTCCGGCCGCTCCTGTTCCTGGAAGAGCGGCACCTCCGGTCGCGCCTCTCTTCGTGCCCGCGGCACCTACGGCCGCGCCTGTCTTCGTGCGCGCGGCACCTCCGGCCGCGTCTGTCTCCCTGAGCGCGGTGCCTACGGCCGCGTCTGTCTCCCTGAGCGCGGTGCCTACGGCCGCGTCTGTCTCCCTGAGCGCGGTGCCTACGGCCGCGTCTGTCTCCCTGAGTGCGGTGCCTACGGCCGCGTCTGTCTCCCTGAGCGCGGTGCCTACGGCCGCGCCTGTCTTCCTCAGCGCGGCGCCTCCGGCCGCGCCTGTCTCCATGGACGACGTCGCAGATTCTTCTGCCTCCGTGGACGTCGTCGCTAGGACCCCAGTTCCCAAGCACCGCTCTGCGTCCACTCCTGACATTCAGGAGAAGCTTACAGGCCTCATGGCACGCCTGGAGCTCTCCTTGAAGGCCTCCTATCTTCATGAGAGCGACGCCCGCCTCCTCTGTTTCCGTGGACGACGTCGCAGATTCCTCTGCCTCCATGGACGTCGTCGCACATCCTCCTGACTCCGTGGATGACGTCGTCGCAGTTCCGTCTGCCTCCGTGGACGACGTCGTCGCAGTTCCGTCTGCCTCCGTGGACGACGTCGTCGCAGTTACGTCTGCCTCCGTGGACGACGTCGTCGCAGTTCCGTCTGCCTCCGTGGACGACGTCGTCGCAGTTCCGTCTGCCTCCGTGGACGACGTCGTCGCAGTTCCGTCTGCCTCCGTGGACGACGTCGTCGCAGTTCCGTCTGCCTCCGTGGACGACGTCGTCGCAGTTCCGTCTGCCTCCGTGGATGACGTCGTCGCAGTTCCGCCTGCCTCCTCGGACGTCGTCGCAGTTCCGCCTGCCTCCTTGGACGTCACTGCAGGTTCCCCGGTCTCCGTGGACGTCGTCGCAGGGTCTCCAGTCTCCGTGAGTACGGCTCCCTCAGCTGATCCTATCTCCGAGACTGTGGCCACGGCCGTTTCTGCCCCTGAGACTGTGGCCACGGCCTTTTCTAAGCCAGTGACTGTGGCTCCGGCCTTTTCTAAGCCAGTGACTGTGGCTCCGGCCTTTTCTAAGCCAGTGACTGTGGCTTCGGGCCGTTTCTACGCCAGTGACTGTGGCTCCGGCCATTTCTGAACCTGTGACTGTGGCTCCGGCACCAAGGACTTCGAGGCCAATCCCCAGAACTGTGCCCAGGCTGGCACCTTGGACAGTCCCTCAGACTTTTGCCAGTCCTGGGCACCCACCAGTTGTTTTTGTCCCTGTCTCTGTCCCTGTTCTGGTTCCTGTCTCTGTCCTTGTCCCTGTGCCTTTGTCTGTTTTTGTTTCTATTCCGGTCCCTGTCACCGTGTTCGTTTCTGTTCCTGTTAAGGTATTAGTTCCTGTACCCCTACCAAGCCCAGTCCGTTTCCCTGTTAGTCCTCTTCAGTCCTCTGTCCAGTCTAAATGTCAGTACCCTGTTTCTGCTCCCGTCTTGTCCCAAGTCCAGTCACGTTTATCTGCTCCTGTTCTGTCTCAGTCCCCGTTCAGTTTCAAACCTAAGTTCCAGCACCCTGTCTTCTCTCGTTCTACGTCTCTTCTCTCTAGTTCTGTCCAGTATCCGTTTAAGTCTAGTCCCTTGTTCCCATCTCCATTTCCTATCTTGTCTTGAATCTTTTGGTTTCCTGTTTTTGGTTCTTCTGGCCCCCTCCTGCGCCAGCTCCTGGAGAGTCTCGTTTTTCACGCTCCGGGAGTTGCGTGTCTTGGGGGGGGCGTCTGTCACATCTTGACACTTTCTGGTTTGTTTTCTCCTTTCTTTTGGGCTTTCTCTTCGCTGTTTTCCTGTCTCTGCACATGGCTTTGTTTATGTTCATTCTCCGCCTTTGTCCCGCCTATGTTCCGCCTTCTTTTCCCTCGTTATCTGTGTCAGGTGTGTCTAGTTAAGTTCATATATTTAAGCCCTCTTCCCTCACTTCCTGGGATCGGTCATTTTGATTTTGTCTGTTTGCTTGTTTTCTTTGTTTGTGTCACGCTCATGGCTCTTCGTAGTGTTTCTCGTTTCTGATTCCTCGTTCCCCGTTCGTTCTCTTACACCTTTCGTGACCCCCTACTTCGTTTATGTTTTGAAATGTTTGATCATCTAGCTTGCCCTGTTTCCTGTTCGTTAATGTTATCTCGTGTTTCTCGTTAAGTTCGTTTGTCGTGTTTTCGCTTAAATAAATCATCTGTGTTGTAGCGAGTGTGTCCGCTTCCCGTGATCTTCTCCTCACACCACCCTGACAGGAATTCTGTGAAGCCGCTTTGTGACAAGTGCTATATAAATAAATTTGATTTGATTTGAGAGAGAGAAAGACTGGTCTCTTTAAGACATGTTTTCTTCTGTGTTCACTTTTGCTAAAATAAAGTTCATTTATTCATTCATTCATTCGTTCATTCTCTGCAAGCGCTCGTCCAGTTCAGGGTCGCGGTGGGTCCGGAACCTTCATGAAATCACTGGGTACAAGGCAGGAACACACCCTGGAGGGGGCAGCGCAAATGTTGATATCTGCACCTACACATCATCAGCTGATTTTTCTCAGGGGAGTGTTTTACTGAAATCAAACACCACACACAACTCAGAACTGACACATTCAGAACTCACACCGGTTCAGTAAAGATTAGTGAGTCATTCAGGTTCTGTACCACATTCACACACCGTCACAAACTGTAGCTGATTCTGACCTCACTTTTCTGAATGACGTTAGAGAAATGAGGCAGTTTGTGAGAAAAGAAAACACAGTGACGTTTCTCCTTCTGTCACTGAGCGTGATGTTCCTAGCCAGGTCAATATATGAAGGAGAACCTGTCCATGAAATGTTCCTGTAACTATTCAGTGAGTAATGTCCTCTCTCTTTACAGACTAACTGGGTGTAAACTTGGGGAAAAGTCTTGTGAAGATCTGGGCTCAGTTTTACTGGTGAACTCCTCCCTGAAAGAACTGGACCTCAGTAACAATGACCTGCAGGATTCAGGAGTGGAGAAGCTCTCTGCTGCACTGAAGAGTTCACTCTGTAAACTGGAGACACTCAGGTCAGAGTTCTGGGATTTTATTCTTCATTTTCTACTCCTCACAAACATGACTTTATACATTAAAAAAAAAGAAAATTAAGCTCTAGTATAAAATATTAAGGAAAAGACTGGATTACTAGATTATAATTTACATAATGTAATATATAATGTATGATGTGCAATTATTTGTCACTGTATAACGTACAATGAAATGTGTCCTCTGCATTTAACCCATCTGTGGTACACACACACACACACACACACACACACTAGTGCACTAGGGGCTGTGAACACACATCCAGAGCGTTTGGGGTTCAGTGCCTTGCTCAAGGACACTTCAGCCGTGGATGTTCCTGTTGGACCTGGGGATTGAACCAGCAACCTTCCGGTACCAAGCCCGGTCTCTAACCATTAGCCAAGGCTACACTCCATTGGGATTAAAACACAACACAAGTACTTTTTAATGTGTATCTGTGTCTGTAAAAGGAAACATATGGCGTCACATCAATGTCAAAAATAGAGGATGGCCTTTATATTAATTATGTTAAGTTTTTAAACTTTTTTTTTTTTTATAACTTTTACCTTTAGATTTTAACCTGTTTGATACTGGAGTGTTTTTGTAAATTTTAAAGAATTTGGTGCTTGTTGGTTTGATTCTAAACAGCACCTTAATTTGCTTTGAGTAAATACCACATCTCTCACTTTACCTCTCTCTCTCTCTCTCTCTCTCTCTCTCTCTGTAGATTGTCTGGTTGTTTAGTTACTGAAGAAGGCTGTGCTTTTCTGGCTTCCGCTCTGAGCTTAAACCCCTCACACCTGAAAAAACTGGATCTGAGCTACAATCACCCAGGAGACACAGGAGTGAAGCTGCTCTCTGTTAAACTGGAGGATCCACACTGCAGACTGGACACACTCAGGTATTATGATCTGGAGGTCTTCAGTGGGTCAGGTCTAGACTCAGCAGTGTTATGATCTGGGGGTCTTCAGTGGGTCGGGTCTAGACTCAGCAGTGTTATGACCTGGAGGTCTTCAGTGGGTCAGGTCTAGACTCAGCAGTGTTATGATCTGGGGCTCTTCAGTGGGTCAGGTCTAGACTCAGCAGTGTTATGATCTGGGGGTCTTCAGTGGGTCGGGTCTAGACTCAGCAGTGTTATGATCTGGAGGTCTTCAGTGAGTCAGGTCTAGACTCAGCAGTGTTATGATCTGGAGGTCTTCAGTGGGTCAGGTCTAGACTCAGCAGTGTTATGATCTGGGGGTCTTCAGTGGGTCAGGTCTAGACTCAGCAGTGTTATGATCTGGGGGTCTTCAGTGGGTCAGATCTAGACTCAGCAGTGTTATGATCTGGGGGTCTTCAGTGGGTCAGGTCTAGACTCAGCAGTGTTATGATCTGGGGGGTCTTCAGTGGGTCAGATCTAGACTCAGCAGTGGTATGTGGCAGTAAAATGAAGTCCACTGAGGACCTGAATGGACTGAATGACCAGGTCGTCTCAGCAGTGGATTGTTCCAGGACGACACCAAGATTCATCAGACTCAGATTGTGAAAGAGTGAGGAATCATTTTCACACATGAACTGACCACCCCAGAGTCCTGACCTGAACCCACTGAGAGTCTTTGGGACGTGCTGGAGAAGACTTTACGGAGTGGTCCGACTCTCCCGTCGTCAATACAAGATCTCCACCAAAAATGAAGGCAGCTCTGGAGGAAATAAATGTTGTGATGTTGTAGAAGGTTGTAGAAACAGAGCCGTGGTGAATGTGGAGCGTAATCAAAGCTAAAGGTGGTCCAGTGAAATATTAGAGTGTGTGAGTTGTGTTGGTCAGGCAGTGTAGGGGTCTGTGATGAAATGGTCAGTGAGAGCAGGTACAAGGCAGAAGAACCTAATAAATGAGCAGCTGAGTGTAGGATCTAGAAAGGGTTTAATGGAGCAGTTGTAGAAGAGCGACTCTGCTGCATTATTCTGTGTTGAAGGCTGAGAGGAACAGAGGGAAATGGAGGAAATGAAACACAAGAGAAAGAGAAACAGAATATTTCTCTGTGATAAAAAGACAGAGAGGATGAAACACCACAGATGATGATCTTTCTTCTGTTTCTAAAAATTACATCAATGAATGACGCTGTAATGAAGCTGAATGTGGGGCTCAGAGAGAACAGTGAGAACACACACCACTCAAACACAACCATCAACTCACAACTGTGTGTGTGTGTGTGTGTGTGTGTGTGTGTTGTAGGTTGGAGCATGGAGGAAAGATCAGGATAAAACCAGGACCAAGAAAATGTAGGTTCTCTCTCTCTCTCTCTCTCTCCTGCTATTTCTCTTTACATTCGTTGTGTCTCATTGTGTGTTGTTTGTGTGTTGTGTAGGTACCACTTCAGAATAAGACTTCACTTATAAAGGTTTATAAATGGTTTAAAGTCTGTTTATTAATAGTTATGTTGTTAACACATTAATAATCAGTTATAACACAGATATAAAGGGCAACAGTGACCTGTTGTTTGCCAAATAGTGAACCCACATCCATCTACAGTTAAACCTCAGATCTTGCTGAATACTGATCTCACTGTGTCTCCTCCATCAGTCGACATTAACCCCGTCAGCTCCAGCACATATTTGTTAATGAGTTTAACCCTTTAATGAATTACCCACCACCAGAGTGTCTTTTTCTACTTTAATGATAATGTGGTGAACCTTAACATGTGAAATGACTAAACTCACATTCTCAGGTCTGAGCTTATTCTTTACCTCCACATTTTCACTAAGTTCTCTCACACTTTCAGTATTAGACACAAAAGAGTTCACTGTCACACTTCCTTTCTCTGTGTTACAAAGGATTATTAATCACTTTTAAAGTGTTCACAGTCTCATTAATAACCATGTAATAACAGGCTTTTAAACCATTTATAAACCTTTATTAGTGTATTCTTATTTTAATGTGGTACCATTTTATGTCTGATTGTGTGTTGTGTATCTTGTTGTGTGCAGATGCCTGTGAGCTCACACTGGACCCAAACACAGTGAACACACACCTCTCTCTGTCTGAGGGGAACAGGAAGGTGAAGTGGGTGAAGGAGAAACAGTCGTATCCTGATCATCCAGAGAGATTCAGTGTCTGGGACCAGGTTCTGTGCAGAGAGAGTCTGACTGGACGCTGTTACTGGGAAACTAAGTGGAGTGGGGGAGGGGTTTATATTTCAGTGGCGTATAAATCAATCAGGAGAAAAGGAGACAGTGTTGACAGTTGGTTTGGAGAGAATGAAAAGTCCTGGAGTCTGATCTGCTCTAATAACAGTTACTCTGTCCGTCACAATAAGAACAGAACTGCTCTCCCTCCTCCTCCCCCCAGATCTAACAGAGTAGGAGTGTATGTGGACTGTCCGGCCGGCACTCTGTCCTTCTACAGCGTCTCCACTGAAACACACACACTCACACACTTACACACACTCACCACCACATTCACTGAACCCCTCTGTGCTGGGTTCAATCTTAATTATTCATTCTCCTCAGTGAGTTTGTGTCAGATAAAATAGTGCTGTGTGTGATCTATTGTTTTGATTGGTCTTTTCTGTCAAACGAGCTGCTGCTTTAAAATGTGAGGAGAATCACAAAAGACGATGAAACAGAAATGAAGCTCAGTTTGTAAAAGAAAGCGAGCAGAGAGACTCTTCAGGGACAAAACAGTGATAAAACCTGGATCTGAGTGAACACTACACCCCTGCACTTCTCTCTCTTTTATATCCCTGATGTAAACAGGATTTTTCAGCTGTTTATTTGATTTCTCTCGTTATAAAGCGCTGTGTTTATTTACACTGTGCGCTGGTCTCCATCGTCTCTCACATCAAATCTATGGGGAGTCAGTTACAAAACAGTGGATTCTCTGTCTCTGACGTGTCCAGCTCGGTCCTACTTCTGTATCCCAGGCTCCTCAACACCATCTGAGCGCCTCTTCTCTACAGCAGGAAATATAGCTTCAAACAGAGAGAACCAGCCTTAGTCCAGAACATGGGAGAGGTTTCTATTGTTACTCTGTAATGAAGGAGTGAGGGTGTGAGTGAGTGAAGGTGTTTCCTGTAGGAGGAAAGAGGACAGAGGGGATCAGGGTGTAACGGGTGGGTTGTGTTCATCTGTGTCGTCAGTGTAAACACAGACCCTCGTCATAGTGCACTTCCACCTCCAGAACTCTTCAGATATTTGTAAATATTTAGTTTTCAAACGACGCCAAACACAATGTAAGTGTGGGCTAACGCTGAACTGTCTTTGTTCTTGTTAATCTGGTTAATGGTGTAAACTGAGCACAGACAGTGTGTTGATGCTGAGTGGACGGGGGTTAAGAGATGTGTCTTAAAGCTGAGAGGAAACACAAACATAGGAACAGAAGGAAAAGATGGGGCTTCTCTAAGAAACTCTTCTCCTTTCTGAGAGATTGGATTCTGGGGGTTTGTTGTGGGGGGAAATGAAAGTGTGATGTTTGTTGGTGGAAAAGAAGAATTCTGAAATGTACTTTTATTAAATTAAACTTTTAAATGTATACTTTTATTTATTGAAGCCCTCTATTCAGGGTGTAGTCTGTGTGATGGTGTCTCCTCAGGGGGTTGGGATGGTTGTGAATATTCAGTGGGGTTGTGTCAGATGGAGCTTCAGTAAATCTTCAACTATCTTCAGGAATCTGTGTAAAATCTGTTTCAAGGCGGTTCCAGTAATGAACTTTATAGTGGAGCTTGTTGAGAACGTGCCAAAGATCTCTGAACTCCTTCAGATGTTAAAAAGCTCCAGAGCTGGGATTTTCAGGGTTGTGAGTTCTGTTCTGAAGCTGAAGACCAGGGCTTCACTTCACTGCTCCTGTAAAGGCACTCTTTAGAGATACGAGGTTCTGACTCAACAGCCGTGACACGCCTCCTTTCTATCAGCAGCTTCAGTGCAGTTCATCACAAGTTTGGGTACACCTGAGTACATGGTTGAGTCTCTGAGGTGAAGGAGATGAACACATTCACTTCACTTCTGCTTCTCTTTTTATTTTCTGAATTTCCCAATATTTTATGTTTAAAAATAAACAGAAACTGTGGATTAAATGCTTAATTTATAAGCTATAATTATTCTTTTTTTTTTCATTTAGAGAAATTATAAATGTGTAGGTTGACTGAGGTTGTTCAAAATGTCCCACTGTTTAACTTCATCCTTTAATTCTGGCTCTTCTTCCAGACCATGATCATTTAAAGAGATGTCTGTTTTTATTACTGTGTGTGTGTGTGTGTGTGTGTGTGTGTGTTGGGGGTGTCACCAAATGGAGGATGGATTTGTTGCTGTCTCTGTTTCTAAACTAATTGTACAGTTGTTAATAAATGAATGATGAGTCTCTGTTATGAATTTGTTAATAACCACGTTGTGAACGTAAAACAGAAAACGTAAATAAATGTTTTAAAAGTTTCTTGGTTACTTTATCATTTTATAATTTTGCAGTTATTTCATACGTATTTTTCTTTGTATTTTGCCTGTCTTTTGTTTCTTTTTTTAAATCTCTCTCTTTTTTTAAATCTGCTTCTGCTTCCTTTTTTCCTTCTGACGTTTTCACGGATGGCAGGGGCTTCACAAACCTCCATTGGTCACTGATTGTGTTGTAGTGGAAATAGTGATGCACATGTTGCAGTTGCATAAGCACTACATAGGAGTCCATGATAATTAATTATTATTTTATTAATATTTAATTATTTAATTCATTTTGCTAAGCTCCATGTTTGGGAGCCATTAAATAATATGTAGTGTCTTTATCTGTCTTTATTTTAGCTTGGACAACTAGGTCATCTTCACATATTATACAGCAGAATTAGCTAGAATTAACTATTATTAATGAATTTTGCTCATTGACCCGCCGTGGGTTCTTGACTTTGAAATGGAATCTGAACTAGAAATTATAATTCCATACAAAGGTGCACACACAAACAAATAACCAAGGACTGATTTTATCACACAACTGAACACACAAATCTCTTAAGCCACTCAGGGCCTGTGTAATAATCTGTTATTTATATTGTAAAAAACTGCATGTTTCTACTGTTTTTTTTTTGTTTTGTTTTTGTTTTGTATAAGCACATTAAGGATTGCTGCTCAATTTCGTTGTACATGTGCAATGACAATAAAGGCTATCTATCTATCTATCTATCTATCTATCTATTATTAATAATAATATCAAATAATGAATATTGATTATACATTCATATAATGAAAGGGATTACAGCGATACATGAGGGAACAGGGAGATTAATGTATGAGGAGATTTCTCTATGATAATTACTCTAAATTCTAGAAAACGCTATTGTTGATCCCAGGAAGCATTCACCACCAACCTCCTGAGCAATGAAAGAAATGAGACCATGTGACCTTACGTATTCGTGGAGATGGACTGGAGCTGGGAGTATGTCGCTGACGTGCTGTGCTTTCCGGCACGACTTCCTGGAGGGATGCAGATGCAGGCCTGGTAGGTTGCGGCTGCAGGCGTTTCCTTTCTCCCCCTATTCAGACACAGCGACCCCTCTGTCGGAGCTGGTGGTGTTCTGAAGCTCTCTGTGGGGATTCTCTGTCATCGCTGATCTGCCGCCTTGTGAGAGACACGTCCATGCAGGTCTCTCCTGGGCCTCATCTCAGAAGGTCATTCTGAGGGTGCGTGTGGCCGTCTTTGTCGTTGCTGGTCCGTAAGCTTTGTCAGAGGTCTCCTTCATTGAATTCTTGCTGGAATAACTATAGCCCTGTTTATTATAGTTCTCTATTAGGGACAAAATTAATATAGAACTTCTGTCTATTTGGACCATGTTTGAGGGGCCTGAGACTGTTTAAGAAAGTCATGAGCCTGACGCCTGCAGAGTCATTTCAAAATCCGAGTCATTTTCCTGTTTAGCCTTGAAAAAGAATAAAAGACAAAAAGCAAAGAAGCCCCAAGTGTCTGAAGCCTTTAAGTTGAAAAAGCCATCAACTGAAACAGTGCATTGAATCCACACTGGGGGAATACTCCAGCCACAAGTTTCCAGAAAACCAATGTTTCTGAACCTGACAGAGCGTTACACTGCAGCACATAGCAATGTAGCTCTCACTGCACCCGATGTGAAATGCTTCCTCATGGGATGAATCTGTAGGACGTGGCATGGTGGCTGTTTTTACAATTGCACCCTCACTTTCATCCACAGCTCCTTCCTCCACATGCCCTTCCTGTAATGTTAAGGGAGGTGCTGTCACCTCACCCTCTTCTTGACTCATCTCCTCAGACAACACTGTTCCTGTTGCTGCCCCTGAACATGACTCAGTCCTACACTCTGCCTCTACGTCTTACTTATTTTGATGTGAAAATCAGAAGAAAAAAAAGCATGACCACAATTATTTAGCAGGAGAATGTCAAGTAGCTCTCACAGTAAAGAGTTGAAAATAGATGCAAACATACACTACTTTATAATTACAGCATCCCGCCCAAAACTCACCTTTAGTCCAGGAGTTATTTTCATTCAGGCATTTTTACTTTAACAGCTGAGGTTTACAAACGGGGACTAATTGTGCTAGGCAATTATCATTATAAACTAATATATGTTGAGGGCTAAATATAATGCTCTATGATAAAGAACAGCATACAGACAATGATAAATAAACAGGAAATGTTTTTTAGCGGTCTATTTGTTTTTTTTTTGCCATAATAATAGGCCCATTGTTAACATTAACTACTCAGAGTGGGTTTCTGATCTCACATCAAAGGCAGGTCTGAAGCTGAGCTACATCACAGTCTGATGAGGTAAACTGATACAAGTAATGGTATGATATAAACACAGGTCCAGTGCTGTGATTGGAGGGAGTCTGACGAGGGGGCGGGACACTTCTATAGTCTGTGTACACTGTGTGAGGTACAGCACAAATTTAGGATGACTGATTTCATGCCATGGTTTCTGACTTGGGCAGACAACAGAAAACTGACTGGGTGATATTGTTTCACAGTGTGTGGGTTGGTAGGAGCTCCAGATCCACAGATGAACAGACTAATGCACTGATTTTTTTTTCATGTTATGTCCCATTTAACTGTTTTTAAACTGTGGCCATGTAACAACACAATTTGTCAAGGGTTTAAGGGCAGTGTCCAGTTTGAACGTTCAGTAGTATATGATTTTTAATACAATAAAATATATAGGAAAGAAAATGAAGGAGGAAATAAATACAAATGCAGCTAACATTCAGGTTTATATTTGTCAGAGACCTGCTGCACTTTTACTTTCACTTTGTAGGAAATTCTATAGAACAGCCCAGTGACACACACCCTGACTCACTCACAGCAGCAGAGCTTCAGCTCCTCATCAGAGATTTCAGTGACGAAGGTAAGACTTCAGATCTAAACACAGTAGAAATGATCCTAAATGTGAATATTTATAAGTCACTGTGAAGACATTTTAAACGGTCATTTTGGAGCTTTTCTGTTGGTGGATTCCTGCTGAAGCTGTAACACAGTGTAAAGAGAAGCTTGTAGCTCCCAATGAGGAAAAACATAAAGGGCTTTAATGGGATAAAGAGGATAAAGCAGCTTACACCTGACCTGACTCTGTATGAATGCTTGTAGGTGGTTACATATGGAGCCCTGGAGGGGCCGTGGGTAAAAAATTATACAATTTTTTTGTGCGCATGTTTTAGTTCATTCAAGTGAATGAATTAGTAATTTGTTTATGAAATAACTAATTAAATCACTGGGGGCTCCACTGAAGCAAGCTGCCTTTAGCCAAAACCCTTATAATGTGCGAGCCCTGGTACTAATCACTGCAGTCACTGCATTCATTCATTCATTATCTGTAACTCTTATCCAGTTCAGGGTCGCGGTGGGTCCAGAGCCTACCTGGAATCACTGGGCACAAGGCAGGAACACACCCTGGAGGGGGCGCCAGTCCTTCACAGGGCACGCAGTCACTGCACATGAAGTCATCATTATGACCTTAATTAGTCCATAAAGACAAAAGATATCAGTTCAGTGTTCATCAGACTGTGTACATGTGAATTATGAAGTGAATGTACAGAAGTGTTGAAGTAAACGGTGTGCATCATTTATCCTTTGACACAATGATACGAAGACTTTCCTTCATCTGGTCTCTTTTCTATTAAAAGTTAAAGAATTGAAAGCAGAACTTTTGAAAACACATAAAACATAAAATGAAGACATATTAACATTTCTGTTGGTTTTGCAGCCAATGTGGAGTGTATTTATATTTATTTATTTCATTTCTCAGCTGCTTTCTCACTGCCTTTTCCAGCATCCGTAATAAACTCTCCTCTCTGTGTCTTTACAGCAGTGACTGCTTACATCTAACAGAAGGGTTAGTCAGTCAGCAGTCATTAAAGTATATGATGGATATCAGATGAAGATGTTATAACTGCATATATAACTGCAGCAGCAGCAGCGCAAACACAGCCCCACACTCACTGTTTAAGCACTGTTTCCTATTGTACTACACTTGTGCACTTGTTTTCATTAGGAATCGTTAATAATTGCTCTTTATTTTATTTAGGGGTTTTTTTCGAAGACAACATTTGTCACATTAGTGCACAATTTTATGTTCAAATGTAAAAGTTTCCATTAAACCCTTTGTACAGAAACGCCCTCTATTGTTAATCAACATTAATTAGTTCATAGCGTCAAATGATTTGATCAAAAAGCCCTCAACACCACCTCATATGTCTCAGTAGTAACACCACTACACACACACTGACTTTCAGCCCCCTGCTCGGTACTGACTGTTTACACCTGGAGCAGGACGACATTTAAACTCGGACATTTAAACCATAACAGACTGTAAAATCTCTTCAGATTCTGTCTTTAAAAAAACACAGTCTCAGGAGAGAGGCGCCGCACCGGTGAAAAGCTCCAAAAGACAATCCCTTACTCACCACGCCACAGTAAACGTGCCTTTATTTCCTGAGTAACGGTAACGCACTGTTCTGGAGCTCCTAGCGCCCAGGCAATGGTAAGTTTTGACGTAAAGTCTTCGTGAATTCAAAGTTGGGGGCGTTCCTTCTTAGATTCAGTGCAGCTGTGGACCAATGAGCGGCTGCCGGCTGTGAGCGGGGTCCTATTCCCCGGGGGAGGGGTGCGCTGCTGGACGCCGCTCTTCACAGGGATTCGCTCACAGCTCTGAGGGGGCGGGTCAGAAGTGATTGACACATCTGTAAACCAATAGCAGGGACTCAGATGAAGACAAAGAGAGTCGATGTGCCGAGATCACTCACTCTCTCTGGGTCTGGGAGAGAGAGGGAGCGCCTGGGAACATATTTTAGAATAAACTTAAATTGACTTGTTTTATCACAGAACAACCAAATAAAACCTTTATATTGGTGACAGACTTTTGATCACTGAGGTACATACTGTCTACATTCAGTGTTAAAGTCTAGTGTTAAAGTGGAACCGCTCTAAAATGAGTCGAAAACTGCATCTGTGTAAGAATGAGTGTTTTAAAATAAGGGCTGTATTTCCAAAGAGGGCCACAGGGGGGCAGTGTGAGCCCGCAGCGCTTTACCTCCTCTCCCTCCTTTAATGATTTTGCTGGTAGTTTTATGGAGAAAGATTAGTCTCAAAATACTTTACAAATGCGTAAATGTTAATCCACAGATGTGGCGGTCACACCCTGTTACTGAAGAAGAATATTCTGTTGTGTTTCACTGCAACAACAAGCTGAATGTATGAGAGTAAAGACTAAGAGAATGTAAACACAAAAGATCCTCAGTGATTTCTCTGGTAAAAAAGAAAGAAAAAGACCCAATGTTCCCACGACTAACTCCACAGCTATTAAGAGCTTTATTTATATAATCCGTTTATATAATCATGTACCAACAGTGTTTTAAGAGAAGAATATTCTTTTCTATTGTGTGTCTTCATGTGATTTTAATGCTGTTTTAATCTATGAAATCAGTCACTTGATAAACCACAGTGTAAATAAATATTAATCGTTTTAACACAAACTCAGAAAAGAAATCAGTGTCTCACTGTTAACAGCAGCAGTGTTTAATAATTCTTCAGTTTAATTCTCGCTGTAATTACAAGCTTTTATTAATATTTTTATTGTTGTGATTAAAACCATGAGCCTGAAGCTAAACGTGACACAGGGGGTGTTTCTACAGCTGTAGTGGCTATGACTCCAGAAGTAGAGGGAGAGGAGGAAGAGGCTGTCGAGTAAAAAGCTCTGTGCCTATTACGTCCACTAGGGGTTGGAGATAATAAAAGTTTATAAATTATTTAAAAAAAAACTGTCAGACTCAGCCTCAGACCAAAATAATTCTTAAATAAAGTCACCAAAAACAAAGAAACAGATACTGAAGGCAATAATTTACTGTTTTTAGCGTTCAATATTGCCTCATGGCAGCTTTAAAAGCTTCTTAGAAAACAGGATAAAGCTTCAGGGGGACCACAGGCCAAAATAACAAACAATGACTAAAAATAAACCAATTCCACTAACTAAACTTACAGAAAAGAAAATACAAATAGCTGCCCTGTCTACTCTCACCAACAACAGGGCCCAAAAGCATAAACAAAATGACAGGTCTCCCTTACAAATCCTGTTTAAAATACAACAACCACAGAATACAACATCAAAAGGTCTTTGGTCTGACACTGTTGGGCAGCCCGCTGAAGCAAAGGATCGGCTTGGACAGAAGAAAAGGAGCAGCTCCCCAACTCCAGGACAATGGTCCTTTTTAAATCTCCCGCCATCAGAGCCAGCCAATCAGAAGTGAAGGATGTGGGTGGAACAACAGGCAGCAAATCAGCCCCAAGAGCATTCACCTAAAATCTCCAACAAAGAGAAAGAACAACAAACACTCCAAAATAACACGGGACGTAACACCCCCACCACCAAAATTTAACATACCGTGTTATTTTACAATTTAAACACGAGAAAGAGCATCAGCGAATACACTCTCTGACCCTTTTTTATAACAAATCTACAGATTCCTGAACAACAAGTGTCCACCTCACAATTCGTTGATTGGAGTTTTTCATTCGAGAGAGAAATCAACGGACAATGGACAAATGTAAAAGTCAGTCGATCTGTGCACCCATGCTGCAGTTCTGCATTTCTTGGTCACAGGGTTAAAGCTCTTGGATCAAAGAGAAATGCACCACTTTTTAAATGCTCAGGGTGCTGTACGTTTAGTGACTGTCCAGTTGAAGTAGATGTTGTAGTGCACAGTGAGGCTACTCTGAAAGCACTTGTGTCCTTCAGAGGTGAAACTGCGGTACACAGTGAAACTGAACTGAACAGGCGTCCTGTGAGAGCAGAAGAACAACTTCGTACAGATCAACAACTTGTAGGAACACTTCCAAGGGCTCTTTATCTTCAAAATCTGCAGGAACGTCAGAAAGCTGTATTTGAGTCTGGTTGCAGAGATGAAGCCCCAACTCCTGGGGTTCTGAAATCCATCTCCTGGAGACAAAGAGGCAAGAAAAGACCTCATAAAAATGAAACTCTGAGTCTCCAGAAACTGACTCGCCTCACAATGTGCTTCAGAAACTACTCCTCCTTCCTAAAGGAGCAATGCTGTGGTCAAAAAGGAGCACTGACAGTTTTCACAGACGATCAAAAGAGGACACAGTGTATCTAGATGCTACAGGGAGTATTCTAAAAAAACTATAAAACAATCCAGGTCCATTTTATGTATGAGATCGTGGAGAGAAACCAAAACAAAGGTTGTCCTCCTTTCCCTGTCGCAACTGATGTGACATGTGATCACACCACTGCTTCTGTTCTTTATTTTCTCAGTGTGTTTCAAACGGATCGTGTCAGACTTCATGGACACAGGAATATAAACCCAATAATGATTGTAGGTGATGGCCCTATTGTCCTCATGCAGACAACATCACAAGTGTTTTGCCAAACAACCCTCAGCGATTTCCTTGTGAAATACTTCAAAACAGTAACTGGAAAAGGCACCACAGAAGACTTCAGTCTCACTGTTCTTCACCGCTGTCTGAGCCACATCATGAAGAATGCAAAGACCCTATGGAAATAAACAGTTAGTAACATTGTGTTTGTTTGTTATTAATGTGTATTAGTCTGTGTAACTGACCTGTAATATGTACATTATAACAACTCTAAACTTTCTATTCCTCAGTCAGTGCTCCCAGTCACTACAAGTTGTGTGTGCATATATTTGACCTCCTGACATCAGCACAATGGCAGAATTAGACGAGGTGCTTCTCAGCTGCACTGTACTTTTTTCAAGTCCATACAGTTCTGAAAATGTACAGAAGCACTTCACTGACCTCCAGGCACTGCTTATGGCCTTTGGAGAATCTCCTGTCAATGACAGCAGCATTGTTGCCGAGGACCTTGAGGTAAATACTTCATTATGATTTTCATTAAACTTCTCTCTTTACCCTTTTCCTCAATCCGTAAATATGTGATTTATTTTATAGGTCACCGTGAGTCAAACACCATTTCAAACACATTTCAAGAATCTCATCAGCAGCGCACCTCTGGACCAAGAAGGAGACCCTAATGTTTACTGCTCTAGGACATTCACCTCTTCCTTAGTCACTTACGTCTCGCCCCAGGCAGCTCTGTGGACAGGTTTGACGCTGGGTAGGTGATTCATTCAGGTGATTCCAGTCTTAGTTCATGCATACAATGTACATCTGTGAAAATGTATATCTCACAACAAGGAACATTTCAGGAACATGGTGTTATTTTCGGTGACCTGGGGAGGCGTGGTGAGGGGCTGTTTATCAGCAGTTCTCAAAGAAATGTTCCAGAATTTCAATGAAGACCCTCCAGGTGAAATATACTTCAAGTGTTTCTCAGTTTAAAAGTATGGTCTGTATTTTACTAGTCGTGCTGCTGGAAATAATCTGATATATTACAGTGAAACACGCCATTGATCTTCAGAACTTCACCAAAGTTGCCCATGTTGCCCTTTTAAGGGAATGTGGTGATGGAGAACGAACCACGAGGAAAAAAGAGAAAAGGTTTGAAAAACAAACACACACAAAACACATGATATAATATAAAAGATAAATATATATTAATTGAATGTAAATATTAAATTATTAAATAGGATTTATCAGACTCTGCTCAGACAGTCATTTAAGAGTTATTTAAAGATCTGTTTTTCATCTTTCCGGACGTCTACAATAAGACAATATTCATATGTAACAGTGATTGTATATTTTTATCTTTAAACCGTTATGAATGATTGTATAAGTATTAATTATTAACACCACACTTAGTGCAAAAAGATAAACACGTGCAGCACAGAGAAACCAAACATCTGTATTTTAATTAACTATTAATGTCATTATCTAGGAGCAGAAAATACAGAAAGAGGTGTGGAAACAAAGAGAAGGGAATCAGAGGGGAGTCTGTGTCACGCCGATGAAGTAGACATTTTTGTACAAAGTGAAAAATATAAGAACCAACAGTGAGTTCATGAATTAACACCTGATAGTGTTTTATTTATTTGTTTTTTTTAAATGTACAATGTTTTAGATAAAAATGATACAAGATAATGATTAAAAATTATTAGGTAATTGTTAAAAATGTAGTGAGAAAAACAGTTATTTTGAATGTTTTAAAGACGTCTTCAAGAACAAACAGCACACATTTGAAAGCAGAAGAACCAGTGGACGATGAAAGGGATGAGGACCTCATTTATAAGCGGCCGAGTACAGCACAGGGGCCTTTTTATAGCTCATAGTTTCATGGTCATATTATTTGGACAAAATGTAATAAACACTCTACTATTTGTGTTAAAACTCTATTGACTTGTGCACTGACGTGTAGTTATTTATTTACTGACATGACTTTTCCAGTTTAAAACAGAACACTAAATCCCCATTGACTTGTGCCTCGCCTACAGCTGACATTCAGGAAACAGCACCAGTGACAGTGAGATAACCACATATCACCACATTAATAATATATTATTCTACAACTGACACTTCTTTAGGTTTTTAAACAGTGTCTGTCTTCAGAATTATAATAAGTTTTCACAAAGGAAATATCTGAATGTGAACTAATGCATATTTCTATATGATTAATATCCACAGAGTCATCCCATGAAATCAATGACATCTACGCCATCCACATCTTATGAGCCTCTAACTTCAGAGCGTGAGCCGAGACAGAAACAAGTTCATGAAACAAAATAAACTGTTCCTTTAAAGGTGTTTATTTTATTCAGTCTGTAGCTCAGTACCTTCCAGTGATTCTAGAAGAGTAATAAAGGCTTAGCCACGAAACATTAAAACACTGTACCACTTTAGAATAGGACTACACTTATACACTTTTATTAACGTTTAACAATCTGTTTATTTATGATATTTATTGTGTTGTTAATATATTAAAAATAATTAATGATGTTATAAAACATAAATAGAAATGGCCTCTTTGCCAAATAGTGAACCCACATCCATCTGCACTGTTAGACCTCAGATCTTGCTGGATACTGACCTTACTTTGTCTTCTCCATCAATCGACATTAACCCTATCAGCGTCAGCACAGATTTCTTAAAAATGGCAAACGTTTAATGAATAAACCACCAACAAACTCGCTTTTTATACATTAACTATAATGCGGTGTGTACCCCGACATAACAACACAATCAGCCAAATTCACATCATCAGGTCTTAGCTTATTCTTTATGTCGACATTTTCAATAAGTGCTCAGACATTTTCAGCATTAGGCAATAAACACAGGTCACTGCTGCTTTTTCTATCTGTGGGTCACAAATGATTATGAATTATATAATTATTATATTATTATTATAAGGTGTTTTACACAGGTTTTTAAATCATTTGTAAACCTTTATAACTGTGGTCTTATTTTAAAGTGATACCCAAAGCGTATTTATGTAGTGCTCTATATTTAAATAAAACTGCAGCTTCAGACTTAATTCAGCTTCATTTAAATTACTGATATTGCACTTAGCTTTCAGTTCTCAGCGTTAACATTTATATGTTTTATATTATTTGTAACAGAGAGGTAAAGGAATGAAAACAAGAGCACGGAGAGAAAACCTTGGGCCAGTTTGGGGAAATCATTCACCGCAAGAAGTCATTCCAGCAGCAGCCAGATTGTCGAGACCAGTAATTATTCACCGTGATCAGTGGATTAGCATCTGGACCCGCAGACATGGCTAAGCAGTGATGAGATGGAGTTAGCTTGCTTTTACATGGCACAGAAGTATAATGATATTGATGGCTTTCAGTCATGCCTGTTGTTCTCAGCCCTTCATCGTGGCAGTATTGTTGGGACCCCAGTGAAGCCATTTGTGCAAGTACTGAATATTAATGACAACCACTGGATTACTGCAAGTGTTGCCGGCCCCAGGTCTAGGGGTGGCTGGGCCAGCAGCAAGGGACACACAGACCGAGCGGCACTGTGTATCCTTAGAGTCTATGGATCTGTGAATTTGTGAATCAGTGAAGAAACACGACAGCAGTGAAAAGCTTGGTCGAAAACAGCGCGAGTTTATTTCTGAACTGCGCATGCTCAGAGTCTAAATTTTAGTGTTCTCCATGCAACTCAATGGGATGAAGCGCCATCTAGGGGTTGAGTGGTGTAACACCATATCAAACAAACAAGAATGGCTTCAAAAGCTTTTAGAATGGTTCTGATGATTAAAATAATAAAATAAGTGTGAGGAGGGGGTGGTCTGTGTTAAATTAACTGTAGATGGAGGCAATTTTCTAACCCTCTACACAAGCAACATTCTCTGTCAGCCAAATGAGGTGTGCATATATGACAGCTTAAATTCAGGAGTAAACAACAACACTAAACAAATGCTGTCACGGATGATTCGACCGTCAGCACCTTGTTTCATTATCAGAAAGACTACTGTGCAGATTCAGCAGTCAGGGAGCAGTTGTGGACTTTTTGCCCTGGCCTTTGTAAAGGTGTTGTGTGACAGAGTTAGACCAGAGGAGTGCCTTATTGAGGAAAAACAAACACTAAGGCAAAGACTCTACAGAGGGATATTGGAGAAAAGGGTCCCAGACTGTGCTTACAAAAAAAACACAAAGACAGCCAGAGAGGGGTGCAGTAAAAGTATATGTTCACTGTGTGTGCAGGACTTCTCATAATAATGAAGTGATGGTCCAGTGCAGCAAATGCAGTTCCTGGTATCATCCCCCACTTGTGTGAGTGTCCCTAAGTGTGCACTGGACCCCACAGCAGAGGAGTGGCACTGACAAACCTGCATAGGTTAGTGTTTGAAAGATAAAAGACAAACAAACTGTCCTTCATTTAGTTTGTTCTTCTACATTTCAGAGTCTTCTTTACATTTCAGAGTGTGGTGTTGGTGGTGGGTGGTGGGGGTGGTGTTTAACTTGAAACGCTTGGCTTGGATTTAATGAGTACTTTCAATTAAAACGTTTCTCTTGAACATCTGATTTAACGTCTTCATTTAAGGTCCATGTTTAAGGAATTAATCAGTACCAGTTTCCACATTTAAACAGTGTAATAACTAGGCGTCACTGCCACAGTTACCTGGTGTGTGTTTGTTAAGAATAGGGCTGATTTTATTTGTTAAACTTAGATATTAGTGTTTTATGGAGTTAATAAATGTGATTATTTACTGATCAGAAACGACAGTTTGACATCCTACTGCTACAAACTCCTACAGAACTGACATGACAATTATACCCTGGGTACATAAGGATACATCCCAGAATACTTCAGTGGGGTTTTCAAATCACAGTTTGATTTAACCCTGTTATGACGCACAAAACATGGATTTTTAAAAGAATTCTGAAGACAAGAGTTCAAAACTGCTGTGGTAAAGACACCAGCCAAAATCACCCCCTGTATCTCAGGATATGGTCTAAAAACTACAGTATTTTTCCTGGTAATAAACAGATTTAACCATTTTACTGAATTTAAAACATAAAAATACAAAACTGATTAATGTTTATTTATTCTTTTTTATATCTTTAAATTGATTAGTTTTTTTCAAAAAGAATTATTCATAAATGTGCCGCTCTATGACTCAAATATCATAGCGTGAAAACCAAAGACAATCATTTTCAAACTTTAAACACTGTTTTCCAGACTACAGTCATGATCTCTAGTGTCTTTTGAATTGAACGTTTTTTACAGTGTTTAACGTTCTAATATAACTGTCATTTTCAGGAAATGTGAATCACTAACAGGAGTTAATTATTAACTGCTGTTACCCACAAACACCACAACTACACCATAATGAAACCTTATGAACATTGTACCTGAGAAAAAAGGGACAAGACTGCACTTGTCTCCCTGGTAACACTACAGTTGTATTTAAAAATAATGTTTGGGGAAATTTGAAATATTACTATTCAGTTTGATTTAACCATTTCATGGCCTTCAGCATTCTTCAATTTATGGAATTGTGTTGTTATTCTTATGACGTTTGTAATGCTATTACTCCACATTCCTACAGTAAAAATGTATGAACATTATAATCTGGGTGCTCTAGAACATGTTCTTCAAGGCTGCAGTGGAGTGGTCTGGTAACAGTTTGATTTAACCCTTTGATGGAGTTTAATATCTGAGTATTTTCCAGCCTATTACTCCTAATTCTTACAGTAAATACACATAAATATTACACCCTGTGAACCTGAGGACATGTTTCTCAATACAACAGTGGGATTTTCTGGTAACAGTTTGATTTTTTATTTTAATCTCCGAGTAAACTGAATTCCCTCCATTTTATGGACTTTTTAAGGGTTGTAAACCGTTCTTTTAGCCACTCAGGTCTGTTTTTAATATTAACTGTAGTGAATTATGTGGAACTGTGTTTTAAATTCCATTTCTTATGAATTTTCAATATCTGAGTCCCCCCTCTTGCTCTCACACGTTCTACCGTAAACCGCGATGTAGATGCGCACAGGAAATACTAGTGTAGATAGATAGATGTACAATGAAATTGAGCAGCAAACCTTAAAGTGCTTAAACAAAAAAAAAAACAGTAGAAACATGCAGTTTTTTTACAATATAAATAACAAATTATTGCACAAGCCCTGGGTAGTTGAAGAGATTAATGTCCGTGTGTTTGCTGTGTATTGCACAGGCCCTGAGTGGCTTAAGAGGTTGGTGTGTTCATTTCCCGTACAGCACTGGGGTAAAAGCTGTTTTTCAGTCTGTTTGTCCTGGATGTGATGGACCTGAAGCGTTTTCCTGAGGGCAACTGTTGGAAAAGATGGTGTCCAGGCTGGCAGGAGTCTTTCAGTATATTGGCTGCCCTGCTTAGGCAGCGAGAGCTGAACAGATCCTCCAGCCTGGGCAGTGGACAGCCGATGATAATCTGGGCCATGTTGATCACTCTCTGTAGAGCTCTCCTTTCTGCCACTGAGCAGCTGCTGTACCATGTTGAGATGCAGTAGGTCAGCACACTCTCGATAGCACAGCGGTAGTAGGACACCAGCAGCTTCTCCTGAAGGTTGTTTTTCCTGAGAATTCTCAAGAAATAGAGTCTCTGCTGTGCCTTCCTAACCACAGCTGTGGTGTTAGTGTTCCAGGAGAGATCTTCAGAGATGTGCATACCCAGAAATCTGAAGGAAGAGACTCTTTCCACACAGTCCCCATTTATGATGAGTGGTGTGGGGTCTATGCGTTTCCTCCGGAAGTCTATGACCTGTTCTTTTGTTTTGGTGGAGTTCAGGGAGAGATTGTTCTCTGCACACCACTCCACCAGTCCCAGGACTTCATCCCTGTAGGCGCTCTCATCTCCACCAGATATGAGTCCCACCACGGTTGTGTCATCCGCGAACTTGATGATTGTGTTGCTGGAGTGGGTGGGGGTGCAGTCGTGGGTGTAGAGTGCGTAAAGGAGAGGACTGTGGAGCTCCAGTGCTGAGTGTTACCCTGGAGGACTGATGGCGGCCTAATCTAACAGACTGGGTGCGGTTTGTTAAAAAATCCTTAATCCAGATGCATGTGGATTGAGAAAGATCAAGGTGTATGAGTCTGGTCACCAGTCTGCTGGGGATGACCGTATTAAAGGCGGAGTTAAAGTCTAAAAATTCTTACATAGTTTCCCTGGTGTTCCAGGTGTGTGAGTGCTGTGTGAAGGGTAGTATTGATGGCATCCTCAGTGGACCTGTTTGCTTTGTAAGCAAACTGATGTGGATCGAAGCTGGGAGGGAGAGTGGCTCTGATGTGCTGTAGAACCAGTCTCTCAAAGCACTTCATTATAACCGGTGTGAGTGCGACTGGACGGTAGTCATTGAGGTCGCTGATGGTGTTCTTTTTGGGCAGCGGGATGATGGTGGCAGACTTCAAGACTTCAGACATGGTGGTATGATGGATTTTGATAGGGACAGGTTTAAGATTTTTGTAAAAATGCCACAGAGCTGGTCTGCGCATATTTTCAGTACCTTTCCTGTCACACCATCCGGACCAGCAGCTTTCCTGGGGTTCACTGCTTTAAGTGCACGTCTCACCTCGTGTTCTTGCACCATGAGGATGTGGTTATTGGAGACTGGTGGAGGTCTTGTGTTTGTCTCCACTGCTCCCACCTCATAGCGAGCAAAGAAACAGTTAAGTTCCTCTGCCAGTGAAGCACCAGATGGCGTTATGATTTTTCAAAATTAAAGTCAACGTTTTGTGAATTCATTTTTATTATTTCTAGAAAACAGTAAATACTCAATAATAAACTTGTAATATTTTGAGTTTAAGTTCATATTTCAAGAATAAAATAATATATTTATAATAAAGTTATATTACGAGAATAAAGTCTATTTAAAATGATTTAATAACGTTAATGTTCAAGAATAAAGTGAACATTTTTAGAATAAATAAAAGTATGAGGAAGTTTTATTGTTGAAGCTGCGTTCTCAACAATTCTCAACAGTTGACCTGCTACTGTCATATTTCTCAAGAATGAACGTTAAAAAATGAATAAAACCATAAAGAATGAGCGCTGTGTAGAGGATTACACCGTCAGTGCCACTGTAAAGCTGCTTATTTGTAATTATCTGATTAATTTAGACTGTTGCAGAGGTGTTTGCTGATAACTATTTTCTTCATTCTGTGTTGTCTTCAGCAAAAGCGTAGTCTACGAAATAAAGGTACAATACTTTAATAAACAGACACAAGATGAAGGAGACACATGAAGCTGGAACTGTCCTTTTTCCACTGGAGGAGCAGGGACTGTGTTGTGGACGATGACAAATTGGGCAACATTAGGTTCTGACCGGCTTTAATGGACTCACTAGGTGTGTAACTGTGTCCTTTTTACAAAACTCGGGGTCACAAATCCCCTCAGTGTCGTATCATCACGCAGTGCCCCATTACATTGAATGAGGAGTCAAATTAAACCTTAGGGCGCCCTCTTGTGGACGATATGAGGTATTGTCTGATCTCATTTTCATCGGTTCAGGCTTAATTCTGTCCACAAAAGCCCCGTTAGGTTTTATTTATTGTTTAATGTGGTAATTGATAAATAAAGACAACAGCAGGTCAGTTGGATTTTACTGAACACTTTGAGAATGAGGTGTGATTTTGGCCGCGGCTCTGTGCCGCACAACAGGAGCCCACTGTCCCACCTCCAGCTGAATGTGCCGCGACAAACTCGCTCAGTTCACAACGAAATGGAGTCCCACCAGATTCACTCCCTCCTCGACACCAACTGTTAATGTTTCAGTGGTAAACAGTGGGTGTAGTGTGTAAATAAGGAATGGAGAGATCAGACTAGTGTCCTAATGCACAGCCTGAGTCATGTCTGTCTGAAAATGATTGTTAAACTGAGGGAACGGATTAAGTCTCGAAATGATATTTTTCCACCATAAGACTTTCGGGAGCGACTGGGAACATATTTTAGAATAAACTTAAACTGACGTGTTTGTTTCCTATTGTACTACACTTGTTTTCATTAGGAATCGTTAAAAATATCCTTTATTTTATTTAGGTTTTTTTTTCGAAGACAACATTTGTCACATTAGTGAGGAATTTTATGCAAAAGATAATCCATTACTCACCACGCCACAGTAAAGGTGCCTTTATTTCCTGAGTAACGGTAACGCACTGTTCTGGAGCTCCTAGCGCCCAGGCAATGGTAAGTTTTGACGTAAAGTCTTCGTGAATTCAAAGTTGAGGGCGTTCCTTCTTAGATTCAGTGCAGCTGTGGACCAATGAGCGGCTGCCGGCTGTGAGCGGGGTCCTATTCCCCGGGGGAGGGGTGCGCTGCTGGACGCCGCTGTCCAAAGGGATTCGCTCACAGCGCTGAGGGGGCGGGTCAGAAGTGATTGACACCTCTGTAAACCAATAGCAGGGACTCAGGCGAAGACAAAGAGAGTCGATGTGCCGAGATCACTCACTCTCTCTGGGTCTGGGAGAGAGAGAGAGGGAGCGCCTGGGAACACATTTTAGAATAAACTTAAATTGACTTGTTTTATCGCAGAACAACCAAATAAAACCTTTATGTTTGGTGACAGACTATTTTAAACGTTTGGTCACTTTGAGGTACATACTGTCTATTTTCAGAAAATACCGAAAACTGCATCTGTGTAAGAATGAGTGTTTTAAAATAAGAGCGGTATTTCCACCGAGGGCCACAGGGGGGCAGTGTGAGCCCGCAGCGCTTTACCTCCTCTCCCTCCTTTAATGATTTTGCTGGTAGTTTTATGGAGAGAGATTAGTCTCAAGATACTTTACAAATGCGTAAATGTTAATCCACAGATGTGGCGGTCACACCCTGTTACTGAAGAAGAATATTCTGTTGTGTTTCACTTGTTGTGAAAAATAATTTTATTATTTTGTGTTAGTGGACAAATATCCTTAAATGATTAGTTAAAATTAAGCATTTATAATTGTGTGAAATCTTGTATCTTATATGTACTCATATGAATGATTAACCAGTATTTAACCATACATTTAAACAGTTTAGAATCTGCACACTAACTGGCATGTTGACACGTGATATATACACCTTTTTAAATTCCTAAACGTTTAACTTTGAATAATAGTGCACTTAAGCTTTTAGAAGACATATATAAATTACAACTGTTAGCCAAAAGGGGGAGTTGAACTGTAGGGCATCTCAGTGACCTTAAGTCCATTAGTGACTCCTCTGAATCTTGCTGATGGGAGAGGAGTGTGGGAAGAAGAGGTATATTGTCAAGCTTACCTAAGAATTAATGTTTTGGGGTCAAGGTGTATGGAAAACCTGCACGCGAGAAACATGAGTACTAACATGTCTAATTATGCATATTAATATATGTTAATCAGCTAGAAACGCCTCACCACCAGGCTATACGTCATCTGGGGTATAATTGTGGAGTCAGATGGGAGGAGAACTCAGAACTCTACTGGGAAGGCTATTAGACTTTTTCATGTATTAGTTCTCTTGGATCCAATAAATACTTTGATTTGCTTTGAACTTCACTCGACTGGTCTTTGTAACGCTTCCGGAACGAGCACGCCTCCCTGAGGAGGAAGGTTGTATTTTGGACCTTTTGGAGATCTTCTAAATTTTAATTACTTTGGGAACGGTCCAAAAGAACGTTTTAATTCTTCAATTGGTGACCCCGGACGTGCGGAAGTGTGAGAACAAGACCGACTTTGGATTCCTTTCCACTCGCGGCCGCAATGAACTAAAGTGGGTGAGTAGACCCTGTTTTATTCAAATTCTGCATATTGGAATCTCTAAATCAGAGTGGTGTGGAGGTCTGAAGCCGGTCCGGAGTGAGGTATTGAGCAAATCAATTTATTTTAAATATGTTTTTATAATTTTTTATCGGTTTATACATTTGGGGTTGTTGGTTTAAAAAATTAATTATGGAATTTAAAATATAATAGATGGATGTTGGTTTCCCATCTTTTAAAACTGAGTCGTGGCGTCCTCCACTCGGAACCTGACGAGGTATCGAGTTAATTGCCCGGTCGGAAAGGCCGTCCGAGAGGGGTGGTTCCCTCTGAAGTATATTCATAAGCGGAAGTTGTTCCCGCAGGTTAAGTATATTAATATTCGCGGACGCTGTACCCGCGAGCGGAAGTTGTTCCCGCGAAAAAAAAAAAAAGAGCGGAAGTTGTTCCCGCCAGAGTTTGTGGTGTATTTTAATGAAATTTGATTGTGTATTCATGTTTCATGTCTGTTCTGAGAGCCTGTGTTATTCTTAGAGGCTGTGACATGACTGTCGTGTATGTTTTTGCTCGCTAGAGGGCGATAGAGGAGTGTCTTTCTGTGTATGTGTATGTGTATGTGTATGTGTATGTGTCAGCTGAGTGTGTGTGTCTCACCCCCTCCCTTTTTTTCCATCTTATAACTTTTTCAGCTGAAATAATTTTTTGGGAGAAAAAGGAGAAAGTGGAGGACTGATCAACCCCCTTTTCTTCTGCGGTTGCCTTTGAGTTTGTGTGGGGAGAACTGTCCATGTGCTGTAAAGAGCCATAAATTTTCTGTGGGTGTGTTTAGAGAAAAGGGGGGAAAGGACACCTCTGCCTAGAGAGTGTCAGAGAGAGAGTGTGTTTAAAGAAAAAGGGGAATGTGATAAAGAATGAGTGATTTAGAAATTAATAGGGAAAGAAATTTGTAATGGTATAAATTATGAGCTTCGTTCAAGGACAGTTATTTAAATGAATATGAACCTCAATAAAATGAGGGGTTTGTTTATTCATGACAATGAGCCCTGAACAGAAGACGTTTTTAAAGTAAAATATATAAAGTGAATTAAATGAGCTTTCTTGGAGACTATACATTAAGAAAATATAGACAATGAGCTCCAGAAAGACGTTTTTAGAGGTTGAGAGTAGGAGAAAGGAGAGCAAGGTGTAAAGCTGAGTAATTAATAGGGTACATTGGGGAAACTGTAAGGTTTAAACATGGGAATTAAAGGGAAAATTGTTAATTGAACATTTGCTCTAATTTTGAATCTGGTTTCTTTGATATTGTTAATTTAGACTTGTAGTGGAAAAAATATATTTTGTATTTTGTTTACTGCTTATTGTCCTAAGAATATTATTTTTCCGGTTTAGTTTGCATATTTTAACTGTGGTAGTTCGTCTTAAAAATTTATTTTCTGCCTCGGTTTCAATTTTTCGGTCATCATAACATATTTTGTAACTTGCTTGCTAATTCAGTAGTTCATATAATTTTGTTTTTGCTTGCTAGAATATATCTTGTGATTTCACTGTGGCTTGTTGACTGTTAAGTGTGTCTGGAAATTTGTTTTCGTACCTTGAATATAGTCTTTGGTTTAATTATGTGTTGTGAGCTCACTGTCTTGTCTTCCTAGCTTTTTTGTTGATTACAAATTTTATTTCATATATTGGCGTGTTATTTGCTTCTGACTAATAAGCTTTTTCGGTCCGTGGGTCGGTTTCATACTTCATGTAAATTAGGCTTGACTTGCTTTTAAATTCAATACTGTGTTTGAAGACAAACTTATGTTTTCTATCCACCTGTGAAATTATTCACAGGGTTGAGGTGGTTCTGCTTTTCTTTGGCTGAGTTTGTAAACTTGACTCTAAAACTTTGGACTTTTTCTTTTATATAAACTAAGGCGGACTGTGCTGAGAGCAGCGGCGGCTGCGTGGGCGCTCTGCGGGGGTGACCCTGGGAAAAATGTTTTAATTCACTCTGAATTGCGATGAAACCTAGCGGTGATAATTGATTTGCAATTAAAGGGTGAACTAGAACGAAGACCCATTCAGGTAAGGTCCAATTTTTTAATCAGCTTCTTACAGACATTATGGCTACTACTAGAGACTTACATAATGAATTAAACGCCATTTACGGCGTGGGGAACTGGGAATGGAAACCGTTTGTACAAGAAATTGACATAATAACTGAGGGATTAAAACAGGGAGAAATACATTTGAAAAAGCGGGATGTTGTGCACAAAAGTGTGCTCCAGAGATTTGAAACGTGGGCTAAAATACACACGGGGGAGAAAACGTCTTTAATAACCTGTATTAATCAGTTAAAAAGAGAGTTGGAGGAAATATTATGTCAGGCTGAAGCAGAGGTTAGTAAGGCTAGCCTTTTCCAAAGACCTAAGGCAAAGACAAGTTTAAAAATAGCTAAAACGGACATTGCGGAGCTTCAAAATTTTAAAATGGCGTTCCTCAGTCTCATTCCGCAGCTTGTGGTTTTGAAAACACCCGGTCAATCACCTTCGAGCGCTGTTTCACTTACTGCCGAGAACACGGAAGTGGAAATTGAGTATACGAACCACAAGGGGGAGGAGCCTACAGCTCCGCCTCCCCCATATAATCTAGGTCACGTCACACCAGTTGATAATGTCCTCCCTGTCTTCAGTGTAGACTCTGGCACGGTGAGTTTACGGATGGACAACGAAGACAGGGGCTCTCATTCCGAGCAGCCAGCTCAAACAGTCACACACACAAACGTACAAACACAAGATCCATTCCAATTGCGAAAGGCACATGACTCAATTTCAATTGCACAGACAAATATTCACACTGACTGTTCTGACATTATAGATACCACAGGAAATTATGTAGAACAGGATAAACCGCGCCTTGTCGATAAACAAACACTGACAACACCATTTAAGAACCCGATGCCACGTAAAAATAAACAAAACATCAGGATTAAAGCAGATTTAGAGGGACATGTCACAACGGATGACTCTGACCAAGATGAGGGACTTATAGCAGATGATGAGGACAGTGCGAATGAACGTCGTGGTGGTAGACGGATTACTGATTTGAACAATACATTGCGTGCCATGGAAAAACTCATATTAGAAGAACAGAGACAATTGGACTTAAAAAAACAGACTGTAGAATGTGACATGCACACTTCAGACAAAACGGACATTTTGAGACGAAGCACCAGACCCCGACACCCGCCTGACAGATATAGGACTGACACTAACGTCGACACTATGTTTCCATTAGTGGCCACTAGTACAGGAACATATAAATATGTACCATTATCATTGACTGATGCACAGACTTTGGTCGATCAGCTTCCGCCTTTATGTAGTGGAGCGGCTGCTTGGATTAGAAAGCTGGACAGTCTGACAGGTGGCATGACTTTAGCACTGGGGGATTTTAGAAACATTATTAAAAGATCGACTACTTCCATGGAAGCAGCTGAAATAGAGAGACAGGCTCAGACATTTACTCAACCTAATTATGATATTTTCCACGCTCACTCGCAGCGCCTCACTGACGTCATGAGAGAGATGTGGCCAACCAGAGTAGCGTCCACAATCCCATCATATGCCTGGGATGAAAAGCTTAGCCCAGGGGAATATATGGGTAAAGCAGTTGAGGATTGGACTAACACTACAGGGGTTCACCCTGCTAGGGGGCAGCAGGTGGTTTGGTTTAGGACTGCAGTTGTGAAAGGCTTGCCAGCCCTCATAAAGGACAAAATTGAGGACGATCCTAATATGGACCCTGACGCACCACATGACTTGTGGGTTAGGCACGTTTTGTTCCATATGAACAAATATAAGGAAAAATTAGATAACAAAGACAAGGAGACACTTAAGTTACAAAGAGACCTACTAACTGTTCAACTAGCAGAAGCTAGGAAATCTGTAAATGATAATAAAAAGCAAACAAAGTCTGACACCATGATGCCTATGACTGCACCACCATATAATATGCAATCACCACAAACATTTATGAACACAAACACATACATGCCTACCCAATCAGGGCCACCACAAAACCCACCGTATAATTATGGACCAAGTCCATATTTCTCATATTAACCCTACTCATGGGGCAGGGGGCGCGGTAATGGCAGGTGGAGGGGCAGGGCTCGCCGCCGGACAGGGGCGTGCCTAAGATGTGGAGCTTTGGATCACTGGGCAGCACAATGTAGGGCACCACTCTCTACTGACACCAGCTATCCACACCAGGCACCACACCCACAGGCGGCACCAAAACCGGAGCCATCACATCTTCCTGCTGGCCAATACAGCATGGAGCCGTGGGGTGGACATTGACGGGGCCCAGAGGAGCACCAGGACAGCAGGGCCAGGGCGGAACACATGCTGTCATTAACTGTGGGGGCCTCCGAAATCCTTTTTCTGGTAGACACGGGAGCCACATGGTCAGCCATCAACAAAGTATTACCAGCACATCTGATGAGCGAACATACTGTGCAAGTAAGGGGCTTCTCGGGGACATCTACATCACTGCCAAAAACAAGACATTTGCCAGTCAGTACTGGTACACAGACTGTGTCACATTCATTTTTAATTGCACCACAAGCACCCTTGAACATTTGTGGTAGAGACTTGTTGATGAAAATGGGAGTTACTATTTTATGCCAACCAGATGGGATCACACTTACGTGGTTGGATGGACACAAAACTGTGGCAGTGGTGGGGTACACTGATGGTATGTACCTGATGAGACCTCAGCAGGATGAGTCGGTAGACATTTATTGGGGTTTAGTGACTGGACAGACGGACCCGTCACCACGACTCATTGCTTTGTTCCACCAGTGGTCACCTTGGATTACAGCTATGGCACCCTACGTCCCTCCGCCCGACCCATTACATGTCACCCTGTTCTATGATGTAGGGGGAGATTTAACTTATTATGAAGCTTTTCAAACAGAATTAGAGGGTACAGAGTGGTCGGTTGATACCACAGGGATTTATGTGGGTCCTGAAGGGGTGGCATCTCCTGTTTCACTAACACCACAACAACATTATTGGTATAAACTGTCTGACACGGTGGCACCACACATTTCACTAGCTCTCCATCAGAGACACGAGGCCAAGCAGTTGGGCCCTATGGTAAAAAGAGCAAATGAGGCCACGGATTGGGTCCGGACCCAGCTGCCTGGTGTCATGTTTTCGCAGTCCACACAGACATATCACATCACTGATAACTCATCCATCCAAGTCACATTGCACCATCAAATGCTGCCTAGATACCATGGTTGTGAGGACTCTGATTATCTACAGATGGAGGTATTATTGGCATCACTACCTGACACATTGTGGTCCATAGGACCAGATGATGTAGGATAAACTAATCAGACACCTGTCTCTTTTTGTATGAATATTACACAACCAATTTGGATTCCCCAATATAAACACAAAACCAGAGACTGTGTAAGACATGTTAGGATTTTTAGAACTGACTGGTTACAGCAGACAATACATTACTGACTTTGTCGGACGAACATAACCTTTTAGGGACATGGTGAAATCGCTAGGGATGGGAAATTTGTCTGGTAAGCTCAATTGGACGGTGGAGTCTGAACAGGTGTTTATAGATGTTAAACAAGCCTTATCTGTTGCAGTTGACTTAGCCAGACCTGACTATTCCTTACTTTTTACATGGATGTTTCTGAAACAGACACTGTGATTAATGGTGTACGGTTTCAGAAAAAGGGGGAACGCAGAACTGCTAGCAGTAATTTCAGCATTAGAAGTGGCACATATAGGAAAACAACAAACACTGGACAATCTAAAACAATGGTGGCACCCATACATGTCAGCATTAGTGGTTGATTACATCACTAAATGTCAGATTTGTAACACTCAGAATGTAGCAAAAGCATTTAAACTAGCTCCAGGAAGGTTTCCATTGCCAGATTCTCATGGACATGAGATTCAAATGGATTACACAGATATGATTGATCCCATTAGGAGATATAGATATCTCCTGGTCGTTGTAGATAGATTCTCGGGGTGGGTAGAGGCACTCCCCAATCTGAGGGAAGATGCAAAATCAGTCTGTAAGTTTCTGATTAATTGTTGGATTCCGAACCATGGGTTTCCTAGGAAAATTTTTTCAGATAACGGGAGTCATTTCACGAGTAAAATACTGCAGTGGGTGGAGCAGTCGTTGGGGCTGCGCCATAGCTATGGTTGTGTGTATCATCCTGCCTCACAAGGTCAAGTGGAGAGGATGAATCAAACTTTGAAAACCAAATTAGCAAAAATCAAACTGGCCACGGGCATGAATTGGCTTGAGGCCCTTCCAATTGCTTTAATTAGTGTCTGTAGTTCAGTAAATAGAACAATAGGATTTACTCCTTTTGAATTAGTGAGAGGCATGCCATTTCCAGGCCCCAACAATGCGCTTGCGTCCCCACAGAAACCACCTCAAGCAGAGTACCGACAGCTATATGAAGAACTAAAAGCTGTTTGTAAAGATTTCTCTATACAGGTGCAGGAAAGGAGAGAAGAAGAAGAAACGGAGGAGAAGGATCCAGAAGTGACAGTCTCACCCTGGGTCCTCCTGAAGGTCATCAAGCGGAAGTGGTACGAACCTCGTTGGACATGACCCTACCAGGTGACAGAGAGAACCAGTTGTGCAGTCCGGCTGAAGGGTAAAGGCTTATAGTGGTACCACCTCACACAGTGCAGAGCCGCACCGACACCTAACATCAAACATTCACTGAAGGAAAACAACACCTCAGAAGAGGCTGATCAAGCAGCCTCAACCAACATAGGGGCAGAATAATCCCCTGAGGCAGGGGCACCACAAGGAAAGTCTATCCTTGCCCCCAGCGCAGATCCCTACCAACGGATGAAGAATACACTTTAACACATACACATATAGGGCTCATTGTAATCTCTTAGTCCAGAGGGTGAGTGGTAGGACAGAGGTGTCCACTCCCAACAGGAGCGGTGTAATTGCCCGCTACCACCACAATCTGCCATCACGCTCTACCTAAGTCACTCGCCAACCCGGGGGTGACCTAGGCAGACCAATCTAACATTAATTGCTTACCATTTATATAAATGTATTGACCTGTCAGTTGGACAGGTCAAAAGGGGGAATTGTTGTGAAAAATAATTTTATTATTTTGTGTTAGTGGACAAATATCCTTAAATGATTAGTTAAAATTAAGCATTTATAATTGTGTGAAATCTTGTATCTTATATGTACTCATATGAATGATTAACCAGTATTTAACCATACATTTAAACAGTTTAGAATCTGCACACTAACTGGCATGTTGACACGTGATATATACACCTTTTTAAATTCCTAAACGTTTAACTTTGAATAATAGTGCACTTAAGCTTTTAGAAGACATATATAAATTACAACTGTTAGCCAAAAGGGGGAGTTGAACTGTAGGGCATCTCAGTGACCTTAAGTCCATTAGTGACTCCTCTGAATCTTGCTGATGGGAGAGGAGTGTGGGAAGAAGAGGTATATTGTCAAGCTTACCTAAGAATTAATGTTTTGGGGTCAAGGTGTATGGAAAACCTGCACGCGAGAAACATGAGTACTAACATGTCTAATTATGCATATTAATATATGTTAATCAGCTAGAAACGCCTCACCACCAGGCAATACGTCATCTGGGGTATAATTGTGGAGTCAGATGGGAGGAGAACTCAGAACTCTACTGGGAAGGCTATAGACTTTTTCATGTATTAGTTCTCTTGGATCCAATAAATACTTTGATTTGCTTTGAACTTCACTCGACTGGTCTTTGTAACGCTTCCGGAACGAGCACGCCTCCCTGAGGAGGAAGGTTGTATTTTGGACCTTTTGGAGATCTTCTAAATTTTAATTACTTTGGGAACGGTCCAAAAGAACGTTTTAATTCTTCACACTGCAACAACAAGCTGAATGTATGAGAGTAAAGACTATAAGAGAATGTAAACACAAAAGATCCTCAGTGGTTTCTCTGGTAAAAAATGGGATTAAAACCATGAGCCTGAAGCTAAACGTGACACAGGGGGTGTTTCTACAGCTGTAGTGGCTATGACTCCAGAAGTAGAGGGTGAGGAGGAAGAGGCTGTCGAGTAAAAAGCTCTGTGCCTGGTTCACCTTGAAGAACAAAGCCTTATTTAAAAAACCCAACAATTTCCACTGAGTAAAGTTCCTTGTCGTTCTGATGACGTAGAATCCCTAAATTCTTGAGATCATTAAAGTAACGTTTAGTTTAAATCAGTGTTGGAGCCAGAAACAGACCCTGGGCAAAAGTGTGTGGACACAATCATTCTTCCTAAAATAATAAACAAATGCTAATTTTAGCACATGGTCAAGGTTTTTATCACGGGGCGAGTGTTTAACACGAGCAGGACACGAGTAATTATTTAAACACAATGCAGCATTAAATAAACATTGCTCTGAAATGTATTTGATCTAGAAGCTGTTACACGCTGAATATTTAATTGTGTATTAATTTGACGTAAAGTACTTCACTTGATTTTTAATTTTCAGAGAAATCCCACTGTTTTCAGTCGAGTTGAATCTGAAGAATATCACTCACTTTATGAGGTATTTATGCAGAACACTGGCTCAGAGAAAGAGTGATTCACACATATATATTTACATTATGAACGCATATAATATCACCTTCTCTTTGATCTTTCTGCTGCAGTAAATTCTCCTCGAGTCGTTTTTCACCAGTTCACAGGCTTCATCCACTTTCATCAGCACAATGACCTGAGGTGTGTCCACTACACAATCACACAGGAGATTACACATATGTAACAAAGCTCAGCAATAAATCATTAATAAATGAGGGGATTCTATATAAATAACACTTTAAATTTCACTTTAAAACTTTACAAATGTTACCTTTTTTCAGGAAAAACAGCTGAAACCTGGACTCGTTTCACCACGGCACTTTCAGTCTTTCAGCATCTGAGATGAATCTGGGCTCAGAACCTGGTGCTGTTTATGAACAGAAATGTTATATGGCTCTCTCCTTTCAGAAATGTTTCAGGGTGCGTTTCTTGATGCAGTGGCTGACTGTGTTCACTTTCATCTCTGTTTCTGACTCAGAAACATGTGCCCCCTGATTCTCCCTCTGTTCCGGGGGCAGGTGGGGGGCATAAGGCACAGTTGGAGAAGCACTGGTATAAAGCACCCACACATGAGCCTAAGGTCACCATGTCCAGTGCAGAGCAGAGTGTAAAATCTCCCAGCACTGGGCGGTGAATCAGTGGAACTGTGCTCTCTGGAGTGATGAAGCTCCGTCTGATGATACCTCTGTGATGAGCTGGAGATTCATCTCAGCACCGACCCTCACTAACGTCGCTGAATACAATCAAACCCTCAGAGCAATGTTGCAGCACAGAGTTTAAAGCCTTCCTAGGACATAGAAGACTGTTACTGCAGCAAAGTATCAACAAACCCACTGTTAATGCCCTTCATTTCAGAAAAGCACTGGAGGAGCAGGTGTCACATTTGGCCTGGAATGATGGCATTGACTCAGGGTGAGGCTGGATACTTCACCTCAGCCACAGCTCCACTGTGTATGAGCCACATGTCAACATTTGGTCCACGCCTGACTCACACAACACACACCATAACCCAAGTCAAGCCCAGCTCCTGAGAGTCGGCCCACGCCTGGCCACACAACACGAGCTGTAACTCAAGCCAGGCCTGGGTCGTGACGTTTGGCCCAGGTCCAGCTCACACCACACTTGTGCCAGTGCCGTTACTGAACCGTAAATGAATCCCAAAACTGACACAGATTCGGCCCAAATGTGTCTGCTGTCTGGGTCTGTGCTAGGTGTGGAGTTTTATTTAGGCTCCGCAGTGAGTTTGTGTCAGAAAGGACAGGCTGTGTGTGTAACTGAGTGAGAGTTTAAGTCTTGTGCTGATGTGTGGACACCTGGGTTTCAGCTTCATGAAGAATACAAGAGGTTTTAAACTGAGAAAAGCAGAACACTCAGTTTGTGTTTGGTGTTTGGTGGTGTGTTTGTGGAGCTAGGGCCTGTGGGGGAGTCTGCTGTCAGCGTTTGGCGGGAGCATAGCGTCCTCCCACACCCGGCTGTGTGAGAGTCTGGAGTTTGGAGGAGTGTTGTCTGGCGGCGGTAAATGTCGTCGGCCACGAAAACAATGTCTCCGCATCGCGATTGTTTTGTTTTTGACTAGCGAGCAGTTCGTGGTTGATTTGGTGGAAAAAGGTTTGGTTATAAATGACCAGTTTACGCCTGTGCTGCACCTGAGTACCCCGTCTAAAAGAATTACTTTGTCCAACGTCCCTCCCTTCATTAAGGATGAACAGATTGCTCAGGAGCTTTCCCGGTTTGGGAAGCTCGTCTCCCCGATCAAGAAGGTCCCTTTACCCTGTAAGTCGCCCCTAATTAAACACTTGGTGTTTTTTAGAAGAGTGGTTTTCATGGTGCTGAATGGAGGAGCTGAAATGTTGGACTTAGTTTTGAAGTTTAGAGTTGACAGTTTTGTGTACTCAGTGTTTGCATCGACTGACAGTACTATGAGGTATTTTGGGTGTGGACAGGTCAGACATCTTGTTCGTGCCTGCCCTGACCGAGTTAATACAGGCACTGAGGGGACGGGGGGGCACTGAGCAGTCGGGGCCTGTAGCGGCTGTGCCTGCGGTGGTTGTTCCCCCTGCGACCGCTGGTTGGCCGGCTGCACGGACTCCGAACAGCACAATGTCACCACTGGGGGGGTCCGCTGTTGGGGTGGCTGCCGGGGCCGTGTTGGCCGCGGTGGAACCCTTTTCGGCGGGGTCCTCTGTTGGGGTGGCTGCCGGGGCCGCGTTGGCTGCAGTGGAGCGCTCTTCAGCGGGGCCCTCTGTTGGGGGGGCTGCTGGGGCCGCGTTGGCCGCGGTGGAGCCCTCTTCGGTGGGGTCCGCTGTTGTGATGGAGCCCTCATCAGCGGGGCCTGCTGTTGGGGTTGCTGCCGGGCCCCGTTGGCTGCGGTGGAGCCCTCTTCCGCGGGGTCCGCTGTTGTTGGTGTGGCTGCTGGGGCCACGGTGGAGCCCTCTTCCGCGGGGCCCTTTGTTGGGGTGGCTGCTGGGTCCGTGGTGATAATGGTGGAGCCATCTTTGGCGGAGCCCTCTGTGGGGGTGGCTGCCGTGGCCGCGTTGGCTGTGGTGGAGCCCTCTTTGGCAGGGCCTGCTGTTGGGGTGGCTGCTGGGTCCGTGGTGATAGTGGTGGAGCCATCTTTGGCGGAGCCCTCTGTGGGGGTGGCTGCCAGGGCCGCGTCGGCCATGGTGGAGCCCTCTTCGGCAGGGCCTGCTGTTGGGGTGGGTGCCGAGGTCGCGTTGGCCGCGATGGAGACCTCTTCGGCGGGGCCTGCTGTTGGGGTGGCTGCCGGGGCCGCGTCGGACGCGGTGGAGCCCTCTTCGGCGGGGCCTGCTGTTGAGGTGGCTGCCGGGGCCGCGTCAGCTGAGGTGGGGCCCTCTTCAGCAGACAGTGTACAGTTTACACTTCCCAGACAGTGTACAGTTTATAAGGGACGTCAAACACTTGCGGAGGGAGGGGGTTTTTACGGAGCAGGAGACGTTTAGACTAAAAAAGTTACTGATCAAACTGAACAAAGTGCAGTGTGAAGACGACTCCTGAACGGACTTTTATCTCTGATTGTTTTTGTCCCTTCTTTTTTACCTTTTTTAAAGGAAGGTTTTCAAATCGCCACCTTAAATATTAATGGGGCAAGGGACTGTGAGAAAAGGGCAAAGTTTTTTGAGCTGGTTAAACACAAACGTATTGATGTTGTCTTTGTGCAGGAAACTCACAGTAATGTGGAAAATGCTGCTGAGTGGGCGAAGGAGTGGAGTAGGCTCACTATTCTCAGCCACAACTCATCCCTTAGTGGTGGGGTGGCACTCCTTTTCTCACAGTCTTTTATTCCGGTCTCTTATACAGTGGAGGAAGTTTTAAAGGGGCGACTTTTAAAAGTGAGGGCTGTTTTTGAAGAAGACACTTTTGTTTTTATCTGCGTCTATGCTCCAACACTAGGAGCTGAGAGGTTAATGTTTTTAGACGCACTGAGCTCTCTTTTAACAAGTTGTGATTCCACGGAGCTTTTAGTCTTGGGTGGTGATTTTAACTGTACAGCACACAGAACAGACCGGAATCATGGCAAACCTCACGCAGCTTCACGGAAGCGTCTTTGCTAGATGCTGGAGGCCCATGAGTTATGTGATGTCTGGAGAAGTTTCCATGATGAACAAAGACAGTACACATGGGCCCACAGTAAAGATAACATGCTCTCGCTGGCCAGACTGGACCGCTTTTATTGTTTTAGACACCAGAGGTCTCTTTTTACACAGAGTTTTATTACCCCGGTAGGAATCTCTGACCACTCTATGATCCAGGGAACTATCTCAAAAAATAACATGAAGCCGCGGAGTGCGTACTGGCAATTTAATACCACACTTTTAGAAGATGCCAATTTTAAAGAGTCTTTTACCTTTTTCTGGGAGGTTTTTAGAGCAAAGAGAAATGATTTTACCTCTGTTCAGCAATGGTTGGACATAGCCAAAGCTAATGTTAAATTATTCTGTCAACAGTACACTCTCAATGTCACGAGGGACATTACTAGGTCACTGAAAGCTCTGGAGATTGGAATAGTGGGGCTCCAGGGTCTTGTGGAGACCACAGGAGATCTAGAGCATATTAGAGCTCTAAACAAAAAGAAGGCTGCTCTGGCTGATTTACTGGGTATAACAGCACAGGGGGCGCTGGTCCGCTCATGCTTTCAGTGCGTGAATGAACTGGATTCTCCTTCTAAGTTCTTCTTTGGTCTCGAGCGTAGAAATGGACAGAAGCGGTACATGCATGCTGTGCGATCAGAATCAGGGGATCTCCTTACTGATCCTGCTGACATTCGCAAGCGAACAGTCAGCTTTTTCTCAAAGCTATATGAGAGCGAGTGCACAGCGACGCAGGAGGTGGAGAAGGGTTCCTCAGGAATGTGACCAGACTTGTGCAGCTGGATGCTGAACTCTCTATGGGGGAGCTGCACGAGGCCCTCCAAGGAATGGAGAATGGCCGCGCTCCTGCCATTGATGGCCTACCAGTAGAGTTTTACAAGACTTTCTGGTCGGTCATCGGCCAGGATGTGCTGGAGGTCCTCAGGTGCAGCATATGGGATGGAAAGCTTCCATTGAGTTGCAGGAGGGCGGTGCTGACGCTGCTGCTGAAAAAGGGGGAACTGTCCGAACTGAAGAACTGGCGCCCCGTGTCTCTGCTGAAGCATTGGCCTCGAGACTGGCGAAGGTGATGGAGCAGGTGGTTCACTTTGACCAGTCGTACTGTGTACCCGGTAGGTCTGTCTTTAACAATGTATTTTTAATTTGTGATGTTTTGGACGTCTCCAGATTATTGGGGTTAGAGACTGGTCTCGTATTTCTAGACCAGGAAAAGGCTTTTGACAGGGTTGAACACGGGTATCTCTGGAAGGTTCTGGAGAGCTTTGGGTTTAACACTGGTTTTATTGCCATGATCAAGGTTCTGTATGGTGCCATTGAGAGTGTGCTGAAGGTTAACGGTGGTGTATGTGCTCATTTTAAAGTTTTTAGAGGGATCCGACAGGGCTGTTCACTGTCGGGAATGCTATACTCACCCTCCATTGAGCCCCTGCTCTGTAAACTGAGGGAGGGACTTGAGGGTTTTTATGTTCCAAACTGTACTGCCCCAATACGTGTCTCAGCTTATGCAGATGACCTTGTTGTACTTATCAGTGCTCAAGATGATGTAAATGTTTTAGTTGATGTTTTACATGATTTTAACATTTTATCCTCTGCAAAGGTAAACTGGGCCAAGAGCAAAGCGGTTTTACTTGGGGACTGGGAAGGTGAAGAACCCAGAATCACAGACGGACTGGCCTGGGGGACGAGCAGGTTTAAATAACTTGGTGTGCATTTGGGGGACAGTGTTATTGGAGAGAGGAACTGGGACGGTGTGCTGGAGAAGGTTAAGGACAGACTCAACCGATGGTTGTGGCTGGTCCCTCAAATGTCATACCGAGGTACGTTTCTCATCATCAACAACCTGGCTGCGTCCTCCCTGTGGCATAAACTGGCATGTGTCGATCCCCCACCAGGCCTGCTGGCCAATCTCCAAGCTCTGCTGGTGGATTTTTTTTGGGTTCCTCAGGGGGTTCTTCATCTTCCCAAGGATGAGGGCGGGCAGGTGCTCATTCATTTAGCCAGCAGGGTGGCTGCCTTCTGCCTCCAGTTCATACAAAGACTGCTTACTGGCCCCAAGGAACTGGTTTGGAGGGTGGTAGCCTACAAGATCCTGCACACAGTGGGAGGCCTGGGGATGGACAGGACCCTGTTTTTAATGAACCCAAAGTCACTGAACACTGCAGGTTTACCTGCATTTTATCATGGCCTTTTTAAAATATGGAGTTTTTTTAAGGTTAAAGGACCGGAGAGTACAACGCTGCACTGGCTGCTGGAGGAACCTCTGCTTCACGGCGCCCGGATGGACATATCAGGCGTGTCGTCTCCTGCACTGACCAGAGTCCTGTTTTCTTCAGTGGTCACCACACTGCGTCAACTGGTGGACATTGCGGGACCTGACCTTTCCGGTACAGAGAGCCTGGCTGAACGGTTAGGCCTGAGGTCTCTGTGCAATGTATCTCAATTTCTTTGCAAGTGGAGGACAGCGCTGACCCCTGAGGAACTCAGGATGTTGAAAGACAACAGTGCAGGGGTGATTAATAATTATATATATATAAATATATATATATATATATATATATATATATATATATATATATATATATATATATATATATATTTTTTTTTTTTTTTTAATTTGTTGAATTGTTCTCACTGTAGCATGTACTAGTAAATATATACTTATAAAATGTTTAAATGTTTATTAAGTATGTATGAATGTAAATAATACTGTTATTCATCCTACATAGAATAAAAAAAAAATAAAGATACTAAAGATAGTTATATATATATATATATATATATATATATATATATATATATATATATATATATATATATACATATATATATAAAAAAGAGTCCTTGCTATAAATAATGCATAATGTTTTAATATGCCCTTAAAGATATTTAACTGTAAATGACTTATTTTTTTATATTTTAAGGAAAATTTTTTAAATAATTTTTATGCATCCCACATCTTGAGACATCTTTGGATGTTATTATAGTCAAGACATCTTAAGATCCATGTCTATAGACATGTCTTAAAGACATTGTACTCAGATCTTAAGACATGCCACAAGATGACTTAAGACGTCTTCATAATGTGTCTTTAGACATGTCTTAAGACATACCAAGACACGGTAATGGCTGGGTATGAAGCACTGGGTGATGATCAGGAGGTTTCTATCCACAGGTGAAAAACAAGAATGAGGAAACAAACTGAACCAAAAGTGACTCTGAGCTGAAGAAGATTTCAGAGGAAGACGGTCTGGATTTCACTCGGTAGGTGTTTAATCGTTAACATTATTTTTCTGTGGAAAATTGGCTCATTGTTTACAGCTGTGTGTTTATCTGCCATTCCTTCTCTTAGTTATGTTTTTCAGGCTTAAGTTATATTTAAGGTGTTGTTCAAAAAGACGTATTTTTGACGTCTGTGAATAAACTGAACACGGCCAAGTGTCTGTGACAATAAACAGGTTCATCCGGTTTACTGCAGAGAAAAGGAGAGTTTATTCACCTGGGATTTTAAAATGTTAACTGCTGTTGAACAAAGTCAAATAATAAATGGAGTCCAGACAACAACAATAGAATTAAATAGAAACAACAACGACTACAAACATTTATTTGTGTTTTATAGAAACTAACATTATTATTATCACACAGACAAACAGTTAAATAAAAAGAGAATTTTGTCTCCTTTTATAATAAGTTCTTTAAAAAAAGAGTAAACCTGCAGTAAAACTACATAGTTGTTACAAGCTTGATATTCCTACTGTGGTAGAGCAGTGTATACTGATGTTCATATTAACTTTAACAGACATGTAATGTAGGATATTAACTGTATTTAGTCATAAAATGTCCAGGGTGTGTGATCATAGATTAAGGAAACAGTCAAAGTCATTTCTGAAAAAATATAGAAGTACAGACGCCTCTGTATAGATTAGAAAGAGTAAAGACCGTAGTTTTTGTGTTTTATCTAAAGAAAGTGAAGTAAGGCGACGTTTGAAAGGTTTAAAAACAGGACGGTGTGTGTTTTTTGTGTTTTATATGAAGTGGATGAATAACAACAGGAAAAGTATTAATACCATTGTTTTTTTTAAAGAAATTAACTCAGATTAATGTGTGTTTCTTTTTTTCAAAAATTGTGTTTGAAAAGCCTCGCATTTTGACCTATTTAAGGTGGAATGGAGAAATCAAGCTTGGTAGTACACAACAAATGTGTTTCTCTAGTAGGTAGTTACATGTTTTAGTGACATGATGTGCACCCTGTGTTTTAAATGGATAAAATGGGAAAAAAATTGTAAATAATTGGTTGTATAATACAATTGGTTTGTTTGTTTTAAATGGATAATGTGGAATAACAGTTACTCCAAAATGTTTCAAAAGCTTTAGTGCTAGCTTCAGCTCTTAAGGTGGAACAGAGAATTCAAGAACCTGGCGTATAATGCCAATAAAACTCGTAAACGGACACTTGTAAGGTGGAATAGCTAATGTTTGACTATGAAAATTGTGAATAAGATCTGCTTCCTAAACGACATTTATGATGGAAGGGAAAATCGATAAGCAACACCAGCCTTGTCTAGTCTAAATATTTCAGGTGGATTTGGACAGTAAAGGCTTGTAAACGCAGTGATATTTCTGTGTAAATATGTTGGTTATGGCACACTCTTCTTAGCGATTACTGCCCAAGTTCTTAAACTCGTCTCTTGTTGGTTCGTTCGGTTTTCCTCAAACTTTCAACCTGCTCGAGCGTCACGGTTGGAGAAGGGTATCCCTGCAGTTTGGAGGCACCTCCAAGTGGGAGGTACAACTCCCAGAAAAAATGCCATGGAAAAATGATGGAAAACTAATATTGATTAGTTATGAAATTTAAGGAGGAAGAGCTTTGTTTATGAGTTTCAACCAATGTAATGTTAGCTGCATTTCTGTAAACTGTTTTGACTGCTTCTTATAGTGATCTAAGTTCATTTCAATCTCTGTTTGAGAGCCTCGGTCAAAAACTCTTCACACGGAGCAGACAACAGCATCTCCAGGGTCCAGTTGTGTCTGTGAATGTGAAAACTTCATGATGGAGCCTCCTAGCACAACAGACTTCAGCAGTGGAACCTGTGACACCAAGTGAGTTAGCAATTATCAATAATGTAAATGAGTAATTTGTTATATTTCCACACACACACACACACACACATATATAAATATACAGTGGTATGAAAAAATTTGGGCATCCCTGATAATTACCATGATTTTCCTTTATAAATCATTGGTTGTTATAAATCATATTTAACTGATCAGAAATTTCAGTTAAATATATCATATAGCAGACGAACACAGTGATATTTGAGAAGTGAAATGAAGTTTAGAGGATTTACAGAAAGTGCGCAATAATTAACCAAAATTAGGCAGGTGCATAAATTTGGGCACCCTTGTCGTTTTATTGATTTGAATACCTTTAGCACTAATTATTGGAACACATAATTAGTTTTGTAAGCTCATTGACCCTTGACCTACATACACAGGTGAATCCAGTTATGAGAAAGTGTTAAGGGGCCAATTGCAAGTTTTTCTCCTCTTTGCATCTTCATCTTCACTAATTCCATCTCCTGTTTCTGGTCCTGTTCATTCCCCAGTCCAGTTTCTGTTTCCAGAGCACATGGCTCTGTTTTTGTTTTGTCCCTAGCCTCTGCCTTAGCTCCACCTTAACCCTGCTCTTTCATTAGTGTTCCCACCTGTGTCTCCTTTGTGGTCCTGTCCTCTTGTTATCCTTGCCAGGTGTTTCTTGTCTGTGCTCATTGTGTATACTCCTTTGGTTTCAGTGCTCCTTTGTCTGGTGTTGTGTGTGGATGTGTGTTTCCAAGTCTTTGTGTTTCATTTATATCTACACTGGTTCACGGCTGTCCCCTGTTGGTTCCTGTCCTTGTTTAGTCTTGTTCAGGTTTGTGTTTTTGCCTCTGTACTGGTGTTTGTTTTGTTACAGTTTTGTTTTCTCCCTGAAAAAAATTCCTTCTGTGTACGTCTGCCTCCTTCTTCTCCCTGCATCTGTGACAAGAACGAATTTGTGCATCTAAATTAATCTAAATGTTTGTAGGTACAAATGTAATTTACACCTGCTCCTGAAAATGCGCAAAGTAAAAGTATAATCTGGCATGACTGAATTTTAATTAATAAAATAAATAAATAAATGAATAAATAATGAAATGCATGAAATTTTCATGTTAGTTTCGTGTGCTAGGAGGCTCCATCATGAAGTTACTTCATGTGGATCACTGCAATATAAACAAGTGTTTGGTCTGTAACCTGTGTAAATGGCTGATCTTGTGCTGATGCTGGATTTAACAGACAGCTCTGCACAGAGAACTTTAACATCTTTGGAGACGTAAGGTTTATTAGCCGAGTGATGTCTCTCTGGTCGGTTCACTATAGGTCCATTCTTTATCCCTCTATGAGAGACTACAGAGCGAGTCCAATGGGCCAAGAGCTAATGTCAAGAATAAATGCCTTTAGCTTCCGTGCAGCTTCCCCCACCTTAAGCACAATTGTGCAGGGCTAACTTTAGTGAAGGTGCAGTAGTGTGCAATTGTCTTAGACCCTTAGAAAATGATCATTATTTAAAATAATATATTGTCTAAATAAGAGTGGTGTTTGTATAAAATTTTATATAATTGTGAAAACAAAAAAGGGGATATTCTTTTCTAAAAGTATGTGCGTGTTGTGAGCCAGTGGGAAGAAACAAGTTGGTTTCCGGATGATTTTCTTGATCGTATGAATTTGTGAAATAACCAGCATACGTTATCTAGCAAAATGAAGTATAATAACCTCAAATAAAACTGCACCGTCACAAGGAGAGATGTTAACACCCAGAATATCACACTCACTGTAAAAACGTTATTTATTTTCATTGGAGCACATACTTACTGCTCAGATAATAGCTTCTTACATCTCATTTAATCTAAACACTTTTGCACAGTACTATGTATCTCAGCATTTAGATGGCATAAGTGGCCCATAAGTGGAAAAAATATATATACATTAAACGAATCTAAAAAAGTGCAGATTTGAATGCACTTCAACAAAATTGATTTCCGCTCATTTGTTTCTTTTGCTTTTCTGCAAAGATTTTAAGGCTTTTTGCTGTGGCTCCTTAGTCAGAGCGCTTCCTTATAAAGTGGTCATTTGAAATTAATGGGCGGAGCTTATGGTAATTGCACGTTAATTGCAAAGGAATGTGCACACCCACCCAATTTGCGAACATTGCGTATTCACTAACATATTCACGTTCTAATAAAAAAATATGGTGTTTACGCAGCGTTCATGAATCTGGTGGAAAGTTTTCAGGAATGTACATTTCTTCATACATTATGTGCAGTTTGCTCGTGTTTTATTACGATGGTTTCATGAATGAGGCCCACTGGACAGGGCACCAGTCCATCACAGGGACACACACACTCACACACACTTGTGGACACTTTTAAATAGACAGTCGACCTGCAAGCTTGTGGGTGTGAAACTCACACAGACACCGGGAAAATAACACCCTCCACACAAGCAGTGACCTGAGGCAGAGTTTGAACCCACAACCTCAGGACACTGGAGCTGTGTGACAGAGACACTGCCTGCTGCACCACTGCACTGCCCTGTTATTCATTCCCATTCTTTCTGAAAATCAGTGATAGAGATCTGTCTTCAGGCTTAACCGCTATGTTTCCATTGTCTCTCTGTGGATGTCACAATATCTTCAGCTAAATCAGGAAAACACTGAACTGCAGGCCCCTTAAATACTTTTATAAAATCCAAAGGACAAAATCTTGGTGTATTTTCAGACTGGTTAATGATCTCTGCTAATGGCTGACAATGATGATGTTAATTAATAGAACAACCAAATATCACCTTTAGCTTTCACTAAATGTCCACACTGAACTCATTCTCATTTCTCCATGTTATTTATTTCAGACAGCACACGTTCAGAGCAGAACCTCCAGAGCCGAGTGGTGTGTCTATGAAGACCAACTTGTTGAAGATGGATCCTCCTGGTTTCAGAAATGAAAGACTCAGTACTGACCCGAGGTGAGACATAAAAACACCACATCTTCACTTCTTACTTTGATGTACACTGCTGCTTTGCTGGAAGACTTATTTTTTTGATGCAGTTGTTGACGTTGAAGACAATCTTCATGTTTGAAGTGTCTGTAGGGACAGGTAAATCAATCGGTCAATAACTGAACTGACATTAAAATCCTCTGAGCCAAGACGCTGCTACTCACTTTGTTTACAAAGATATTTACAGGATGAAGAAGTTAAAAGTGTAATATCTGTGACCACATGTATTTAGCCATGTAGACCATTCAAAGCAGAATGAAACCAAGCTTTTTAATAATTTTGTCAAAATACTGAGAACTTTCAGTAGTCATCAGTGCAGGAATTACACTGCACCTCTTCTGAAAACACCATGTAATCTTTCCTCAGCAAGAAGGAGCACATCATTTTAACACGAATAATAACAAACAAGTATTATGAAAGTAATTGTGTTTAATTTTATATATTTTTTTAATTACAGCATGAAATAAAGAATGAATTGCTTTGTTGTCCCCAAATGACCCAGGTTAATCTCCACCGAGTAAATTGATCCTAGATTTATAAAGAACACTTAATCATTTCCGACTGCTTTCATCACTGACCTTAAAATCAAAATGAAACAAAACAAAAAAAAAAACATTAAAAAAAGATTTTTGTGGTGTTCCATATGTTTCAGCCGAAAATACATTTCCATTCATACGTTCATTCATTTTCTGTAATCAGTTCATCCTGTTTAAGACTGTGGTGTGAATCACTGTGTACAAGTCAGGAACATACACTGATCTGGGCCTCAGTCCATCACAGACACTCACACTTATTGACACTTTAAAACAGCCAATCCATCTACCATCGTGTGGACTGTAGTAGGACACTAGAGCACCCTGAGGAAACCCTGACAGGAGGGCAACAGGCAGATCACACCACACTCCCCACAGACTGTCACCTGAAGGTGTGTCTCAAACCCAAACCCCAGGAAACAGGAGCTGTGTGACAGAGACACTCCCTGCTGCTCTACTGCATCCTGTTATACATTTCCATTCTTTCTGAAAATCAGTGATTGAGATCTGTCATCAGGCTTCAAGGCTATGTTTCCAATATCTCTCTGTGGATGTTTCAGTATCTTCAACTTAATCAGGAAATATACTGAATACTGGATGGTAGACTTCTGTAGAGTTCAGTTCAATTATTAAACTAATCTTTCTCATTTTTCCAGGTTATGTTTTAAGCAGCAGACATTTAGAGCAGAATCTCAAGAGCCCAGCTGTGTGTCTATGAAGAGCGACATCTCGATGCACAATCCTCCAGGTTTCAGTAATGAAAAAATCAGCACTGATCTGAGGTGAGTATTTCTCTCTGTGGATGTTTCAGTATCTTCAACTTAATCAGGAAATATACTGAATACTGGATGGTAGACTTCTGTAGAGTTCAGTTCAATTATTAAACTAATCTTTCTCATTTTTCCAGGTTATGTTTTAAGCAGCAGACATTTAGAGCAGAATCTCAAGAGCCCAGCTGTGTGTCTATGAAGAGCGACATCTCGATGCACAATCCTCCAGGTTTCAGTAATGAAGAAATCAGCACTGATCTGAGGTGAGTATTTCTCTCTGTGGAATGGTTTCTTTTTTTTTATTTTTTTTTTTTTTGTGCTTGCGCCTGTAACTACAGAACTATGTCTGGTGTGTGGAAGATTTTACACAGTTTCTACAGAGAACCATCTCTGGGATTCTCCATCGCTACAACAGATGTCAGTGTTAAAATATCAGTGACACTCAGTGTACGTATACACATATACAGTGTAAACCGCACACACACACACTGGTCTAAATGAAAGAAAAATACTCTCAACCACCACACAACAGAAACCCTTTTATGAAAAATGAAGTCATTCAGCATCTGAATTTATTACTGAAACACACTCACTCAATAATCCCTTCTGCATTCTCTCTGTCTCTGTCTCTGTCTCTAGGAGGGATGTGCGGCTCCAGGATGGTTCCAGGTGTGGAGTGTGTGAGCAGATTCAGACAGATCCAGTCTCTATCACCTGTGGACACTCTTTTTGTAGACAGTGCATCAGGAGCCTTAGGGACCAGTCTGTCCACTCTGGAGACTTGACCTGTCCCTGCTGCAGAAGGAGGTTTAAAACGGGCTCTGTTCAGTTTCCACACACGGAGGAGTCCATGGAGCTGGATGAATACAAACCAGTGGATGACGTCCTGCTCAGTGTCTCAGAGAGAAACAAAATCAGCCTGAAGAACAAGTACGAGAGCTTATTTGAGGGATTCAAAACACAAGAGAATAAAATCCTCCTGAACAGGGTTTACACTCAGCTCTACATCATCGAGGGAGAGAGGGAAGGAGTGAATGAAGAACATGAAGTTTTACAGATTGAAAACAAACCCTGGAAACAAAACCTGCCAGATACACCAATAAACTGTTTAGACATATTTAACCCTGTACAGTGTACGATGGGAGAAATGGAAGAAGACAACACAAGAGCTGTGATGGATGAAGATGTGAGACGTGAAGAAGGAGAAGCAGATAAAGATCCACAAGTGGAAAAACTTAAATGCGTTCTGACTAAAGGCATTGCTGGTATTGGAAAAACTGTCTCTGTGCAGAAGTTCATTCTGGACTGGGCTGAAGGAAAAGCCAATCAGGACATAGAGTTCATGTTTGTGCTTCCATTCCGAGAGCTGAACCTGATTAAAGACAAACAGTACAGTCTTCATGGGCTTCTGTGTGACCTCCACCCTGAGCTCCGAAGTCTGGACACAAAGGAATATGACGTGTGTAAAACTGTGTTCATATTTGACGGCCTCGATGAAAGCAGAATTCCACTGAAGTTCTCAGAGAGTGAGAAAGTGTCAGACGTGACCACGGTGTCTTCAGTGGACGTGTTGATGACAAACCTCATCAAAGGAGACCTGCTTCCCTCTGCTCACATCTGGATAACCTCCAGACCCGCAGCAGCCAATCAGATCCCCTCTCAGTACATCAGCCGTGTGACAGAAATTCAGGGATTCAATGATCCACAGAAGGAGGAGTACTTCAGGAAGAGGATTAGTGACCAACACCAAGCCGACAGTGTCATCTCCCACATTAAGACAACGAGGAGTCTCCACATCATGTGCCACATTCCAGTTTTCTGCTGGATCTCAGCAACTGTGCTTCAGGGAATCATGAAACAAGGGACCACAGAAATCCCTAAAACTCTGACTGCAATGTACTCACACTTTCTGTGCACTCAGACGATCATGAGGAAGGAGAAGTATGAGGAGGAAGATGAGAGAGGAACTTTACAGGAAGTCCTGAGATCCAACAGGAACATGTTTCTGAAACTGTCTGAACTGGCTTTCAAACAGCTGATGAAGGGCAATGTGATGTTCTATGAAGATGACCTGAGAGACTGTGGGATTGATGTCACTGAGGCCTCAGTGTACTCTGGAATTTGCACTGAGATCTTTAGGGAGGAGTCTGTGCTTTACCAGAGGAAGGTTTACTGCTTTGTGCATCTGAGCTTTCAGGAGTTCCTGGCTGCTTTCTATGTGTTTCACTGCTGTGTGAACAACAAGAGGAAGGAAATGAAGTTTCTGAAGCCAAAAAAAATGAAGTGGTCTGACAGTGTTTCACTGGACGAGCTGCTGGAGGGAGCTGTTCGTACAGCTTTAAAGAGTAAGACTGGACACCTGGATCTGTTTCTCCGTTTTCTGTTGGGCATATCACTGGAGTCCAATCAACAACTCCTGCAGGACCTACTGACACACACAGTGAGCAGCTCTGAGAGCATCAAGAAAACAGTTCAGTACATCAAACACATGATACAATCAGAGGATTTTCCTTCTGACAGATCTATCAACCTGTTCCTCTGTCTCACTGAAATGAACGACTCCTCTTTATCCAGTAAAATCCAGGAGTATCTCAAAACAGAGAAACACTCAGATAAGACACTGTCTGCTGATGAGTGTTTAGCATTAGCCTACATGCTCGTGAACTCAGACAAGGTGCTGGATGAACTGGACTTGAGGAAGTACAACACCACTGAGCAGGGTTATTGGAGACTGATCCCAGCTGTGAGCAACTGCAGAAAGGCAGTGTGAGTGCTGTTTCTATATGTTTTTTTTATATATATATTTCAGGTTGTTGTTGACTGAGAAAAGTTTCCAGATGTTTTACGGTCAGTAGAAGTTCTTCACTCTGTGTATAATTAGGATGTGATAAATAAAATGAATGAGACAGGTGGAGTTTGATGAACATGGATAAGACTGATGTCTTTCTCTTGTTTTCTCTCACTCACACTGTATATCACACAAATCCCCCAAGTTTATAAAAGCAGCAAATCTGATGTTTGATTCCCGTGAGGCTGAATTTCAAGGAGTGTTCAGACTTGTAGTTCAGTTTCCTTGGGTTGGACCAAATATGTAAATTCATACATTTTTATATTTTAGTTCTGGTTTTGTTACGAACCACTCGCTCTCCAGCTCACCTGAGTATTAATTAGTTACACCTGCACCTCATAAGCCACACTCCAGTGGCAGCCTTTAAGTTTCCTCTCTCCTCTCTCTTCCTTGCGAAGTATTGCCCTTACATGCGTTTAACTAAACTGTCTAATTTTCCTCTCTGTCTTCTGGTATTTCGATCTCTGCTTTTCCCCTCAGGACCCGTCATTCGCCTAGCCCCTCGGATAATCTCTGGACTCTGCTTTCCCGGTGTGACCCACGCTTTCCCTGACTACGCTTACAGGAATAAACCCATCTGGACCGTACACGTCTCTGTGATCCACTCAATACTCTTTACAAATAAAACTCCTGCGATTGGATCCTTTAGTTTCTCTGTTTTTCTTTGGACATTACAGAATACTTTACCAGTAAAAATGGATCCAGCGGAGTTGTCAGCTCACCTCGCTCGACAGGACGCTACTATCACTCGGCTCCAGGAAACAATTCAAGGACTCGTTAACCCTACCCAAGCCCAACCTGCTTCTAGTTCAACTACCATCTCTGGAGCAAACTCTCCTCACGTTCCAGTAGCGTTACCAGAGAGGTATGACGGCTCTCCCGACCGTTGTAAAAATTTCTTAATGCAATGTTCGATATATTTTGCTTACAATACCTCTCAGTTTGTCACAGAGGAACAGCGTATCTATTTCATGCTGTCCCTCCTCACTGGCGAAGCTGGGGCTTTGGGAACGTCACTCTGGGACAGTGGAGATTCCTCTCTCCAATCGATTACAGCGTTTATCGCTCTGTTTAAATCAGTCTTTGACCACCCAGCTGACGGCAAAGACCCTGGTACACGCCTATGTGAGATTCAGCAAGGTAAATGTACCGTAGCCGCATATGCAAGGGAATTCCGCACCATCACGGCCGGGAGTGGGTGGAGCAACCCAGCCTTGAAAACTATGTTTCGCCGAGGGCTTTCCAGGGAGCTACAACTTGAACTCGCATGCCGTGGGGATACTAGCTCCCTTACCGAATTCATCCAGATCGCTATTAACGTGGACAACCTGAGACGCACGCATCAACCAAGCAGTAGGAACCGAGAACCTCGGCCAATGCCTTCAACTCCCACCACCTCATCTCACGGTTTCACGGAGGACACTCCCGAACCTATGCAGCTGGGTCGATCCTCGCTGTTTGTGCAGGAACGCACCAGACGCCTGTCAGAGGGACTACGCCTGTATTGTAGGGGAACGGATCACTTTCGGGATCGATGTCCTCGACGTCCCAACCGATTAAGAAACCAACCGCATTGCGTTACTCAAGTAAGGTTATCCTCCTTATTAAATCTCATAAATCAACAGATTAACTTACCTGTAATGCTCTCGTGGGCCAGTGAAAAGGTGTCTCTGTCTGCTCTCATAGATTCAGGAGCAGCAGGAAATTTCTTAGACATCAATTTAGCCCGTCAACTAGAACTCCCTACCATTCCTGTGCACCCCCCCATACGAGTAAACTCTATTAATGGTCAACCCATAGGAGAGGGATGGGTGAAACATCAGACTATTCCGGTCTCATTGGAGGTTGGTTTAATTCATCAGGAAAAAATACAATTTCTCTTACTTCCTATCCCACGTGATCCTATCATATTAGGCTTCCTAATATTTGAGAATCTATCCCACGTCCCTACCAGGCTTACAGTGATGTGTTTAGCAAATCCAAGGCAACTCATTTACCACCCCATTGGTCATGGGATATTGCTATTAACCTTCTACCAGGGGTGCCTTTACCCCAACATGCTAAAGCCTACCCCTTATCCCGTCCTGAGGAAAGTGCTATGGAGAAATACGTGGAAGAAGCTTTACACCATGGTTTCATACGGCCTTCTACTTCTCCTTTAGCAGCAGGTTTCTTTTTTGTCACAAAGAAAGGTGGCGGCCTCCGACCATGTATTGACTACAGGGCCTTAAATAACATCACAGTGAAGTACGCCTACCCACTTCCTCTCATGTCTGTCTCTCATGAACAGTTAAAAGGAGCAACTATTTTCACTAAACTTGACTTGAGAGGTGCATACAATCTCATTCGGATTTGAGCTGGAGATGAATGGAAAAGAGCCTTTATCACCTCCAGGGGGCACTATGAGTACTTAGTTATGCCTTATGGTTTAACTAAGAGTCCTTCTGTTTTTCAGGCCTTCATGGATGAGATCTTTCGTGACATGATTGGGAGGAGCGTCCTAGCTTACATTGATGATATTTTAATCTATTCTCATTCCGTCCCAGAACATATCGAACATGTGAAAGCAGTTCTCTCCAGGTTACGCAAACACCACCTTTATGTTAAGGCAGAAAAATGTGAGTTTCACAAAAATATCATAACCTTCCTGGGATAAACCCTAACTCCAGGTTATATATCTATGAAGTCTGACAAAGTTTCCACTATTACCTCCTGGCCTATACCTACCACAAAAAAAGATTTACAACGATTATTGGGCTTCGCTAATTTCTATAGGCGGTTTATTTGTAACTTTGGATCCTTAGCTGCTCCCCTCTCAGACCTACTCAAGCAACATCCCAAACAGAAACTTACCTGGACATCTAACGCGGACATGGCATTCGAACACCTGAAGAAAGCATTCTCCTCTGCCCCTATTCTCCGCCAACCCGATCCCGACCTACCATTCGTGCTGGAAGTGGATGCTTCTGAGGTGGGCACAGGAGCCATCCTCTCACAACGGTCAGGTAACCCCCCTAAGTTACATCCCTGTGCTTTCTTTTCTAAGAAACTACTGCTTGCGGAGAGAAACTATAATGTTGGTGACCTCCCAGCACTGGACAAGTGGTTTCACAATAGTGGCAAGACATGGGAGAAGGCTCATGTCCACCTTAGACGTGCACTCCGAACTCCGGCAGGACTACGTCAACCGTCGCCGTAATCCCACCCTGGTATTCCACCCCAGTCAGCGGGTCTGGCTATCCACTCGCCACATGAACCTCAGACTTCCTTGTAAAAAACTCAGTCCCCGGTACATTGGCCCTTTCAAGGTGCTTCGACGGGTCAACCCTGTGTCCTACCGGCTACAACTACCACCCCAATATAAAATGAATCCTACCTTCCATGTCTCCTTATTGAAACCTGTTTTCTACAGTCCTTTTTCTGCAGCTGGAACCGGTCTCCGCCCTCCTCCACCCCTGGAGGTTGAAGGTCAACCCGCATACATAGTGCGGACACCTCCAATACCTCGTAGACTGGGAGGGTTATGGCCCAGAGGAGTAATGCTGGGTACCTGCTGGGAATATCCTGGACCCTGCACTCATCGACAACTTTCATGCAGACCACCCAGACCGTCCAGCTCCTAGAAGGCGAGGTAGACCAAGGGGAGGGCATTCCGGGGCGTCAGGAGCTGCCCGTCGGGAGGAGGGTACTGTTATGAACCACTCGCGCTCCAGCTCACCTGAGTATTAATTAGTTACACCTGCACCTCATAAGCCACACCCCAGTGGCAGCCTTTAAGTTTCCTCTCTCCTCTCTCTTCCTTGCGAAGTATCGCCCTTACATGCGTTTAACTAAACTGTCTAATTTTCCTCTCTGTCTTCTGATATTTCGACCTCTGCTTTTCCCCTCAGGACCCGTCATTCGCCTAGCCCCTCGGATAATCTCTGGACTCTGCTTTCCTAGTGTCACCCACGCTTTCCCTGACTACGCTTACCGGAATAAACCCATCTGGACTGTACACGTCTCTGCGATCCACTCAATACTCTTTACAAATAAAACTCCTGCGATTGGATCCTTTAGTTTCTCTGTTTTTCTTTGGACGTTACAGGTTTGGGTCCTGAACCAAATATGTATTTTAAAAAAAGCGTTGACATATGATGTATGAAAGCGACGCATGTATGACATTAGATTTGTCGTCTGAACAATGCCCCACACTGAGCTTAATGCACTTCTCGGGGCTGTGTACCTGGTGGTATATTTTCAACTGGAAACACAACAAGACAGTGGTCAAATGGATAAAGGAGTCAAAACAGCACCTGAAATTCCTCCACTGCACAGAATAAAAAAGGAGGTGCTGTTTGTTTTGTGAGCACCAGTGTCAGAAGGAAGTGTTCACATTTGCTCTAACAAACCAAACTAACAGACAGTTCCTCACCTTCACGTTTTTTACTGTATTATGCACTGGGTTTACATTGTGTTGCAGATTGTCTGGCTGTAAGCCGACCAAGAATTCCTGTGAAACTCTCTGCTCTGTTCTGAAATCACCAAACTCACCCCTGAAAGAGCTGGAGTTCAGTGAGACTGAGCTGCAGGATTCAGGAGTGGAGCTGATCTCTGAGGCACTGAAGAGTTCACACTGTAAACTGGAGACACTCAGGTGAGATTTTGGATGAATGTCCATGTGGATAATGAGTGTATTCTCCTGCTCTGATTGGCCGTAGTTTGCCCTCAAAAAGTTTAGGCCATTGTTTTTACATCCATAAGGTTCAGAGATTTTACTATTTGTGTTTTTACTATTATCTGTTTGTAAACTGACAGTTATTCCCAAAAGAAAACATTATTCTCAGGCAGTAAAATTACCAGTAATAATAATAATAATAATAATAATAATAATAATAATAAAACAAAATGTACAGCATTGTAGCGCATTGTAGGTTAGTGTCGCACTCACACAGCTCCAGGGACCTGGAGGTTGTGGGTTCAAGTCCTGCTCCTAGTGACTGTCTGTGAGGAGTGTGGTGTGTTCTCCCTGTGTCCACGGTCCAAAAACACACATTAGTAGGTGGATTGGCAACTGTAGATGTGAGAGTGTGAGTGTGTGTCACCCTTTGAAGGACTGGCGCCCCCTCCAGGGTGAGTTCCTGCCTTGCACCCAGTGATTCCGGGTAGGCTCCAGACCAAGTGCGACCCTGAACTAGATAAGGGTTACAGACATTGAATGAATGAATTAATAATAATAATAATAATAATAATAATTATAATAATAATAACAATACTTAATATACTGCATTTCAGAAAATCTGTGACGATGCTAAACATGTGAAATGTGCTACATTCCGTAAATGCATTGAGAAAAGGAAAAAGGGAGGCCAGGTTTTCCTTGATTATTCATTCATTCATTCATTCATTCATTATCTGTAACTGCGTATCCAGTTTTTGACACATTTCTTCACAGGCCTAACACGGTCAGTGCTCCATTTGCAGTTCTCTAAAAAGCTGTGATAGAGCACAACACCATAGTTTATCTGTGAAAGGAAAATGGAAATGTGCTACAACCCACTGAAGAGGTTAACAGAGTTAGTAAAGTAATGATATTAATGCTGTTGTGAACAGAGGGACTACTACGACTACATAAGACACGACAGAAGACGATCAGTTCAAAGAAGGAATAGAGACTAGACCCTGGGCTAAAGTGAGACTAAGACCAGTCACTCGCTCCCCTGCTCTTATGTGTGTATTCTCCTGCTCCAGCCGAATGTAGTTTACTCTCGCTCTGTTTCTGTTTGTGAAAGAAGAGTGAAGAGTGTTTAGTTTGGAGTGAAATTCCATGTGGAAATAGAATGTAAATAGCACTAAAATATTCAGAATAACATTCAGAACACATGTTCAGATTGAGCTCATATTATACACACCCCTGAATAATTAATATTGGAGAAATACTGCTGTATGAAAATCTCATAATTCCTGATTCACATGAGTCTGAATTTCACATTCTCTATTTTAACTTCACTTTCTCCTGTATTTACTTTACCTTGCAGACTCACAGACTGTAAATTCACCCTGAATTCCTATGAAAGTCTCTGCTCTGCTCTGAACTCACCAAACTCACCCCTGAAAGAGCCAGACCTCAGTCAGACTGACCTGCAGGATTCAGGAGTGAAGCTGGTCTCTGAGGGAGGGAGGAGTTCACACTGTACACTGGAGATAATCAGGTGAGAGTTCTGTGTGTTCCTGAACTGAAAAGGTTTGTAGAAACAGTAAGATTTGCTCTAGTTTTACACAGAACATTTAATAAAGATGGGTCTGTGATTTGGACAGAGGTGATCTAAATATTTCTGATATTCAACATTCAAAACTCACATAGTTTTCCATTTAATGGTGCAGAGAATGGCTCTGAAATTGTTTACGTTACAAGGTTTTAAACCAGTCACCTCAGTGTGTTTATTAGGAACATTTGGTGGTTTATCTTTGAGGTAAAGTCTTAGTTTTAATATTTCAGGTGTTATAAATGGAGAGCTGTGATCAGAGAAGAGAGTTTGGGGCTGGAAGGTCTCTGATTCAATCCCCACAAACCACAGAAATAATTGGGGGTGGTGGGAGTGAAGGAAAAGCACTGTCCTCCTTCAGTCCATGGCTGAGGGGCCCTTGAGCAAGGCACGAACCCCCAACTGCTCCTCAGGCTTCGAGGATGATTGCCCCCAGTGCACTAGTGTGTGTGTGTGTGTTAACAGCCACATGTGTTGAATGAAGACACGTTTCATTGTACATTAAAATTCTTTTAGACCTGAGGATCTTTCTAGAGGAATAAGAACAGAGCACTTATCTACAAAGTGGAAGCACTACTTCAGCGGTGGTGAAACACAGTTAGCGTTGCTGCCACATAGCCCCAGCGTCTCTGGGTCCTAGAGTCAGTCCTCACCTTGGGTTACTGACTGTGAGGAGTGTGGTGTGTTCTCTCTGTGTCTATGTGGGTTTCCTCCAGTGACTCTGGTTTCATCACACAGTCCAGACACACATGTTGGTGTGTGTGTGTGTGAGATGTTCCTGCCTGGCTCCCAGTAATTTTTAGTGAGTCTCCGGTCCCACCGTGCCCCTGATCAAGATGAAGCTGTAACTGACATTTAACAAATAAATTAATTCCTTCATTCATTGGTTATTTTGGTGACATTTAGAGCAGACTGTAGCTATGTTCCATTGAGACCTCGACACTGTCTTCATCTGACTGTAATTCTCTCTTCCCCCGTTTCTGCCTCCTGAAGTGAGAGGGAGTTTAAAGAGAGTTTAATTTTGGGGTGAAAGTTCATGTGGAGAAGAGAATACAAACAGTGCAGAAAATATTCAGAACAATATTCAGAAAAAATGTTCAGACTGAGTCTGTTATTAATGCCCCTCTGAATAATGTAAATAATGGAAAGTATTATTTTACTCATTAATCTCATTAAACTGATTCTGAGTCTGAAATCCACATTCTGTTTGAACTGTGCTGTATTTACTTTGCTTTGCAGACTGAATGTGTATAAACTCACCATGAATTCCTGTGAAGTTCACTTCTCTGATCTGAAATCACCAAACTCCTCCCTGAAAGAGCTGGACCTCAGTCACACTTTGCTGCATGAATCAGAAGTGAAGCTGATCTCTGACGGACTGAAGAGTTCAAACAGTAAAGTAGAGATACTCAGGTAAGACACGCTTTTTATCTTTTAATTTCTGACAGAAATGTTTAAAAGTGTTTGAAATATCAGATTGTGGAGGTCTGATGGCGTGGCTCTGCTGCTTCAGCTTCATGATTCACTTTATATTTTACACACAGCACATGTTCACTATGTTCTTATTCTAGGAAACAGAAAACACCTGTGAACGCTCAGGACTCACAGGTGCAGGGCGTGGCTAGGAAACGAGCGGAAAAGACACATGGCAAGAAAAACAGAATTGAACACAGGATAACATTTCTTTCAAAACAATATGGAGCTGTTTTCTGAAACATTTCACTTGAGAATAAACAGGTTTTACAAATACAAATATAAATGTTAGTAAAGTATTGATGTATTTCCTGAAGAATTTCTCCAGATTAAATCTGTTCAGTGGCTGAGTTTCTCTGCTCTTCACAGCAGCAGGTGTCTATAGGTTGTTCTTCTCTACAATAAGTTGGAATAAAGTTTTTTTTGCTTTGTTTTTCTCGTACATTTAAGAAAGTCATCATTGAGTGTGATCACAAATGTCAGTGTGAATCCTAAATCATAAAAGACCTCATAAATGTCAAATGGCTGAGTGAGTGAAGACCTGTGATGCACTGGGGCCCTGTCCAGGGAGTGTTCCTCTTGCAGCCAGTGATTCTGGGGAGGATTCAGACCCACGTGACCCTGAACAGGACGAAGCACTTACAGAAAATGAATGAATGTTCAGATTGAGCTCATTGTTTGTGTCTCTTAATAACGTTTATAAAACACAGGCCCCAAGATTATAACAGTAGTGTTTTCCACACGTCATAATTCTTGATTCCTGTGAGGTTGAGTTTCACATTCTCTGTTTTAACTCTACACTGTGTTTACTTCTCCTTACAGATTGTCTCTCTTTAAACTGTCCTTGAATTCCTATGAAAGTCTCTGCTCTGTTCTGAAATCACCAAACTCACCCCTGAAAGAGCTGGACCTCAGTCACATTGACCTGCAGGATTCAGGAGTGAAGCTGATCTCTGAGACACTAAAGAGTTCACACTGTAAACTGGAGACACTCAGGTGAGAGTTGTGTGATTGTGAGTTGAATGTCCTTGTGGATAATGTGTGTATTCTTCTGATCCAGTTGGCTGTAGTTACCTTCACAAAGTTTAGTTTAGAGTGAAATTCCATGTGGAAATAGAATGTAAATAGCTCTAAAATATTCAGAATAACATTCAGAACAAATGTTCAGATTGAGCTCATATTATACACACCCCTGAATAATTAATATTGGAGAAATACTGATGTATGAAAATCTCATAATTCCTGATTCACATGAGTCTGAATTTCACATTCTCTATTTTAACTTCACTTTCTCCTGTATTTACTTTACCTTGCAGACTCACAGACTGTAGATTCACCCTGAATTCCTATGAAAGTCTCTGCTCTGCTCTGAACTCACCAAACTCACCCCTGAAAGAGCCGGACCTCAGTCAGACTGACCTGCAGGATTCAGGAGTGAAGCTGGTCTCTGAGGGATGGAGGAGTTCACACTGTACACTGGAGATAATCAGGTGAGATTTCTGTGTGTTCCTGAATAGAAAAGGTTTGTAGAAACAGTAAGATTTGCTCTAGTTTTACACCGAACATTTAATAAAGGTTGGTCTGTGATTTGGACAAAAGTGATTTAAATGTTTTTGATATTGAACATTTATAGCTCAGGTCTCTTTGTGTCTGTGTGGGGTGTGATCTTTCTGCATCTGTGTGGGGCGTGATCTCTCTGTGTCTGTGTGGGCGTGATTTCTCTGTGTCTGTGTGGGCGTGATTTCTCTGTGTCTGTGTGGGCGTGATCTCTCTGCGTCTGTGTGGGGTGTGATATCTCTGCGTCTGTGTGGGGTGTGATATCTCTGCGTCTGTGTGGGGTGTGATATCTCTGCGTCTGTGTGGGGTGTGATCTCTCTGCGTCTGTGTGGGGTGTGATCTCTCTGCGTCTGTGTGGGGTGTGATCTCTCTGCGTCTGTGTGGGGTGTGATCTCTCTGCGTCTGTGTGGGGTGTGATCTCTCTGCGTCTGTGTGGGGTGTGATCTCTCTGCGTCTGTGTGGGGTGTGATCTCTCTGCGTCTGTGTGGGGTGTGATCTCTCTGCGTCTGTGTGGGGTGTGATCTCTCCGTGTCTGTGTGGGGTGTGATCTCTCCGTGTCTGTGTGGGGTGTGATCTCTCCGTGTCTGTGTGGGGTGTGATCTCTCCGCGTCTGTGTGGGGCGTGATCTCTCCGCGTCTGTGTTGGGCGTGATCTCTCTGCGTCTGTGTCGGGTGTGATCTCTCTGCGTCTGTGTGATGTGTGATCTCTCTGTGTCTGGGTGTGTGTGTGTGTGATGTCCTGTGATTCACTGGTGTCCTGTCCGGGGTGTGTTTTTGCCTTTCACCCAATGCTTCCAGTTAGGCTCCAGTCCCCACTTTGACATGGTTAGAGATGAAGTGGTTACAGAGGATGAATGAATGAATTTATTCATATATTCATTGGTTAATTCGGTGCAGTCTGTAGCTATGTTCCATTGAGACTAGTCCTCGACACTGTCTTCATCTGACTGTAATTCTCTCTTCCCCCGTTTCTGCCTCCTGAAGTGAGAGGGAGTTTAAAGAGAGTTTAATTTTGGGGGTGAAAGTTCATGTGGAGAAGAGAATACAAACAGTGCTGAAAATATTCAGAACAATATTCAGAAAAAATGTTCAGACTGAAGTCTGTTATTAATGCCCCTCTGAATAATGTAAATAATGGAAAGTATTATTTTACTCATTAATCTCATTAAACTGATTCTGAGTCTGAAATCCACATTCTGTTTGAACTGTGCTGTATTTACTTTGCTTTGCAGACTGAATGTGTATAAACTCACCATGAATTCCTGTGAAGTTCACTTCTCTGCTCTGAAATCACCAAACTCCTCCCTGAAAGAGCTGGACCTCAGTGACACTGAGCTGCAGGAATCAGAAATGAAGCTGATCTCTGACCGACTGAAGAGTTCAAACAGTAAAGTGGAGATACTCAGGTGAGACAAGCTTTTTATCTTTTAATTTCTGACAGAAGTGTTTGAAATATCAGATTGTGGAGGTCTGACGGCGTGGCTCTGCTGCTTCAGCTTCATGATTCACTTTATATTTTACACACAGCACATGTTCACTATGTTCTTATTCTTATTTCATATTTTATGAGGCATTTTATTGAATGTGTCTCATCAAACCACACTCTCCAACACTATTTACTGAGATCTTCCACATTGATCTGGATTTATGGAGCTGTCGGTTCAGGAACGAGACGAAGGGACTGAAGCACATGCAGAGATGGAGATTTATTAAACAAGTCACGGGAACAAGAAATAAACAAAGGGAGCACAAATGACACAGACACAAAATGAAGGACAAACCAGGGACACAGAGAGGAGCTTATGAAGGAAAACACGATAGGAAACACCTGTGAACGCTCAGGACTCACAGGTGCAGGGCGTGGCTAGGAAACGAGCGGAAAAGACACCTGGCAAGAAAAACAGAACTGAACACGTGATCAAAACATGGCAAAGGACATAAACACAGGAGAACAGTCACAGATTATAACAGGAGTTAATAACGGGGACAGCCGTGGCCTTGAGGTTAGAGAAGTGAGCATGAGACCGGAAGGTTGCCGGTTAAATTTTTTAAGGAAAATTTCATTCACGGCTGAAGTGTCCTTAAGCAAGGCGCCCAACCCACGAACTGCTCCCCGGGCACTGAGGTGGTTGGCAGCCCCCTGCTCTGGTTGTGTGTGTGTTCACTGCCCCTAGTGTTTGTGAAGAATTGCTCACAAGAGTATCTTTGTGTGTTCACTGCCACAGATGGGTAAAATGCAGAGAAGTAATTTCCCTAAGAGGATCAATAAAGCTGTTTCTTCTTCAATTTAGTGCCTGAAAAGAGTAAATAAATGAGGTGTTGTGTAAATGTTCTCCCACTGTTTACAAAAACAAACCTTTAGAAACAGTGTGTTTTTAAATGATATACATTTCTTTCAAAACAATATGGAGCTGTTTTCTGAAACATTTCACTTGAGAATAAACAGGTTTTACAAATACAAATATAAATGTTAGTAAAGAATTGATGTATTTCCTGAAGGATTTCTCCAGATTAAATCAGTTCAGTGGCTGAGTTTCTCTGCTCTTCCCAGCAGCAGGTGTCTATAGTTTGTTCTTCTCTACAATAAGTTGGAATAAAGTTTTTTTTGCTTTGTTTTTCTCGTACATTTAAGAAAGTCATTATTGAGCGTGATCACAAATGTCAGTGTGAATCCTAAATCATAAAAGACCTCATAAATGTCAAATGGGTGAGTGAGTGAAGACCTGTGATGCACTGGGGCCCTGTCCAGGGAGTGTTCCTCTTGCAGCCAGTGATTCTGGGGAGGATTCAGACCCACGTGACCCTGAACAGGACGAAGCACTTACAGAAAATGAATGAATGTTCAGATTGAGCTAATTGTTTGTGTCTCTTAATAACGTTTATAACACACAGACCCCAAGATTATAACAGTAGTGTTTTCCTCACGTCATAATTCTTGATTCCTGTGAGGGTGAGTTTCACATTCTCTGTTTTAACTCTACACTGTGTTTACTCCTCATTACAGATTGTCTCGCCGTGAGTTGTCCATGGATTTCTATAATAGTCTCTGCTCTGCTCTGAAATCACCAAACTCACCCCTGAAAGAGCTGGACCTCGGTCACACTGACCTGCAGGATTCAGGAGTGAAGCTGATCTCTGAGGCACTAAAGAGTTCACACTGTAAACTGGAGACACTCAGGTGAGAGTTGTGTGATTGTGAGTTGAATGTCCATGTGGATAATGTGTGTGTTCTCCTGCTCCAGTTGGCTGTAGTTACCCTCACAAAGTTTAGTTTGGAGTGAAATACCATGTGGAAATAGAATGTAAATAGCACTAAAATATTCAGAATAACATTCAGAACAAATGTTCAGATTGAACTCATAATGTACACACCCCTGAATAATTAATATTGGAGAAATACTGATGTATGAAAATCTCATAATTCCTGATTCACATGAGTCTGAATTTCACATTCTCTATTTTAACTTCACTTTCTCCTGTATTTACTTTACCTTGCAGACTCACAGACTGTAAATTCACCCTGAATTCCTATGAAAGTCTCTGCTCTGCTCTGAACTCACCAAACTCACCCCTGAAAGAGCCGGACCTCAGTCAGACTGACCTGCAGGATTCAGGAGTGAAGCTGGTTTCTGAGGGATGGAGGAGTTCACACTGTACACTGGAGATAATCAGGTGAGATTTCTGTGTGTTCCTGAATAGAAAAGGTTTGTAGAAACAGTAAGATTTGCTCTAGTTTTACACAGAACATTTAATAAAGGTTGGTCTGTGATTTGGACAGAAGTGATCTAAATGTTTTTGATATTCAACATTCAGGACTCATATAGTTTTCTATTTAATGTGTCTGTGTGGGGCGTGATCTCTCTGCGTCTGTGTGGGGCGTGATCTCTCTGCGTCTGTGTGGGGCGTGATCACATCCACGGGTATGTGAGTGTGTCTGGGTGAATGTGTGATGTCCTGTGATTCACTGCTGTCCTGTCAAGGGTGTGTTCTTGCCTTTCAACCAATGATTCTAGTTAGGCTTCAGTCGCCACTTTGACCTGGTTTGGGATGAAGTGGTTACAGAAGATGAATTAATGAATTTATTCATATATTCATTGGTTATTTTGGTGCAGTCTGTAGTTATTTTCCATTAAGATTAGTCCTCAACACTGTCTTCATCTGACTGTAACTCTCTCTTCCACTGTTTCTGCCTCCTGAAGTGAGAGGGAGTTTAAAGAGAGTTTACTTTTGAGGGTCAAAGTTCATGTGGATAAGAGAATGCAAACAGTGCAGAAAATATTCAGAAGAATATTCAAAAAAAATGTTCAGACTGAGTCTGTTATTAATGCCCCTCTGAATAATGTAAATAATGGAAAGTATTATTTTACTCATTAATCTCATTAAACTGATTCTGAGTCTGAAATCCACATTCTGTTTGAACTGTGCTGTATTTACTTTGCTTTGCAGACTGAATGTGTATAAACTCACCATGAATTCCTGTGAAGTTCACTTCTCTGCTCTGAAATCACCAAACTCCTCCCTGAAAGAGCTGGACCTCAGTCACACTGAGCTGCAGGAATCAGAAGTGAAGCTGATCTCTGACGGACTGAAGAGTTCAAACAGTAAAGTGGAGATACTCATGTAAGACACGCTTTTTATCTTTTAATTTCTGACAGAAATGTTTGAAAGTGTTTGAAATAAACAAACCACACTCATCAAACCACACTCATCAAACCACACTCTCCAACACTATTTACTGAGATCTTCCACATGGATCTGGATTTATGCAGCTGTCAGTTCAGGAACGAGACGAAGGGACTGAAGCACATGCAGAGATGGAGATTTATTAAACAAGTCACGGGAACAAGAAATAAACAAATGACACACACAAAATGAAGGACAAACCAAGGACACAGAGAGGAGCTTATGAAGGAAAACACGATAGGAAACACCTGTGAACGCTCAGGACTCACAGGTGCAGGACATGGCTAGGAAATGAGCGGAAAAGACACATGGCAAGAAAAACAGAACTGAACATAGGATCACATTTCTTTCAAAACAATATGGAGCTGTTTTCTGAAACATTTCACTTGAGAATAAACAGGTTTTACAAATACAAATATAAATGTTAGTAAAGAACTGATGTATTTCCTGAAGAATTTCTCCAGATTAAATCAGTTCAGTGGCAGAGTTTCTCTGCTCTTCCCAGCAGCAGGTGTCTATAGTTTGTTCTTCTCTACAATAAGTTGGAATAAAGTTTTTTGCTTTGTTTTTCTCGTACATTTAAGAAAGTCATTATTGACCGTGATCACAAATGTCAGTGTGAATCCTAAATCATAAAAGACCTCATAAATGTCAAATGGGTGAGTAAGTGAAGACCTGTGATGCACTGGGGCCCTGTCCAGGGAGTGTTCCTCTTGCAGCCAGTGATTCTGGGGAGGATTCAGACCCACGTGACCCTGAACAGGACGAAACACTTACAGAAAATGAATGAATGTTCAGATTGAGCTCATTGTTTGTGCCTCTTAATAACGTTTATAACATACAGACATAAAGTTTATAACAGTAGTGTTTTCCACATGTCATCATTCTTGATTCCTGTGAGGGTGAGTTTCACATTCTCTGTTTTAACTCTACACTGTGTTTACTTCTCCTTACAGATTGCCTCGCTGTGACCTGTCCATGGATTTCTATAATAGTCTCTACTCTGCTCTGAAATCACCAAACTCACCCCTGAAACAGCTTGATCTCAGTCAAACTGACCTGCAAGATTCCGGAGTGAAGCTGATCTCTAAGACACTGAAAAGTTCACACTGTAAACTGGAGACACTCAGGTCAGTTCTGTCAGTTCAGACTTGATTTTTAATGCTTCACCAACATTAAATTTGTACATCTTTAACATTTTATTTAGTGGATACAATGTTGCGCCCCACACTTTTCTGTAAGATGTATCTAGAGGTATCGAGGGATGGGTGTAAGATGGAATGTGTGGTGTAATGTGTAAGTGAGGGAACAACAGAATGCTCTTTTCAGCCTTTATCTAAAGCCAAGTACAAGATATAATAAAGCAGCAGTAGGGGTATGATAATGGTTTAAGAACACAACAATGCAAATGTAGTTGTAGCAGTGATATGAAAAGTAGAAGAAAATGAAAAATCTCAAATGCTATAACCATCCGACTACTACTGGGTGGACTGTGGATGGTGCCAAAGAAAAGAAATAAACAAAAGTTCCGTAACAAATAAAACTAACATGCCCCAAAAATACAACCGTGGCACTCACCCCTTACCTAGTGTGTGTATATACAGGGTTTGTCCTACCATGGAATGTGTAGGTGCCTGCACTTGCCTGTTCACACCAGTGGTGGTGGTAGAGAGATTTAACAAGGGAAGAGCAATCCACAGATTTAAAATGGCTAAAGTGAAGCTAGGCTAAAGTAAAGTTAGCAGCACCACAACTAAACCTCAAACTCTAGCTAGTGACAGCAACAATAACCTCAAGTTGAGCTAGCAGCAAAGATCATCAAACAAAATAGCAGCAACATCTGTAAACATAAGCTAGCAGCAACAAGCCTCAAACCATAAGTTAGTAGCATTCAAATATCACACAGGTAAAAAGCTCCCCCCCTCATTGTTTCACTTGGTGGTCTTTATATCCAAGAGGTCCCACCTCTTCCAGGTGAACAGCTCGTCCTATAGGAGGATTAGGACAGCAGTCTTGGGCAACAGCTCCCCCATTGGCTGAACAGGTAATAAACTAGAGAGAGGAATTGAAAGAAAGTAGAGGGAGAAAACAAAACAAACAGTGCCTCTCTGGCACGTAACATACAATATGAAATATTAAGATGAAGTCAGGTGCTGGATTCCTAGATTATAATTCACTACTCACAAAAATCAGATCATCTTCTCCTACATTATCTCTGCTCTCTGAACACTTCAGGACTTCTGTAAAGTGTTTCGACTGCTGGAGTAACAGTCAACAGCAGACTCTCCCCATGGTGATATTATCAGTCATACAGGCTATGAACCAGAGCAGAGGTTTATTATTATAGTGATATACAGACACTGAGTCTTTGGTTTTTATCTTTTAATGTGTTCTACACAGAGTCTGATCAGTGTAATGTAAAAGATCAGACTGAACTCTGTTATTCCTAAAGTTATCTTGTTATTTGAGGCATTTCTCTTTAGCTGCTCTAAGAGGTTTCTGTGAAGCTTCAGTTCTGTTCTGTTAAACTGAGTGTTTTAATGTTTAAATGAAGCACTGGAGGAAAGCTGAGTTGCAGTGGTATTTTTTTGTTTGTTTGTTTTTGTTGTTCCTGTATCTATTCAGTGAGTAATGTCCTCTCTCTTTACAGACTAACTGGGTGTAAACTTGGGGAAAAGGCTTGTGAAGATCTGGGCTCAGTTTTACTGGTGAACTCCTCCCTGAAAGAACTGGACCTCAGTAACAATGACCTGCAGGATTCAGGAGTGGAGAAGCTCTCTGCTGCACTGAAGAGTTCACTCTGTAAACTGGAGACACTCAGGTCAGAGTTCTGGGATTTTATTCATTTTCTATTCTTCACAAACATGACTTTAATCATAAAGACATTTTTCTCTAAGTTCTTTTATAAAATATAAAGGAAAAGACTGTGTTACTAGATTATAATAAACACTCCACTGGGATTATTAACACAACTTGGGGTGGGGGATACGGCCCTAATCTTGACAATAACAATATTCTTGGTGATATGAATAAAACACTGAAAATACTTAAATAAATGTTATATTAATATGAATTATATTCAATAATATATGTTTAATAGAGCTGGGCGATATATATCTCGACATTTTTCTTCTTATGAGATAATAACAAAAAGGCACTTCTGAGTCAAAGCTACATGTCCCAAATGTCACACAGGAACTTTTATTAACATTCAGCTGTAGATGTCCATGAGACATTGCTCAAAAATAAACTATTGGCATATATTAAATAATAATGCTCCTTAAATAAAATAATGTGATTTTCCTTCATAACAAAAGACTCATAGCTGTGCTGTTAAACTGTAAACAGAAAACATACAGAGCAACAATAGCAGAAAGTTCATTTGTTCTTTAAAAGTGAGTTTCCTGTGAAGCAGACTTCACCAAAGTGCTTCCTCCTGTGTGTGCTCCTGTACGTCTAGTACTTTGTGTAAATAACAAATCATGTAAACAGACTGAATGAAATAAAAATAAATCCATCCTTCAGTCATCAGTAGGGCTGGGCGAAATGGACAGAAAATCATACCTCGATATATTTTAGTTGAATAGTGATATACGATACATGTTGTGAAAAATGTGAACAAATGTTTTATGAACATTTTATAAACAGAACATTCAGTTGTGTGTGTTAGCTCCACCTCGTCTCTCAATATTCAAATGAAAATCAAATGTCCATGTGTGTTTAAGACAAAGGTTTTCATTAACTCTTCCTCATAATTGTACATTGAAAGGGAACGCTTCACGTGCAACTGCGACTGGACAATTGTTATCGTGGGTCAGGAGTTTTAATCAGCCTTTTGGAGCCCTTTTTCTTTACTGTTGAGACGGGGAGCAGACCCTTTTGCTCTGTAGTAAACTACCGCTTTAGTAACACCACGCCACTTCGTACTTTTCTCTTCGTAAGGCACAGCGTTAGCTAATGAAGCTTGCAGTGCTGTCTGAACTGGTTTAGGGAACTGTACTGGGATGTGAATACTTCAGAACAGTGGCAGCAGCCCCTCGAAATTTAACAGCTTCATACAGAAATTTGTGCTGCTGTTGTAAGTGGTGAAATAGGCTGAGAGTACTCCCACATTTTGATACTACGTCCTTTCAGCATTCCCTGCAGATAGACGTTTCTGCTTATCATCTGACCGGTAAAATCCGAACCATTTACATCAGTGGCGGATGCTGGTCTTTCAAGGAGGGGAAGCTCAGAACAGAATGAAAATGTAATGATCCCACAGATCTTTACACCAAAGGATCGCTGATTCTCTCATTTCGCTGTCAATCAAAAAGGGATTCAGCCTCAAGACAGATCATCCAATCATCATGCAAAAGTTGAGCATGTTGTAGTGCATATTTATTCAATGACATGTACACTCAACAGTATATATTTTATCACTTATTGTTTGACATTTTAGGGGAGACTGAGCTTCCCTTGCAGTCTTAGAGCAATCGCCTCTGATTTACATATAACCAAACCGCTGTTCTTTTTCATGCCCTGTGTTACTCTGCTCCATTGTGTGTGTGTGTGTGTGTGTGAGAGAGAGAGAGAAAGAGAGAACCCGGGTGGCAATTTTTAGACTTTTAAAAACTTTAAATATCGATATGAGAGATATAGCCTCACTACATATCTCTGTTCTATCTTGATATATTTTAAAATATCGATATATCGCCCAGCCCTGATATTTAATACATATTAATGATCTTAAATGCTTTTATTTATTAAAAAGATTTATTTTACTACAAATGTAACTGTTACAACATTCAGAAGAAGCGACAAACAAATCTGTAAACATTTGCTTTTTGGAAACAACAGTAACTTTCCAAGATTCTGATTTTGTATGAAATGAATAACGTAGCAGAAAGTGTATAGTGTGAATAGGAAGGAAGTATACAAAAAGTAGCATTAAAGCTTTATGGTAAATAACAAAAAATAAATAAATAAACACAGAATAGTGTCTGTGCAGAGTCAGAGTAGTTTATCTGCTTTGGTTAGAGCTCATTGGCTGTTGAACTCTTCTAAAGGACTTTCCTTGTCCTCCACCAGGTGCTTCTGCTCGAGGAGGTGAAACAGATTAGTTGTGTTTCCTCCTTCTGTTGTTACAGGCTTCTTTCATTTCTTACATAACACCACGGTTTATTGTTCATCTGATATTTTGTAACAATCCACCTCCACACGACTGAAGTCACTCTACCTTTTTGGAGTAAATTCCTCTGCCTCAGAGCCACTTTCCACCGTACTTCACTGTGTCTAAGTGACTCATGTAAAGAACATACGCTGTATTCTGGGTAACTGCATGACTTATGTTACGTAAACAAGTCACGATAAATTTATTTTTTTATAGTTTTGAAAATTGATGATATTATCACGAACAATACAATATGGAACATGATAAACAGTATTTTATCATTTGTGGCTAAATCCAAAAATAGAATATTGTGTATAAAATTTTATTTATTCATATTTTCATGTGGTATATTAAATAACGGTATAATTTAATATATAATTATTATATTTCGTATAATGGTATTATATAAAGAAAGTTTTCTCATTTTTAAAATGTGCTCTCTCTCAGAAACAGTTTTGTATCGTCACCATGTGTCAGTGTGCACTGTCGGGCGGTGCTGATCTGAACTGCACAGCGACAAAAACACTTCACTCGACCCACACTCACAGATACGAGGCTCAGCGCGGCCCGGCAGTGCAAACCGAATTTTAACACCGTCATCAAGGCAACTCAAGGCATAAATACAGAGTGCTCACTTTGATGTTTTTACACTTGCTCTTGTAAGGTCACTGTTGTCAGAGCTGTTATTATCAGACAGTTGTACACACAATAAAAAAGGGGACTATCTTCTACAGCCGTCTCTGTGGCTATTTTGTATTGTTTATTCCATTTATTTGGGTATAGTGTACAATATATACAGTGAAACCGTGTCTGTGTGTGTGTACACAATGAAACTGATTGAGTGAATTATCTTATGAATAATGGAGTCACAGTCCCTCTGACAGCGGTTTTTGAGAAAGGCACTGAAGGTTTTTGCAAGCGCGCGCGGATATTTTTCTACATTAGAGTTATAGCCGACAGAATTATGAATAGCTAACCGTAAGCTAACTGCAGTATTAAGCTATTAAGTCATTTAGATTTTAGCATTACACAATCAACTAACCATGTATGTTGATAACTACCTATCATTTACAGTATATTCTATCACTGATAGCAAGGAGAGGGCGGACCACTGTAGACCCACTAAGGACAAAGTTGGAGGTCCACTAGTGTTTTACACAGCGTTTTCTGGCCGGACCACTGGTGATTAAACAGAATTTTAGACAATATACCACATTTTAGCACTTTTCCATTCTCAGTCCAATTTTCAGGTTTTGGCACTCTTGAATCTTATTCGGTTAATATCTAAAATTCTAATATTCTTGCAGAAACATATGAGCAGGGCTTTTGATAATACATTTACACAGCACTAATCCATTGCCTGTGTTTTCCATAGGCAAGGCTCATGTGGGCTTGCATTATGAGGTATTTAACATGAGAGATTTTTTTGTGCGTGCTTCAAGCTTCAGATTCAAGAGTGCCATCACTAGGAATCGGTTACCAGGTTCTGAATTTGTGACGTATTTCCTGTTAAAAGCGAGAAGCGAGAGAGAGCTCAAATTTTTAAAGCGAGGAAAAAACAGGAACGCGCACTGAAAACAGTGAAACGAGAGCGCGGAGCTACATCGCTGTCGCTGTTTTCGTTCGGTTTTCATGATTCTGTGCGCTCGTCGAGTCTGACTTGCTTGATTTAGTGTGATTTTACGCTCTCGCATAAAAGACAGTGATCTCACTCCATAGTAACTAGTGTAAGGGTTAAATTGGGCCAATAGATAATAAATGTTATAGTTTTAAATTGTTTTATCTTTTATATTTTAAAGTTTTATTCTGGCAGAATTTAAGTCCAAATATTTAAGAGAATAACTGTTCTTTGTTTATTATCACAAATATTCATCCTGATTTATGATTGGTTGAAGAAGTTACGTGATGTAAGGAAAACGGGGAAGTGAGTAGAGAGTGAGTGTGTGGCTTCTGACGGTGGAAAAATAAAAGACAGCACTGCCAGGAAATTATCCGTCTCCATCTGGTTTCTTTTTGAATGAAGAGTGATCCAACCACCCTTTATCGAACCCCTACGTGTACACTAGTGTTATCTTAGCTCCTTGTGGCTTTGCTTAATCTGTACCTCGTCAAAGAAATGTTCTGCTATGAGACACTTACCCCAGACCCCCTGGTTAAAGCTTAGCCCCTCATCATTCATCTCTAGTGATGGCCCTGTCTTGTCGTGCAAACATCTCAGTCGTATCACTGTTTTTATAGCATTGTAGCATTAACGGTGTAGCGAGCAAATTAAGAGATAGAACACAAAAAGGAAATCTCCTCCACCTCCTCCAGCCTTCGTGTGTATATATATATATATATGCATTTCTTACGAGCATTGTTTATTTTATTAACACTTATTTGGATTTGAATGGTAAGACTGATGTAAAGATACAGGTGAAATTTTACTGTACCAATTATATTGATAATTAATACTTTGAGTTTGATGCCAGAATCAATTCAGTGTTATTAAACAGAAGAACCCCTTTGCTGTCAACTGTATCATTTTGCCAAAATGCATGTATTCATTCATTATCTGTAAGCGCTTATCCAGTTCAGGGTCGCGGTGGGTCCAGAGCCTATCTGGAATCATTGGGTGCAAGGTGGGAATACACCCTCGAGGGGGCGCCAGTCCTCCACAGGGCAACACAGACACACACACACACACACACACACACACACACACATTCACTCACACACTCACACCTACGTACACTTTTGAGTTACCAATCCACCTACCAACGTGTGTTTTTGGACTGTGGAAGGAAACTGGAGCACCCGGAGGAAACCCACGTGGACACAGGGAGAACACACCAATTACTCACAGGCAGTCACCCGGACCAGGAATTGAACCCACAACCTCCAGGCCCCTGGAGCTGTGTGACTGCGACACTATCTGCTGCGCCACTTTAGTCTTTGGACAAAAACTGTCCTGCGTATTTGTTGATGTAGATACTGGGAACAAATGAGGTCAACACAGAGAATTCGAATAAACAATCAAACAGTTTATTTAAACAGAATTCTGGGAAGAACAGTACAGATGTGCCTCTCTGTCTCTGTGCGCTGTTCTTCGCTGGTTTCACATCTGACCCCCGATAATATCCTTCTCCCTAGCGTATGTGCTTCACCCTGATTGGCTCCCTGATAACAGACGTCAGTCGTGGCTAGGTTGTTGCTAAGGCTTTCCAATGACCTATTGACCTCTCTGCTGGGAGACCCTGTTGTTTATAGTAAGTTCAGCCAGTTAACACCCATCCCCTTCACACACACACCGTTTATCCTTTGTCCTACTGCACAAGGTAAAATAATGCTATTTCTTAAAAATAATAAAAGTATCAAGCTAGCTGAAAAATATAATGATTACTGAATAATTTTTCCCACAAGTCCAATATTTTACTTCATTTCTCAGTAATAAAAACAATGTTGTGCCTAACCGTGCATTCGGATTTGAAGCGTTTTTACATTTTGTTTTTACATTTTATGGATTTGGAGAATGAAATGAAAATCAAATAAGTATCTGTTTTTCATTATTTTTATATTTGATTTTAAAATAAAAAAGAATGAACAGAAGGTACATGGACCCAGACGGAGGTGTTTATCTGTTCAGTCTAATCTCCAGTCTGATCAAATTCTCAAAACATGCACAAAGTAGCACTTAGTACACGTTTGTTAATCCAGACCACGCCCACAAAGACTGAAAAGGGGGAGGTGAACTCAGAAGTCTTTGGGGAGGAGTTCAGGGTGGCTCATGACTGCGTATCAAACCAGACCCACCCCCCACACACACAAACACACACACACACATACACACACACAAAAAAAGAGTGGAGACAGGGTGGAGGTGGAAGCAAGTTTGTCTGATGCGGAAATGACGTGAGTTTGTAGGGTATGTATACGGCTGAGAGGAGAATTTTGTGAGAGGGGGAGAGAGAGAGAGAGAGAGAGAGAGAAACTGGTCTCATTAAGACATGTTTTCTTCTGTGTACACATTCGCTAAAATAAAGTTCGTTCATTCATTCATTGATTCTCTGTAAGCCCTTATCCAGTTCAGGGTCGGGGGGTCTGGAACCTACACGGAATCACTGGGCACAAGGCAGGAACACACCCTGCAGGGGGCGCCAGTCCTTCACACGGCGATAAAACAAAGTTTCCCTCTGGTATTTTGTTATAAACTTAGTTTCTCCTCAGTGAATTTCCTCAGAACCCCTTCAGAGTAAAGACTGGAGGGAGAGAGTCGGACTGAAGGAATTCTCAGACTCTGAGCGGAAGATACATTTCTGTACGACACAGCAGTTATTCATGATTTTTTGTGAGTGGATGAAAGATTCTCTCTCCCTCACAGAACACACTGTTAGACCCTGTTCCAGTGATAATGTGTGCTGCTGTTACCTTCTACGGTTATTTAAAGGATTACTCAGCTCCTTTAATTGTATAGAAACTGTAATCTGACTGACCTCAGCTGGACTACTCTGTTCTGATTGAGGTTTATATATGGACCTATTCTATTCAGATTGAGCTGTTAGTCTGATTATTAGCAGATTATCAGGCCGTATGTAAACGTGGCTGATTTGTGCAAAAGGAAGTTCTAATGTAACGACCTCAGTGTTTAATCAGTGAGAGTTAAATTTGATGAATCTGAGAATAACAATTCCAGAAGAACTAGAAATTACAAAATAGACCCAGTTTGATAAATAATTGTGTTCATGGCAGAATCCAGCTCCTCAATCTCCACAACACCATAGCGCTCTCTGTGTAAATAAGAAGATAATTAAAGTAGTGCAATACAAGGAAGACCTGAAAAATAATTATTATAATTATTATGACACTCAGGTCAGAGATCTTGGATTTTATTCTTCATTTTCTACTCCTGACTTTATATATATATATATATATATATATATATACTAAGCTTTAGTATAAAATATTAAGGAAAAGAATGGATTACTTGACTATAATTTATATAATGTATGATGTGCAATTATTTGTCATTGTATAACGTACAATGAAATGTGTCTTCAACATTTAACCCATCTGTGGATGTGAACACACACACACACACACACTAGTGCACTAGGTGCTGTGAACACACACACACACACACACACACACACTAGTGCACTAGGGGCTGTGAACACACAACCAGAGCGTTTGGGGTTCAGTGCCTTTCTCAAGGACTCTTCAGCTGTGGATGTTCCTGCTGGACCTGGGGATTGAACCAGCAACCTTCCGGTACCAAGCCTGGTCTCTAACCATTAGCCAAGGCTACACTCCATTGAGATTAAAACACAACACAAGTACTTTTTAATGTGTATCTGTGTCTGTAAAAGGAAACAAATGGCGTCACGTCAGTGTTAAAAATAGAGGACGCAGTAACACCAGGTGGAACATTTAAATCTGTACCTTTTTAAAATTGTGTGAGCAGAGAGAGAGAGAGAGAGAGAGAGAGAGAGAGAGAGAGAGAATGCGCTCATACACAGATCATAATCTGACTCTCAAACTGTCTGTTTTTTTTATTCTCAAATGTGTTTTACCCTCTTAATTTTAAATGTTTTGAAATGGGAGGTTTGTGACACGGGGAAGTTTGGGCGCGGGGTCAGGGCCATTCTTCTGAGTGAATGCTATTGGCTGATGTCTCCTGGTTCTGTGACTGCCTTATACACTGTATATGTCCCTCCTACTGGGAGAAGCCTTCTACAGAAAAACAAACATGGAGGATGTGTATCGTGTGTTTCGTTTTGAAACTGGGAAAATGTAAAATAGGAGACTACTCCGTATCCAAAATTATTTTGAGAGTATGGTTCCAAGGCCGTCAGAGAGAGAATATGAGGCACTATATGTAACCTTGTTTTGACAGGTCATTTGGACCAATCAGAGCGTGCCACATCAAGCCCCGCCCCCTTTTGGGAGGGAAGTCCTGCCCCCTTGTCCAATCGGAAGCGTCTATTTTACTGGAAGTCCCGCCCTCGCATCGGCCAATCATAAGCGTGTATTTTCCTGCCCTTGATCAAAAGTCCCGCCCTCGCTTCGACCAATCATAAGCGTGTATTTTACCCAGAATTCCCACCCTCCTCTCAACCAATCATAATCGTGTAATTTAACCGTAATTCCCGCCCTTTCTCTACACACGCGCGCACACGCTCTGTTTTATTACAGGTACCCCGTCACAACCTACGCTTTCTCATGCGCACATGCGCTACCATAATAGCTAACGATCTACCACCCCCACACTATGAACCCCTTTATCACGTGCACACATACACAAACCCTCCTTTATCGCACACACACATACACAACCCCCCCCCCCCCCACCCCCTTTAGCGCGCACACGCTGTTCCATTCCAGGTATCTCCCCAACGGTCTCCCACCCCCACCTAATGGTCACGGCACACACACACACACACATACACACACACGCGCATACATAAGTAAAATTATAATTTTCTAACTCCAAGTTCTAAATGATTAATAGTGTTTTAGTGATTAATTTTTTTTTTTAAATCATTCATTTTCTCACCCGTTCAAAAAACAGTATATGACCCTCGCCCCAAAAACATACTGTTTTCATATGATAAAAAATTACATTTGAAGATTTCTTAACGCTGCCCCCTCCCAACCCCCCCCCCCCTCGCTGTACATTCAGATAGTTTACGATCAGTGACTCAGTATATCTAGGAGTTGATTAGCTCTCAAAATTTACACATTACACGCAGCTCAGAGTGACTTTGGCTGACATACAGCTCAGACTTGTACCAAAATCTACAGGTAAGAACTGACATTCTGTTATTTATCACGGAAAATAAGATTAATTTAAGAATATTATTTTATATCCACTGATAACAGTGGCGGATGCTGGTCTTTCAAGGAGGGGAAGCTCAATTTCGGCCTACATCATAAAATGTGTCGGTTTATTTATACGTAAATTCTACCCTCCGTTCTTTTTCAAGAAAATGATCTATGACCCTGTCGTACCAACAAGGCGTCTTTTCCAGGGACTTGACTAGTGTCCTCTCAATGGCCAGCAGAGCTAGGCTGCTTAAACGGCCTTGGCCCATGTGAAGTGTGTCCGCCTGTGAGTGCTTTGTGACGGTGGAGGGGCTCAGCAGCACCCGCTGGACAGAAACTGTGATAGAAATCAGAAAGAGTGATAGAAGTCAGTCTCCAAACACAAGCAGCTACAAAAAAACCCACCAGAAATAGAAGCTCGATTTGTCGCTAGTCATTTTTAACAAAAAAAATGCCGCTAAGAGGTTTAAGAAAGTCTGGTTCAACTCAGAACAGAATGAAAATGTAATTAAAGATCCGCTCCCACGGATCTTTAAACCAAAGGATCGCTGATTCGCTCATTTCGCTGTCAATCAAAAAGGGATTCAGCCTCAGACAGATCATCCAATCATCATGCAGAAGCTGAGCGTCCGGGCCAGCCGAGGCCAGCCCACTGCCTCATAGACTCCCAGAGACACAGAGCGTCCGATGGGCGGGACAAAGCCCAGCATTTATCCAATGACTCGTCTCGTTTCGCTGCACTTCGCTGCTTCTCTATTGAACTCTGTGGACGCTCAGCGTCCTCACTGTTTAAAGCACCGTGAAGGGAATGATTGAGAGGAAAGCCGTGTTTTACCAGTGATAAAAAGCTGATTCTGAACAAAAGTTGAGCGCACTGTAGTGCATATTTATTCAATGACATGTACACACAACAGTATATATTTGATCACTTATTTTTTGACATTTTAGTGGAAGCTGAGCTTCCCTTGCAGTCTTAGAGCAATCGCCTCTGCTATATAATATGTATTTTATAATGTTATTCATGGAAATTTTCGTATCTCTTTAGTCAAGTATGCTAAACAGTTATGAACTGGAGACACCTCCTACTTGAACACATGCACTTATGATGAAGCTCTTCCCCTGTAAGTAAAGTACATTATGTAATTTATAATTTTATGTGTATTTCCTAGTCCTAATTGAAACTTTTTTTTTTTCATCTTTAGATTTCAGTAAAAACAAATCTGGTACTATTATGATGCTACTTTCTACAAATGCTGTTATCTGTGAAGAACCATCGACTGCTGACTCAAGAATGTAATACTTATATTATTTTAATGTTTATTTATTCAATTTGCGTTATTGTATTAGTCAAATGGCACAGAAACGCCCTAACAATGAGGTTTTAAACAATGAAGCTAAGAAGTTTAACATCAGTCCTTTTTCACATGATTTAAATAGCACTCCGATAATCTGCGAACTAAAGCGAAGTATTTCAAAATTAGAAACTAAATTGAATGAACACGATACGGGTACAACTCTGAATCCCTTTATATTAGAAGCTGTAAATCAGCTTAATGACAGTTTGTCCGTAAATCACACCCCAAACTTTGAATGTTTAACATCTCCTAACAATACTGAAGAAAATACAGCTGAAAGTTTGTGTGATGTTTTCTTTGAACTGGAGCAGAGCTTATCGAAATTACAAAACACACTCAATGAACACGATACGTGTACAACTCTGAATCCTTTTCTGTTAGACGCTGTAAAACAGCTAAACGACAGATTGTCAGAACCTCCTAATCCAACCCCAAACTTTGAATGTTTAACATCTCCTGTTAATACCTCAGAAAATAATCCTGAATCTTTGTCAGATTTTTTTCTTTTGAGATTAAATGATAATCTGATAAATTTAAGTCAAAATTCATTAACCGGTCCTGATTATCATGATGATCCGAGTAACGAACATTCACCTAGTGTTGAAAGAGAGGTTGAAATATTTCCTCCTTCACCTAATATTGAAAATCAGAGTGATCTCAATGACAATTCTCCTCCATCCCCTAGTGTTGAAAGAGAGGATGAACTGAATGACAATTCTCCTCCACCTGACAATGGTGATGTACAAATGGGGGGTGGTATTGACCCAAATATCAATATAAATCGCTTAGACAGATTCCGCACCACAGAAATTAGAAGAAGGATAAACTTTTCCTCTCTAGGCAATGCTGATAGTTTTGCTGAATTTTACAATTATGTTCTTGAGATTTTAAATGAAATGCTTAATATTGCCAATGATGAAATAGGTGGTCTGAGTGATGGTGTGTTTGTAGAAATTCAGGGTGATTCGCTCAATGTTTCGTCGCGTGTTAAATCGTCGCAGATAAATGATGGGGGTATCGACCTGAATTCCTTTCTGATGTTGTTTGAAAACGTCATTCAGAGTAAATTTGAAATACTTTCCAATGAAACTTTATAATTAGTTATACGAATTGTGCATGCTCCTCAGGGTGGAGGGAAAAAAAACTATCGGGTATCTTCAGATTTTGTTCAGAAAAAGTTGAAACATCTGTATGTTTTTCACAACAAACATAACCTGTTTTGCCTTATGCGTTTCTCAAATATTGAATCCTGATAAAAACATTTTTGAAGTAGAACAAATAGCGACGCAACTGCAAAATGATGTAGGTTTATCCACAGATGAAATGGTTAGCTTTGCACATATTACATGGTTTGAGCAACATTTGAACTGCAAAATCATAGTGTTGTACCGAAGTGATGAAAAGAAGTGTGTAGTTTGTTTCAGAACAGGAACATGCCTCATGACAAAACCATTTCCCTGTTCTTGCTAGATAACCATTCTTACGGTGTCAAAAATCTTAAAGGTGTTTTAGGTACATCCTATGTCTGCCCTTACTGTTCCACTGGCTTTAACAATCTGAAACATCACAAATGTGATTTTCATTGCAACGTATGTCTTGACAAAGACTGTCCTAAGCAACTAAAAAAGACTTGTTGTCTAAGGGTTTGTAGATCGCAGTATTGTTATGATAAACATAAAACAGTGATTGATTCAAGCGATGATCAAACTTTATGCAAAACTAGATTCTACTGTCCTAAATGTAACACAGTGCAGGATCAGGGTAAAGCATCCAAAAAACACCAGTGTCAAAACAGTCGTTGTAAAAACTGCGGAGCCAAAGTTGATTCAGAAATCATGCATGAATGTTTTATGCAACCTAAAACATTTGAAATTCCTGATGAAAAGTACGTCTTTTATGATTTTGAGACAAATCAACAAACAGGTTACCACGTAGCTAATTATATATGTTGCATTGGTTTCAGAGGTAAGGAGTGGACAGCAAAAGGGGATAAATGTGTGGCATCATTCTTTAGGAGGTATCACAGGGAAAAGTACAAAGGTTATACATTCAAAGCACACAATGCTAGAGGGTATGATTCATACCTTTTGTTGAACCATTTCGCAAAGGAAGGTATCACCCCTAACATCATAGCGTAAGGTGGAAAAATCTTGTGTTTTCAAGATGTTGAGTATAAACAGAGATACATCGACAGTCTCTCTTTTCTCCCTATGAGACTGAGTGCTATTCCAAAGGCTATGGGGTTCACAACAGACAAAAAAGGATATTTTCCACATTTCTGAAATACTTAAGAAAATCAGAATTTTGTAGGGCCTTATCCACCTAGTTCTATTGGGTAGACACTATGATGGCCAAAGAAACAGAATAGTTTTTTGAATGGTACAATACACGTGCAGGAAAGCTCTTTCACTTTAAGGAACAAATGGCTCAATATTGTAAGAATGTTGTCCACATTTTGAGAAAAGGTTGTATAGCTTTCAGGGATGAGATACTGAGCAGTACAATGGTTGACCCGTTCAAATGCATCACTACAGCTAGTGTCTGTTTGCAAATATTCAGAATGAACTTTCTGTCTGAAAACATTTTAGCTATACCACCTTTAGATAATTACTTCGACAGTCAGAAATCATTCTCAACACCTTCCATACAATGGCTCGAGTACATCTCTGACAGAGGCAAGATCCCCATCTGACATGCCCTCAATGAAGGTGAGGTCAAGTTCAGAAACTACTTTGTGGATGGTTATTATGAAAATGGTAGTGGACGAAAGGCTTTTGAGTTTTTAGGATGTTTTTATCACGGATGTGATAAATGTTTTCCTTCAAATTTACCACATCCTCTAAGTAAGAGTTCACAATCCTTTTGGGGATGTTTATCAAAATTCTATGGATAGAATTCAGACTTTGCAAAACACTTTCAAACTGAACGTAACTGTGATGTGAGAGCATACCTGGAATGAGATGAAAAGAACAAACCAGGATGTTAAATTGTTTATGACCCACGTTGACTTTCCTGAGCGCATAAAACTGTGAGATGCTCTGTTCAGTGGTCGAACAAATGCATTGCATCTCCATTGTGTAGCTCAGCCCGGTGAAAGGATTGATTACTACGATTTCACTCTATCCTTATCTAAATAAAACAAAGAGGTACCCCGTGGGTCACCCCACTATCATCTTCTGTCATTTTCAACCGTTGGAAACATATTTCAGGCTCATTAGAGCAAAAGTTCTCCCCACTAAGGGCTTGTGGGCCCCTGTTCTCCCTTATAAGGTGAAATGCAAACTCTTGTTTCCTTTGTGTCGAATGTGTGCTGAACAACAAATGCAAAATTGTAAACACACGGATGAGGAGAGGGCCCTGACAGGTAGTTGGTGTTGCGTTGAGGTGATGAAAGCCATTGAGAAGGGGTACAGAGTGTTGAAGGTGATTGAAATATGGCACTTACCTAATCATTCGAAATGTTTGTTTACAGAATACATCAACAGGTTTCTGCAGACAAAACAGGAGAGCTCAGGTTATCCCTCCTGGGTGGTTGATGAGGCCGAGAAAAAAGAGTACATACAAAAGTATGAGGAGAATGAAGGGATCAAACTAGAACAATCACGCATTGAAGTTAATCCTGCACAGAGAACTGTGGCTAAACTGGCACTGAATTCTTTATGGGGAAAAATGTGTCAGAGAACTGACAGGACAAACACTTCACTGATCAAAGACCATAGTGAGTTTTTACAATTCATATTCTCGGATATGTACAACGTAAGTCATTTCTCTATTCTGAATCAGGAGGTGGCATTGGTGCAGTGGCGTTACGCAGACGATAGGTGTCTCAAACCGGGTAATGCTAATGTATTTATCAGTATTTTCACCACAGCTTATGCAAGACTTGAATTGTACAATCTGATAGATTGACTACAGCAGAGATGCTTATACACGGAAACTGACAGCATCATTTTCAAAAGTAAAGAAGGTGACTGGATGCCTCCTCTAAGTGATTACTTAGGAGGTCTTACGAGCGAACTGGACACAGGTGATCAAATAGTAGAATTTGTCAGTGTGGGTCCGAAAACCTATGGTTACCGCACTCTCAAAGGTAAAATTACAATGAAAGTTAAGGGTATTACTTTAAACTACACCAATGGTGAAATTGTGTATTTGAAATCCTTGACGGAACTAGTTAATGAACTTGTGAAAAATCCTAATTCTGATGCGTAAATTATGACTACCCACAATCAAATTGTGAGAGATAAAAGAGGCTTTCACTAAAAACACAAATCACTGATGAAAAGATTCAGAGCTGTGTATGATAAACATGTTCTCTTACCTGATTTCACAACATTACCATACGGATATTAAATAACTAACTAAATTAACTAAAAATTATTAATCCAAAGGGATTTGATTCTAGACTTCAGCTTCCTTTTTCTTGTATAGTGTGTGGACCAAGCAATAGTGGGAAATCTTTTTTTATCAAAATGTCGTTGGAAAATTGTACGGATTCCATGTCAAAAATCCCAGATCAAATTGTATGGTGTTATATGTGCAGGAAGCCTCTCTATGATGATCTGATGAACAAAATAAACATATGTTTTGTTCAAGGAATACCCGACTCTTTGTGTGATGATGAACTATTTCCACCGCACAAAACTAATTTATTGGTAATTGATGATCTGATGGAAACAGCTAGCAAGAACGAGGAGGTAGAGAATGCCTTTACACACCACAGGTTATACACACCACAGAAACCTGAGCGTCATCTATTTGGTTCAAAATCTGTTTTTTCAAGGAAAAAGTACCAGAACCATCAACTTAAACACCAACTATATGGTACTTTTTAAACATCCTAGAGATAAGCTACAGATAAGCATACTGGCACGTCAAATGTATCCGGGTAACAACAAATACTTTTTAGAATGTTACCAAGAAGCAACTGCTAGACCTTATGGGTATTTATTTCTAGATTTAAATGCATCAACACCAGAAGAACTTTGTCTCAGGTCAGGTTTGTTTGCGTGGGAGAATCCTGCAGTGTATATTCCAAAGAAAAAAAATTTAAAGTACTGAAAAATGTCTGCGTGTCTAAAGAGAAATTTTCAGATGTTGACATCTCTATATCATGCTACCCCTGGAGAAAGGAAGGTTATATTACATAAAGCTTCCTCAGATCTCATATTAGCCATCTGCGAATTAGCCCTACATCCATTGAGAGGAAACATTCCTTTAACGTCTCGTCAATATCATCAGTTTAAAAGACAGAAAAAATTAATTAAACTATTTGCTAATTAAAGAACAGAATCTTTTAGTGGATGCTAAAACAAAATCTGTTAACCAATCCGGAGGTTTTCTTCTGCCTTTATTAAGTGTCGCAGTCCCCTTCATCAGCAGTTTAATAGCATATGGTCAGAGATAACATGGAAACCGCTGATAAGATGTATTTGGTGCCTCAACACCAATTAGATAAACTTAAAAACATGACAAGTGGAAAAGAAATTGTTAGAAAAATGGTGGAAAATTATATAGACAATGTGATGCGTGATTTGATTCCTTATGAAAAGGCTAAACTTTATGCATCAGCCTTGCAAAGATTTTTAAAAATTGTCAAACAGGGAGAAGAAGAAACGTCTCAATTAACCGTTTCCCTACCTGCTGAAAATATGGCGTTGACAGAGGCTACTTTTTGACGGTGGCTACTGAGGATTTACAAACAACTAAATACAAAATTATTAAAGAGGCTATAGGAAATGTTCCAGCCAGAACCCGAAAAAAATGCTTCTTACATAATGGAGAAAATATTCAAGTCTAATGATGTAGTTTCATGGAATGATGGAGAATTTATTTCAAGGTCAAACAGTCAAAGGATCACACATGTTGGATTTGATTAAAAATCTCACAGCTCCTCAAAAAGTATTTGATGACCAGAGACCGTTAGGCTGGGCTGAACTGTTACAAACTGTCGCTAACTTAAACATTCCGTTATCAACCATACCTAATGCAGGGGTTAGACGTAAAATATCTGATGTTAAAAAATCAAAATCGTTGTATTCTCCCACTGCCTACTCCTGTGATGGAAATTTGTTTATAGAAATTATTCATAATCCATATAGATATTTTTAATCAGCAATGACCATGCATGCTTGTGTAAACTGAAATTGTTTTATTCTTAATTCTCTGTGTGTAACAGCAGACTTGTGTGTGTGTGTGTGTGTTTCAAATAACAGCATATCGACACCTTCCGTTCAATCAACTCCTCTTGTCTCCGGAACACAGAGAGGAGATAACTGAGACCAAAGGGGTAGAGGGGGAGGCACAGAGCACGTCTGCAAAGGTGTTAGAAATACAAAAGAGAGTAAAAAACAAATGGTAAAAGACTTGGAGTCATACTGCGAGCAGGATACATTGAAAGGTGATTGAAATGTAAAAAGAGCAAACAGATGGTGAACTTCAAAGGGCATTCCAGGTATAAGAGAAGTTAGTTGAGAAACCGACTCAGCTTTCTTATTTCTGTCATAATTTTCCACCACACTCCCCTAAAAGTAATGAGTCCTCTAATCTTGAACCTGTTTTTAAAACTCCTAGATTTACCACTTCAAGCTGGTTGAATTTTTTATTAATCATATTGTAATTTTATTTCATAAATGATGAATCTTTGTAACAATTAACCATGTAATGTTTTTCTTTATTTAAATAAAATGTAATTTCAATGATTTTACATATCATTGTTATTATTTTTAATTCAAATACACTGTAATTTTTTCACCAGAGTTAACACATTGAATACAATTCATAACTTGTAATGTAATTTTTTCTAGGGTACATTTTTTAACAAAAGCTACAACCATATCATCGTTTCTTTTTAAATCATCACTGTACATAGACATAATTTCATTTAAAGTATAACCTTTAGCTTTATGATATAAAAATAATACACAATGTTGTCCGCAACAAACAGATTCGAACCTCTGAACTTGTTTTGAGTTATGTATTACTTCCAGACAGTTCTTTTTTTTTTAAATAATAAATAGATTCAGGAAAGATGAATTTGGGGAATTTGGGTGATTTCCATATGAATCGAAAAAATATCCTGTGACTTCATTGATGAGATATAAAGCCAACCAGTGTTCCCCAGGCATGTGACTCGGATCAGTATTTACGATAAATAACGCAGGAAAAACAGGTTCTCTTGGGTACAGATATGACTGCCTGCGGGTAGACTGAAGGTTTTCATAGAGACCCTCTCTAATGGATATTTAGGTGTAGGGTTAAGTAACACTTGCGCATGACCCAGTTTCACAGCCGGAGAAACTGTTACTTTTTTCACAAACAGTGATGCTGAGAGTAATTTCAGTTTGTAATCCCTCGGTCCGTCTTTCATTAGACAAAATTCCTCTTTACTTCGAACCATTTTAATTTTTAGATCAACTCAGTTTAGTAAAAGTTTATCTTGAAAAAATATATCAGAGTGGATGTGCCCGATCAAATCAAAGGTTTTACTTTCTGACCTTAAGGGTCGGTTACATCCATCTGACCGGCTGTATCTTTATAAAACAATCCGGTTGAAAATTGCGTTTGCAAGGCGCCTGCGCCATAATTCAAAATACACTCCATTATTGATCTGTAAGGGTAAGTATTGCTTGATTCACTGATGAGGCGATCCCAAGCATAACATCTACTTGTGAAAATAGAGGTGCTATAGGGTAGTTATAATAATAATAACTACCGACCTTGGCATCGTTAGCAATATTTGACCCATCAGGATTTCTGATCTTACATCTTAGATGTTAAAAGGTGTTGTTCAAGTCCAGGTAGTCTTCCCCATTTCCCGCTACGTAAAACTCGAAGGGTCCGTTATCCGTCAAGGCAGAAAGTGGCGGTATTTCGACATAAGTATATTTTTCAATACTTGTTTGAGTGTAAGGTAACGTAAAAATATCTAGTTCAGATTTGGTGCATTCAGTTGAAAGAAAGCCATTGTGTTATAAAATGTTCAATCTTCTTTGCTTGATAGAGGCCTAGGAGGAAGCACGCTTGTCTCTTCGTTTGTTCTTTTTCACTCTGCCCTTACTCTCTGTGAGCTTTCGCTTTTTATCTGTAATTAAAATGCGCCTCCCAGGAGGCTTCCTAATATTCTTGTGCGCAGTCGCAGCAATTCCTGATCCATACTGTTTTTGATTCTTGCTAATAATGTTGCTCACGACATCACTTACTATACCTTGTGCAGCTGTTTTAAAATGTGGTTTTACAATAGTTATACCCCTTTTAATAACAGGCACAGCCATCCTAAAAAGCGCTTTGGAGATTCCACCTAACCCCAGAACCATACATAGTTGGTGTTCCTTTATACCCCGGCAGACCACTTCCTGCTTGGTTTGTATAATATTGTATAAGATTTCTGGGGTCCCTGTAGCTTATACCAGTCATTTTTTCAAACACGAAATGAATGTTTTGCTGGTCTAAAGTGAAGTTTAGCAATTACTTTTCCGTAGAGAAAAGGAATATGTTGATTCTGGTCTGACTTAATTTCAATAACTGTATCAGTTATAAAACTCTTACTCACAGGTACGTAGCGTGGCTTGTCGTAAGTTATTGTGACAATCTCGTTGTTCTCACCGGTTATATGTACACATCTCAACAATGGTATCCCCTACCCTTTGATAATGAATAATATCTGTATACACATACAGGACATAAAAGCCTGCGCGGACATCTACCGGATAGGGAGCCTCAGGTTCATCACGTGTAAGATTTTTTTTTTGGTTCCAGACCTAATATAATTGATAGAATCCCGTGAGCCCCCAGCGAATAACTTTTATCAGTCACCATACGTATTTTGTTGGTATTAACATTATATTGGATTTTTATTTCAAGAGCTAACTTTTTTACCACTCTATTAATTTCCTGAACCAGAGCATCTATGTTGCTGTAATACCCCGGACTCATTTGACAGGTATAAAATTCTTTCCCACACTGTCAACGAGTACCATGAATGAGGACATTGTACTTCAGTGAGAGCCACCTCCCAGTCACCCGTCAATTCAATAGGTTTGGCAAATTTGGTGGTGTAACATGAAATCTTGTTTTCAGGATAGATGTCTTTGGATGCGTTGCTCGGGAGAGTCAAGTAGAATCTGTTCTCTTCCATGACTATATGGTTATGATATTCAATGCGTTCATATCAAATCTTTTTAAACTTTGATGTCAATCACGTCCTTTGCAGGAATCCAAGAGTTAAACTTTTCAGGCCACCCCACCCATTTCACTAAACACATCTTTCTCCTATTTTGTATTTTTTCATCTAAAATTTTCTCAATTTTATAGGATATATCTTTTGCGACTTTAGTTTTTTGTAGCTCCTGTTCATAAAATGCCTCATCAATGTTTTCACCATCCATATCTTGCAGCTTGTAAACCGGAGGATCTCTCGGTATCTGTTCCGAAACCGTGAAATTTTCATTCGTGTAGTTTTGCTCATGTCTTTTTTCAAAATGTCTTTTCACACGTGAAATCTTTACAATGTCGCCGATCTTAAACTTAAAACGTAGTTTCTTGGTTCTTGAAGGAATCAAGCCGTACAAGTTTTTAAAAACTTTGAATGAATTTGTTTAATTAACATCAACAGGTTTCATTTTGATAGAGCTGTGGTAATTATTATTGTAAGCAAGGACAAAATCCTGTACCACATCAACGTTTTTTCTCATATTAACAGCTGCGAAATATTTCCAGATTTTATTTCTAAGCGTCTTGTTAAAATGTTCACAGACCGAAACTTTCTGGCCTGTGCCTGTTGCAAAATGTATGATATTATACCTGTTCATTAATCCTTGAAAGTTTTTATTAAATAATTATTTTCCTTGGTCAGTTGGCAGTTTTTTAGGAACTCTCCCATCCATCAGAATAGACTCAAAAGCTTTTGTCACCTCAGCTCCTGATTTGTTCCGTAATACACGTACCCAAGCATATTTAGATAAAATATCTATACAAGTTAACATAAATTTCATATTCTCATTATTCCCTGATAAACTAGTCATATCCACTAAATCGGCTTGCCATTGCTCATCCATGTTTTTCACAAAAACTCTGTTTTTCTTAAATTTCACAGAAATAGGCTTATGGAGAGTGTATGCATCCTGCGCTGCTAGCCAGGTTTTAAGTTCACCATCGTTTACCCATTTACCAATTTTCTCAACAATAGCTCTTTGCAAACTCTTAACCCCTCCGTAAGACCCTGGGCCTCATTATCTGCTTTGTCATATTTGTAATAATGAACACATAATTTCATAAGGTCATAGTATAGAAACCTTTACTGGATTAATGTCTGTATATATACTTCTAGTAATAACCCCTCTGTGGGACACTGTTGTGTTGTGATTTCATTTCATTTCTATTGAGTGAGGTTTTGACTCTAAACTCTAAAATGTCTTAGATTTATGAAAACAAACATCCAGGTCTTTTTGTAATTATGTTAAGGGTTTTAAACTTTTTTTTTATAACTTTTACCTTTAGATTTTAACCTGTTTGATACTGAAGTGTTTTTGTAAATTAAACAGAATTTGGTGCTTGTTGATTTGATTCTAAACAGCAGCTTGTTTTGCTCTGAGTAAATACCACATCTTTCACTTCTCTCTCTCTCTCTCTTTCCCTGCTTTCTGTAGATTGTCTGGTTGTTTAGTTACAAAGGAAGGCTGTGCTTTTCTGGCATCAGCTCTGAGATCAAACCCCTCACACCTGAAAGAACTGGATCTGAGCTACAATCACCCAGGAGACACAGGAGTGAAGCTGCTCTCTGTTAAACTGGAAGATCCACACTGCAGACTGGACACACTCAGGTACGGACAGCTTTCTGTATTTGTGTGTGTTCAGTTACTGATGTCATCTGCTGTTACTGTATTTCTATAAGCTCTACAGCTCTTTGTTCCTTCTTCATTTAGCCTCTGCTCTGCTCTAGTAGTATTTAATAGTAAATAATCTAGTAGAGGTTAATCAGAAAACAAGGATTCAGTTCGCTATGAAGCATAAAGACTGGACTCTGGAGCAGTGGAGAAAGGTCATGTGATCTGATGAGTCCAGACTGATCCTATTCCAGAGCGATGGGTGTGTCAGGGTCAGAAGGGAAGTGGATGAAGTGATGCCCCCTGCACAAGCCTCTGGAGGCAGTGTTATGTTCTGGGGGTCTTCAGTAGGTCAGGTCTAAACTCAGCAGTGTTATGTTCTGGGAGTCTTCAGTGGGTCAGGTCTAGACTCAGCAGTGTTATGATCTGGGAGTCCTCAGTTGGTCAGGTCTAGACTTGGCAGTGTTATGATCTGGGGGTCTTCAGTGGGTCAGGTCTAGACTCAGCAGTGTTATGATCTGGGGGTCTTCTGTGGTTCAGGTCTAGACTCAGCAGTGTTATGATCTGGGGTTTTCAGTGGGTCAGGTCTAGACTCAGCAGTTTTTTGATCTGGGGGTCTTCAGTGGGTCAGGTCTAGACTCAGCAGTGGTGTGTGGCAGTAAAATGTCCACTGAGGAAAAAAAGTCCACTGAGGACCTGAATGGACTGAATGACCAGGTCGTCCCAGCAGTGGATTGTTCCAGGATGACACCAAAGTTCATCAGGCTCAGAAGAACCTAATAAATGAGCAGCTGAGTGTAGGATCTAAAAAGGGTTTAATGAAGTTGTAGAAGAGCGACTCTGCTGCATTATTCTGTGTTGAAGGCTGAGAGGAACAGATGGAAATGGAGGAAATGAAACACAGAGAAAGAGAGACAGGATATTTCTCTGTGATAAAAAGACAGAGAGGATGAATCACCACAGATGATGATCTTTCTTCTGTTTCTAAAAATGACATCAATGAATGACGCTGTGAAGAAGCTGAATGTGGGGCTCAGAGAGTACAGTGAGAACACACACAACTCAAACACAACCATCAACTCACAACTGTGTGTGTGTGTGTTGTAGGTTGGAGCATGGAGGAGAGATCAGGATTAAACCAGGACCAAGAAAATGTAGGTTCTCTCTCTCTCTCTCTTTCTCCCTTCCTCCTTCATGCTCTTTTGCTTTTTCTGTTTCGTTTTCACTTTTCCTTTTCTCTCCTGCTCTTTCTCTTTACATTCGTTGTGTCTCATTTTGTGTTGTTTGTGTGTTGTGTAGGTACCACTTCAGAATAAGACTTCACTTACAAAGGTTTATAAATGGTTTAAAGTCTGTTTATTAATAGTTATGTTGTTAACACATTAATAATCAGTTATAACACAGATATAAAGGGCACCAGTGACCTGTTGTTTGCCAAATAGTGAACCCACATCTATCTACAGTTAAACCTCAGATCTTGCTGAATACTGACCTCACTGTGTCTCCTCCATCAGTTGACATTAACCCCATCAACTCCAGCACATATTTGTTAATGAGTTTAACCCTTTAATGAATTACCCACCACCAGAGTGTCTTTTTCTACTTTAATGATAATGTGGTGAACTTTAACATGTGAAATGACTAAACTCACATTCTCAGGTCTGAGCTTATTCTTTACCTCCACATTTTCACTAAGTTCTCTCACACTTTCAGTATTAGACACAAAAGAGTTCACTGTCACACTTCCGTTCTCTGCGTTACAAAGGATTATTAATCACTTTTAAAATGTTCACAGTGTAATTAATAACCATGTAATAACAGGCTTTTAAACCATTTATAAACCTTTATTAGTGTATTCTTATTTTAATGTGGTACCATTGTGTGTCTGATTGTGTGTTGTGTACCTTGTTGTATGCAGATGCCTGTGAGCTCACACTGGACCCAAACACAGTGCACACACGCCTCTCTCTGTCTGAGGGGAACAGGAAGGTGAAGCGTGTGAAGGAGACACAGTCGTATCCTGATCATCCAGAGAGATTCAGTGTCTGGCTGCAGGTTCTGTGCAGAGAGAGTCTGACTGGAAGCTGTTACTGGGAAACTGAGTGGAGTGGGAGGGAGGTTTATATTTCAGTGGCGTATAAATCAATCAGCAGAAAAGGACTCAGTGATGACTGTTTGTTTGGAAAGAATGAAAAGTCCTGGAGTCTGTTCTGCTCTAATAACAGTTACTCTGTCCGTCACAATAAGAACATTACTGATGTCCCTCCTCCTCCCTCCAGCTCTAACAGAGTAGGAGTGTATGTGGACTGTCCGGCCGGCACTCTGTCCTTCTACAGCGTCTCCACTGACACACACACACTCACACACTTACACACACTCACCACCACATTCACTGAACCCCTGTGTGCTGGGTTTAGGCTTTATTCAGGCATCTTGGTTGGTTCAGACTCCTCAGTGAGTTTGTGTCAGATAAAATAGTGCTGTGTGTGATCTATTGTTTTGATTGGTCTTTTCTGTCAAACGAGCTGCTGCTTTAAAATGTGAGGAGAATCACAAAAGACGATGAAACAGAAATGAAGCTCAGTTTGTAAAAGAAAGCGAGCAGAGAGACTCTTCAGGGACAAAACAGTGATAAAACCTGGATCTGAGTGAACACTACACCCCTGCACGTCTCTCTCTTTTATATCCCTGATGTAAACAGGATTTTTCAGCTGTTTATTTGATTTCTCTCGTTATAAAGCGCTGTGTTTATTTACACTGTGCGCTGGTCTCCATCGTCTCTCACATCAAATCTATGGGGAGTCAGTTACAAAACAGTGGATTCTCTGTCTCTGACGTGTCCAGCTCGGTCCTACTTCTGTATCCCAGGCTCCTCAACACCATCTGAGCGCCTCTTCTCTACAGCAGGAAATATAGCTTCAAACAGAGAGAACCAGCCTTAGCCCAGAACATGGGAGAGGTTTCTATTGTTACTCTGTAATGAAGGAGTGAGGGTGTGAGTGAGTGAAGGTGTTTCCTGTAGGAGGAAAGAGGACAGAGGGGATCAGGGTGTAATGGGTGGGTTGTGTTCATCTGTGTCGTCAGTGTAAACACAGACCCTCGTCATAGTGCACTTCCACCTCCAGAACTCTTCAGATATTTGTAAATATTAAATATTTAGTTTTCAAATGACGCCAAACACAATGTAAGTGTGGGCTAACACTGAACTGTCTTTGTTCTTGTTAATCTGGTTAATGGTGTAAACTGAGCACAGACAGTGTGTTGATGCTGAGTGGACGGGGGTTAAGAGATGTGTCTTAAAGCTGAAAGGAAACACAAACATAGGAACAGAAGGAAAAGATGGGGCTTCTCTAAGAAACTCTTCTCCTTTCTGTGAGATTGGATTCTGGGGGTTTGTTGTGGGGGGAAATGAAAGAGTGATGTTTGTTGGTGGAAAAGAAGAATTCTGAAATATACTTTTATTAAAGTTTAATATTATGAACATTTAATAAATCTCTTAAAAAACAGAAGTCTGTCTTTCTACTGCATCTCCACACACACACACACACACACACTCTGAAGCCCTCTATTCAGGGTGTAGTCTGTGTGATGGTGTCTCCTCAGGGGGTTGGGATGGTTGTGAATATTCAGTGGGGTTGTGTCAGATGGAGCTTCAGTAAATCTTCAGCTATCTTCAGGAATCTGTGTAAAATCTGTTTCAAGGCGGTTCCAGTAATGAACTTTATAGTGGAGCTTGTTGAGAACGTGCCAAAGATCTCTGAACTCCTTCAGATGTTTAAAAGCTCCAGAGCTGGGATTTTCAGGGCTGTGAGTTCTGTTCTGAAGCTGAAGACCAGGGCTTCACTTCACTGCTCCTGTAAAGGCACTCTTTAGAGATACGAGGTTCTGACTCAACAGCCGTGACACGCCTCCTTTCTATCAGCAGCTTCAGTGCAGTTCATCACAAGTTTGGGTACACCTGAGTACATGGTTGAGTCTCTGAGGTGAAGGAGATGAACACAAAATAAATAAATGAATTTAGAGAAACAATAAACTTGTAGGTGACTGGGGGGCGTCCAAACTTTTCCACTGAACTGAATCTGTGACGTCATCCTTTAATTCTGGCTCTTCTTCCAGACCACGGTTATTTAAGGAGTGTGTGTGTGTGTGTGTGTTGGGGGAGGGGAGGGGTGTGTGTCACTGAATGGAGGATGGACGGTGCTCGGAGGGTTATTTTTAAAATGGATTCAGTTAAAAGGCCTCCGTCAAAGTCTGGTTCCTTCCAAGGCTTCTTCCAGACGGGGAGTTCTTCTTTGCCACTGTTGCCAATGTCTTGTTTTTCGGGGGTTGGGCTGTGGACGCTGCGATGGACCTTTCACAGAATATTCTCCATAATTCTGAAATTCTAATAATAATAAATTGATGAAAGTGAAAACATCTCTTTGTCTCCTTTGTCACAGTTCAGCATTTTTTCTCACATTTAATGAACACAGACAAACATTAATGTCCCCACTGCGCATGGAAACAAACACAGAGAGAAAACATTAATATGGTGACGACGACGTATACAGCTCCTACACTGACCCATCTCTTACCAATGTAAAATACTGTGGCAGTTTATTTAACACAAAAAGAATAAAGGTGTTCAGTTGAACTCAAGTGAATTGTTTACACACAGGAACATTTAAAAACATAAAACACATCAATAGACGATAGACGTACAGTGATAATGTAGATGTATTTTCATGAGCTCATCACACATTAACCCTCCTTCACTGTCAATCATTTTGAAACGTCACTGTGTCGTAGTGAACAGAAAGCTTCATTAGAGATGTGTACACTTTTGTACGTCACTGAACAGATTATACCATTTGAAACTGAAGAAACACGAGGCACATGTATTTAATAAAAGTGCATTTCATTCTGTTCAGTTTTTCAACACAAAGATCTTGGTAAAAAAGTGCTTCAGGGATTAATTATCAGTCCTTTCCCATCTTTTGATTCTGATTCAGTGATTGAAGTGTCACTGTCGTCATGATTAATGATGATGAGAAAATAAGATGAACAATAAAAACAACCATTAATTGCTGTAAAAGCTACACACAACATTGAAAATAACTAATAAAAGATCAATAATGATATAAATAACCATTTAATCGTAGAATACACTCTAAATTGTGTTGTGTTTCACACAGTGATCAATGAAAAGTGTTGAAGTTTATTTTGTTATAAATGATACATTTACACAACTATTTTATTCATCGTTCTACAGACTTTTAAGTTGAAGTTGTGGGGTCCCTCTGTGGTTCCCTCTGGGACGGTGTTTTCAGTCATTCTCATTAAACATATAAGACACAAGAATATTAATGTGGGTAAAAACTCGGACATGCATTAACCGTCTGATCGTTTAGAGGGTCCTTGTCGAGTTGTTGATTGACGTACATTTGATCCAATCACATGACGACATCAACCACAGGAAAACAAGGGGAAGGGGGATTAGGACGGGGACGATTAGGATCCACACCGGTTTTTATCGTGATCGACCGGTCAGTGTCTCCACACAGATTTGTGCCGGTCGCATTTACACATGTGCACCACACGAGGGCAGCAGCAGCAGCGCAAACACAGCCACACACTCACTGTTTAAGCACTGTTTCCTATTGTACTACACTTGTGCACTTGTTTTCATTAGGAATCGTTAATAATTGCTCTTTATTTTATTTAGGGGTTTTTTCGAAGACAACATTTGTCACATTAGTGCACAATTTTATGTTCAGATGTAAAAGTTTCCATTAAACCCTTTGTACAGAAACGCCCTCTATTGTTAATCAACATTAATTAGTTCATAGCGTCAAATTATTTGATCAAAAAGCCCTCAACACCACCTCATATGTCTCAGTAGTAACACCACTACACACACACTGACTTTCAGCCCCCTGCTCGGTACTGACTGTTTACACCTGGAGCAGGACGACATTTAAACTCGGACATTTAAACCATAACAGACTGTAAAATCTCTTCAGATTCTGTCTTTAAAAAAACACAGTCTCAGGAGAGAGGCGCCGCACCGGTGAAAAGCTTCAAAAGACAATCCCTTACTCACCACGCCACAGTAAACGTGCCTTTATTTCCTGAGTAACGGTAACGCACTGTTCTGGAGCTCCTAGCGCCCAGGCAATGGTAAGTTTTGACGTAAAGTCTTCGTGAATTCAAAGTTGAGGGCGTTCCTTCTTAGATTCAGTGCAGCTGTGGACCAATGAGCGGCTGCCGGCTGTGAGCGGGGTCCTATTCCCCGGGGGAGGGGTGCGCTGCTGGACGCCGCTCTCCACAGGGATTCGCTCACAGCTCTGAGGGGGCGGGTCAGAAGTGATTGACACCTCTGTAAACCAATAGCAGGGACTCAGGCGAAGACAAAGAGAGTCGATGTGCCGAGATCACTCACTCTCTCTGGGTCTGGGAGAGAGAGGGAGCGCCTGGGAACATATTTTCGAATAAACTTAAATGTACTTGTTTTATCGCAGAACAACCAAATAAAACCTCTATGTTTGGTGACAGACTATTTTATTTATTTTAATATTTCTCTATCAATTTGTCTTTCATCTTTTGAAACATAACCGTTTACATTCAATTAACTAATGATTTTCTTTAATTGCCTGTGGTTTTCAAGGTTAAAAAAAAGAGGTATTTTTTCCCCTTCTTCAATCCAACGAGCTCCAGAGCAAACAAATGCACCCTTTGCTTTTTCTAAATGTAAGTCTAGTTCACTCTGTGTGTGATTTAATTCAACAGGTTCCTCAGGAGACACATTAGTTTTCTTACAAAGATCATTAACACTGGTGATAATTTTAAGTTGTTTTTGTTTTTTAAACTTAGATAGTTTTTTACTTGAATAAATCCCCAGTTCTCTTCTCTTAAATTTAAACCATTCCCATTTACTCACAGGTGTCACGCCCTTGTCCTGTCGTGTCTGTTGTTCCCCCGCCATGTGCTCTTTGTTATTGTTCATGTCTCCGCCCTAGTCCTGCCTTTGTTCCTCCTCCTCATCAGTGTCTCATTTGTAGTCCTGTCCTCTCGTTAGCTGTCCCAGGTGTTCCTTGTCTGTGGTGTGCGTTTAAGTTCCCTTGTCTCTGTGTGTGTTTGTTGGACATTCCATATTCGGTCCTCTGTCTCTGGTCTATTTGTCTTGTCTATTCTCCATTCTCATCTCTATCAAGTTGGTTTGTGTCTCTTTCTCTGGTCTGTTTTCTTCTTCTCCTTTGCTGCGTGTGCTCGGTTTGTCTATTTCTCTCTCTGCTCTGTTAGTGTTTCCTTTCCTGTGTTTTGTGTAACCTGTGGTTTCTGTCTCTAGTCTATTAGCTCTCTTTGTCTAAGGATCCTGTTGTGTGATACAAATCTGACTGTCCTTGTTTTGTTATCTTTTGTATAAATAAAAGTATGTTGTGTTATAGCGAGTGCGTCCGCCTCCGTCAGTCCCCGCGATCCTGACGACAGGTAACATTTCCAAGGCATTGATTTATGATATCAGTTGTTTGACATCTTTACAGAGATCAGACTTTTCTAAAAGAGTGTTATTAAATTTCCAAATACGAATGAGACTAGGATCTGACCTTGAAAGCATCAGAGATAAAGAAATAACACAATGATCAGTTAAAGGTGAGGCAGAGGGGTCACATTTGCTGATATAATTTATCAGGGAGGTAGAAATGAGCGAGTACCGTATTTTCCGCACTATAAGGCGCACCTAAAAAACTCAAATTATCTCAAAAGCCGACAGTGCGCCTTATAATCCGGTGCGCCTTATATATGGACCAATATTGAGCCACAACAGGTCTCGCAACTACGGTAAGCAGCCGCCTACTTCATTTTCTTCCGCGCGCGGTGCATGCTGGATATATACCGGTATATATATTTCATTTCCATTTCTTTTTTATGTAAAGACCCCAAAATGGCTCCTATTAAGAGACACGCATATGACGCAGAGTTTAAACTCAAGGCGATCAGTCACGCAGAAGAACACGGGAATAGAGCAGCAGCAGGAGAATTTAACATTAACGAATCAATGGTGCGAAAGTGGAGGAAGCAACAAGATGACCTACGCCAAGTAAAGAAGACTAAACAGAGTTTCCGAGGGAATAAAGTGAGACGCTACATGTTTTACCTTAAACTACGCTGGGTTGTAATCTATTAATAAAGTTGAACTGACCTATCTGACTGTTCTGTTGACATTCCCTTTAGCGCAGCTCCATCTAATTGATGCATAACGTAACCCCCTCTACTGTAGCGTCTTTTGTATGCGCCTTATAATCCGGTGCGCCTTATATATGGACAAAGTTTTAAAATAGGTCATTCAATGAAGGTGCGTCTTATAATCCGGTGCGCCTTATAGTGCGGAAAATACGGTAGTCTGTTCTAGAACTGAAACCATTTCCAGAGGAGGCATTAAACCAGGTGAATTGAGAAGTCCCAGGATTTTTAACCCTCCAGTAATCAATCAAATTTGCACTGTTCATCAATTGAACAATCAGATCATCACATTTATGACATTGAACCTTGGAACCAAAATTCAGGCTCCAGATTAAAATCACCCCCAACTATAATGTTATCAGTGGAAAAGGAATGCGTATTGTGTGAAGTGTTTACATAAGTCTGAAATCACAGTCCTGTTTGTGCCTCTTTCATTGTAGCCATAAACACCCACTAAGATACAGTCTTCATCATTAATTTCTGTTATCACAATCAACCCATGCCCACTGGTATCACTAGTGTGACGTATAATTCTACCAGGAAATCTGTTAAACAGAGCCATAACACCAGCTGATGTTGATGTCCCATGACTGACCAAGACTGAATCACCCCACTGTAACTTCCATAGATTCACATCATCTTCAACAGAATGAGTTTCTTGCAGAAAAACGCAATTGGCTTTATTTAACATTTAACCTCCGGTACATTTAACCTCCGGAGCATGACTGGTGAATCAGTACAGCAGACGTTTTAAACGAAGAGCTCTGACTCTGTAGGGTCAACTCTTTTATTGTTAATCAGTGCATATCCTTCCTTTAGAGAAGCTCTCTGCCCTCTCAGTGTGGCGTCCCGTACTAACGGCCACAGCTTCTTACGAGCTCCCCTATCTTCTGTAGAGAAATCTTCCTTGATCTGGGTATGCATCTCCCAACAGACCCTCGAATCCCTGGACCTCTTCCAAACATCGTCTCGGAGCGTCCTCGAAGGGAACTGGATGATTATTGACTGTGGAACGTTGTTTGAAATGGCGGGATCACTCTTCTTACCCAAGCGATGCACAATGTCAATCATTTCACGAAGCCGCTCCACTGAAACGGGCACCACTCTTGTCAAGATGCTGATAACAACCTCTCGTGTTCTCCCTCTCTTTTTCAGCCCGACCGTTTAACCTCAGATTACACCTTCTGTATCGAGCTTGTTCTGTTACAGATTCTTAAGCCCGTTTGTTTTCCTCTTGAAGCTCATTATTTTTTTCCTGCAACCTCTCAATATTCTTCTTGTTTTCAAAAGTAGCAGCAGTGTTCTCCTCAATCCTTTTTTCAAACTTCAGCAGAAGCTCAGTCTGCGTATCCATCTTTTTCGTCAGAGCATTCACCACCAGCAGAATGGTCTCGCCACTGATATCGTCACCGTGAGGGTTTTTGTTGCCTTTTTTTACACTTCTTAGGATGGGGAGGTTTAGTTGGAGTGTGTCTGGTTGATTTTTTTTTTTCCTCCTTGGACATCTGCTCATCAATTTCAATGTCTGCAACTTCACTATCTCCATCGTCATTCGCTGCAGGGAGAGCGGCCAGGCCACAGTCGTGATCAATCATTATAATTATCTCCCGTGTTTGGTAACGTTAACTAAAAGGGTTGTGAAGCTCGTATTTTGTCACAAAAATTCACCAGCTTTCATTAAGATTTTCATGTACATTTATATTCAAGGACTAAGAGAAAGAAACTATTTACATCAGAGCCTGCAATGTGTGACTACTCACTCCGCCATAGGTTTACTCTGAATGATCACTGGATTAGGAACACCACCTCTGTTTCTACACACAATGTCCATTTTATCAGCTCCACTCTCCATACAGGAGCACTCTGTAGTTCTACCATTAGAAACTCTAATCTGTTTCTCTGTGTACTTTGTTAGCCCTCTTTCATGGACATGATGGTCCACACATATACATTTAAAAGTGATAAGAAATGATAAATAATTGTATGATTAACTGGTGCCTGACAGCTCCATTACAGCTACGCCACTCCTGAACAGAAAAGGAAGCAGTGCATGTTTGGGGAGGGGGCAGGTCTCATGCTGCGTTCCAGCTGAACAAGGATGTCGGCTTTCTGTAGTTCTCTGTAGGATATTTCAACTGGAATGCCCCCCACAAGTCAGATTTCATATTCAAAAAGTTGGGGCAGCCTCCCCAGGCCCAAGTTCAGAATCTAAGATGGCTGTACATCAACAGTGTGTAAAAGAAGTAGTATTGTATCTATTTGTGTGTCAGTAAAGCAGTCGTACACACACACACACTGCAAAATTCCTTTTTTATTACTACTTAATTTATTTATTTTTTAACATTTAATAGTGAACTTCTCAAATACTTCACTTGAAACCAAGGCGGCAGGTTCTCTGACCTCTAAACCATACACGGCCACAGCTGAGGGGTAAAATGAGTCGGAGATCAGTTGTTCACAAAGAGTCACAGCTTTTCAAAACACTGTCGAATTTTAAACCGTTGATTTTACTCCAGACGCTGTTCAAAAAGGTAGTTCTCAGACACTTCTTTTTGTCTGTTCTGGTAAGAATAAAATGTATATTATTTAATTAACATATTATATGTTTCCAAAGAAACTCATGATTTGCCCCGGAGAGACGGAGGTGGATGAGGAAGGTACACGTGTGTTTGAGAAGAAAAACTACTGCTGTTTGTACGAGGCTGGAGTTTAACCTGTCTGTACTGTTTTATTCACTGAATTACCACAGAAACTCATTTGTAACTGGAGTTGTTTAGTTTTGTAGCACTGTCAGTCTTTACTTTCATGCCGTTAGCAGTCTCCTGAATTTAGAGTGTGTTCCTACCTAAACAATCTGATACAGCATAAATAAGTAAATATTACTCACCTCTGGAGCAGGAATATAGCAACATCTCCATCTCTTTTCCTGATTTTCAGTGTTTGGAGGCTCTTTGCCGTTTCTCTGCCATGAGCAGAGAGAGAGGAAATCTAGCATGTCTGACTGAGACACTTTTTTAATCTTTTACTTACAATGGGTTCCAGCTTGAAAACAGACTAAAGAGCAGCAAGTGGTGAGGAAACATCTGCATTTTATAAACAGTTTTTGCTTAAAATTGTGAAAGTCACATTTAAATCTGATACATAAACCTCCTCTGTGTTTACAGTTATTTTTTTTTCTTTAAACGTGCGACCCACACAGTCACAGTTCACTCGTTTTGACTGGAGCCACTGCAAATACATTTCAAAATCAATCTTTAAGTTAAAATGTCCTAATAATTAACACAGAAAATCATTCAGACCTAACTAATCAAATCTCAGGAACACAGGTCACCCTTAGGATCAGTTCACCAACACAACTATGTAATTTATACTTACCGGTCCTTCACAGGACAACACACACTCACACATTCACTCACACACTCACTCACACCTATGGACACTTTTGAGTCACTAATCCACCTACCAGCGTGTGTTTTGTACATTTTTATTTAAATTTAAGTGTTAATATTTAAGTCATGCAAATAAAAGCATGGATTTAAAAATGAGACAATTTCTTTTTGATTAAATCAAGTATTTAGTTCACTGTTTCGGTGGTGCAGCATGTAGGTGTCGCAGTCACACAGCTCCAGGGACCTGGAGGTTGTGGGTTCGATTCCCGCTCCGGGTGACTGTCTGTGAGGAGTGTGGTATGTTCTCCCTGTGTCCGTGTGGGTTTCCTCCGGGTGACTGTCTGTGAGGAGTGTGGTGTGTTCTCTCAGTGTCCGTGTGGGTTTCCTCCGGGTGACTGTCTGTGAGGAGTGTGGTATGTTCTCCCTGTGTCCGTGTGGGTTTCCTCCGGGTGCTCCGGTTTCCTCCGACAGTCCAAAAACGCACGCTGCAGGTGGATTGGCAACTCAAAAGTGTCCGTAGGTGTGTGTGTGTGAGTGAAGGTGTGTGTGTCTGTGTTGCCCTGTGAAGGACTGGCGCCCCCTCCAGGGTGTATTCCCGCCTTGCGCCCAATGATTCCAGGTAGGCTCTGGACCCACCGCGACCCTGGATTGGATAAGGGTTACAGATAACGAATGAATGAATGAATGAATAGTTTACTGTTTACACACAGCCTGAGTAGCAGCTGCCAACCACCTCAGCGTCTGGGGACTATAGTGTGGGGTTTGGAGCCTTTTCAAGGCCACAGCTGCCCCCAGGAGTTTAAAAACACTGCTGTGTCTGATCCACTCTTATCAGCGCAACACACACTAACACATCACCACCACATCAGTGTCACTGCAGCACAGAGTAAGATCCACCACCCAATCAGACCCGCTCTATGGGGGTCCTGACCACTGAAGAAGAGAGTGGAAGGGGAAAGAAAAGTTGTAGAGCAACATATGGACTACAGTCTGTAATTTAGACTAATACCTTTAAAACTAGTAAAGAACCTTTGCATCAAGTGAAGGTTCTTTAAAAGGTTCTTCACACTCACTCTTCTCTTAAACAAACATGGTTCTTATGGAAACAAGAGTGGTTCTTCTGTGGCAGTGCTCAAAAACCCTTTTGTAGCACCTTCATTTTAAGAATGTGTTGGAAATATCAACTATTTCCACATTTTAAAATAACTTCACTACATTAATATTTAATAATAATAATAATAATAATAATAATTTATATAAAAAGCACCTTTCAAGACACTGTACAATATATAATATATATTTATTTATTATTGAATTTTTAAATGTATCTTTACCCTATTAAATAAAGTAATGACAATATTTAAAAGTAAATAAAAAAACTAGTAATGTTTAAATAAACAGAGGACATTCCCACCTCTGTGTCATGTGCAATACCCAACCCGGTCACCAGAGGTCCTCATCACCAGAATATTAGCTGTTGCCCTTAGCAACGGATTCATTATACTCATCTGTTTCCAATACCTCATTAACCCCTTATACTCCCCTCACACAGAGATTCACTGTGAACCATTGCCAGTATTTTCTGCAAAGCCAAGTGTTCATAGTTATTTGTGCGCTTGTGTTTTGATCAAAGCCTGCCTTTTTGACTCTAGAGTTTGGACTTTGCCTTGGAACTGTTTGCCTTGTTTTCTCTGATTCCTGTTCCTGCTTTTTGAAGTCTTTGCTCTGCCCTTGGCTCTGCTTTTTGGATTTGTGTTATTAAATCCTGCATGTGGATCAACTTGTCTGCCTCAGCTTCATTACACTCTGATTATTTTTTTTTTACTGAACAGAGAACATTAGAGATTCAGTGTAATTTTGTTCAACTTATTTCTGAATTATTTTTACTTGTTTGAGAGTGAAGGGGGGGATGGTAGAACTGCTGTTAACAAGCTGAAGAATTTAAATGTGCTAAAGTAGGTCATGAACTGATGTTGCTAGGGTCAAAAATGGGAGATTATCGCAGCTGCTCCAGTCACAAAAGCAGGAAGAGAGTGCAGTCTGAGTCTGTAAGAGAGCTTTGGAGCACAGGGACGAGGCAGGGGTGGTGTCAAGTGACCCACATAAAAAGTATTTAGTGTTCTGTGTGACTGGGGCGAATAATGAAAGAGTGGATTTCTCATGACTAATATTTAGGGAGAAATGTAATAATTTTGAAAAATTGTATTGTTTGCTTCCTAAATGCTGGTGTGTACTGACTCTGGGCTGAAGTATTTGTGAGAATAAGCTGCTGTGACTGTAGATGAACACTTTAAACCTGGATTCACTGCAGAACTGATGTTGGAATAAAATCCTTGTATTAAGATGGATTTTCTCTTTGTTCACTCTGTGTGGTGAGTGGAGGCCAAACAGAAACTTCACCAGAGGGACAGGGCATGCCTTTAATTCAGGAAGTTCCAGTGTTCCACTCCCCTTCCTGTGTGACCATGTTATTCAACAGACAGTGACTGCAAACCCCTTCCCCCAGTGTATTATAGTTATATAACTGACCTTGTTAGGCCAATAAAAAAAAAAACACGAGCAAGAAAGTAAAATGCACACAGTAAGGGAACATCATTCTGTATCTTCTAAAACCTGAATTAAGGTTGTATCCTTTTGCACTAAGGCTGCAAGAATCTGTGAAAGGATGGGGAGTTTTCAGAAATATGAATAGAGAATTTACCTTAAAGAATGAAGTTGTTGATCAGGAGTTCAGTATTCCTGCCTTTTGAAGATGAACCCATAAGTAATGTCTTCATCAGTGAACATGGACAGATCTGGAATTGTAAGTGGTAACCACTCCATAAGTTTCTCCAAAAAGTCTGACTGAGAACACAAGTAAAGAACAAATGGCCTGATATTCTTTAGTCACAGTAATTATGGCCGGAAGCACATCTAAAGCTACGTTTCAACTGTGATTTTCAGTTGCACTCACACACTTTCACTGACCAAGTGCATAGCATCTACATCAAACCAAGTGTCCACTCTCAGCACGAGGGGAGGATGGGCCAAGGAGGAGTGGGATTTTCAGTCAGACAAGGACATGAGACCTGCTGCACTAATTTCTTTTGTGATTTACACATTAAATGTTCTATGGACTTCGTCTGTACACCGTCATCAATGAAAAGGTGAAGATTCAGAGTGATCACAACAGCCCTCGAGATGAACATAGTATTTTTTTTGTTTGTTTGTTTTTTTAAAGCATTGTGAAGATTTGTATTTTGTCTTACGTTTAAACCGTTTTGACCAAATGATTTCACCATTGCTATAGATTTTGTTTCACACTGCAATGCATTCTGGGAAAGGTCTGCTTCTGAAGTGGACATCAGTGTTGACCCGCTCCCTCACCCCCTGAGGGCTCATTTAAAACACTTCACTATGCTTCATATAGAAACTGAATGTTCTCCTCTAAACAGTGTTTCCATCTCTAGTGTGTAAATCCAGTTAGTTTTCCATGTGCTGATATTGGCATATTTTTATTTTTTCCTTGAGATCACATTTTAAGAAACTACGTTGCTGTATATAAGAAGGCAGGGTTACAGTTACCTATGAAATGATTGACAGCCTTGGCTGGTCTGAGACCACCTGTGAGACTTGTCCCCTTCTCACAGACCTGCATTACTCCTTTTCTGTTCATGGAGTGTCGTAGTGGAGCTGGCAGGCACCAGTTAATCATACTATTATTTAAACTTGTAAATAAGTGGCTTGTTAGCAGTGTCTTGTTCTCCTGCTGGTCACATTTGTGGATCAGGCTGCATTTGTATTTGGATCGGGTGAAATACGAAAGGAAAGTTTTAAAATCCAAAAACCCGTGAGAGGAAATGTACAAATGCAAGTCACGGAAAACTTGTGAGTGACTCGATTCACAAACGCAGATTCAACACTTTACAAATACATTTTAAATTCGAGACAGTGATTTTACAAATATATTCAATGTAAATGTAAACAAATGTATTTATTTTCGCATAAAATGATGATATATCTATGAAAACCAAACACGTGTTTATGAATGTAACTGTATTTGTACAAACTGCAGACCGTGAGACACAGAGTGTGATGTGTTCATTTGTGAACAGTGAAACATATCTGTGACTTGTCTTTAATTTGTGGATTAACATTTACGCATTTGTAAAGTATTTTGAGACTAATCTCTCTCCATAGTTTTTGCCTGTTAACCTATTAATCTCATCTGTGTCAATAACTTATTATATCATATCATATATACATATACATATATAAATATATATTATGTCTGATTGCTTTTCAATAAATATTTTGCCTATGGCTTGATTTTAAATAAATTACATCTCCTCTTCAGTAAACATTATTCTGTCCTGTTGAATTTACAGAGTTTAATTTAATGTATTAAAAGGCATAAATTGACAAAAAATGTCCTCCCCATTATATTATTCCCTGTTAAAATGAGGTACATTTGAGAATTGTATCTACAGAGCAAGTCATGTAACTAAAACTATCTGATGTGTATCAGGCCTCAACCCAGAGTAAAGGGAAGTGATGTTTCAGCAGGTGTCAAAAATAGCTTTTCCAAAATGATTTTCACCTAACCAAACCCTCCCCATAAATACTACAATAAAATGCATTATCAGACTTTACCCTTCAGAGATAAGCAAGGAGAATAATTTTGGCAGGTTTCAAACACACCATGATATTTGTGGGGCTTTACCAACCCCTCAACCCTCCTCAAACACACCCTGTCTACAGTTAAATTAACCCTGGTTTTCTGGTCAGTCCCACAGCAAGGCCACTTTTTTATAGAGCACCTTTCATACATTGTGTTCATTCAAAGTGGTTTACAATTACAAAAATGAAGAATGTGGGAGAAAAGAAATGAAAACATCAAAATCTGATTAAATAAAGGGAAACGTATACATGATTAAATATTATACCTAAGAACATGAGAGTGTTGATGAGATATAACATTTCAGAAAACATTTGCATGGAGAGTTACTATTAAGACTAAAAAGATTAAAAGAAAGATGATGCTCAAATCTGCAGTTTTCTAGCATCCTGAGTGAGAAAGATCTGTCTTGGAGTACATTTAAACACCAGAAATAAACATACCCCAGAATTCATGTTGTTTTATACTGATTTTTTAAACAAGGCATTAGAGGGTTTAATGTGAATAACATTTGAATAATTAAAGCTTAAACATTGTTCCTAACAATGATTTATACTTTCTTTATCCAGCCTCTGTCTTTTGCAGTGCAGTGTTTATTACTGCTCAGATTACAGTCACCCAGGTCGGTGAGCACCCCTCACAATGTCCAACAATGAGGAGATGCTCTTAGCGTTTGTGCCCTAGTCATGGTTGAGTGGTGTGTCTTATTTTTAAAACGCGTTAATAATACGGATATATATGAGTCCAAATATATTTAAAACCATTACAAGTATTGCGATGTGCAGCAAATTAAGTTTAACACTTTCTTATAAACATAAATAAATTGTGAGTGTTATCTGTAGTGTTCATACCGCTGCGCGACGTTGGGAGGTCAGTCTTCGGAACAACGCCCACATCCTGAAACTGAAAGGAGACGAGGTCAGAGTGAGAGGAGACGGTGTTTGAGACGGTAAGCCTTTACAACATTAAAAACGGAGTGTTTGAGGATTATCCAGCGGGTTAAAGAGAGAATCCCGTGTGTTTGTAGCTGTTGTTCTCGGTCTTCTTTCAGCTTTAGTCGCGTTTACTATTTGACCAGTCACAAAATGGCATTTTAATGGCAAAGACCACAGCCGAGTGTGTAACTGTATAATAGTTTAATGTACTTTATAATCGTTATTTATCATGATTTATATAGTTCTATGTCTTTACATAGAAGGGGGTGCTGCGGTTAAGCCAGCCGACGTTTGAGAAAACACGGTTAAACTAGCCGCACGTCAAATTTTAGTGCGCGTATACTAGTGACAAACCGGTAATACTCAATGAGTGTGAAGACCTGAGCTTATACCCTTCATTTTAAAGTAAAAGTAACGGCATTTAAGCGGTTTATATATTGGTCATTTCTAGTAAGCAGTCCATACAATCAACAGATATCAGTTCAGGGTTTACTACACTATCTATCTATGAAATATGAGATGGTTTTACTATATAGTTTTTATGTAAATGACATTCAAAATCCCTGTAATTGTCCATTGTTTTTTAACATGAGTCAAGTTCACTGCTTTATAATACGGTAATTTTGAATAAGTAGTCCACACAACCAACAGATATCAGTTCTGTGTTTACTATACTATGTGTCTATGAAATATAAAGTGATTTTACAGTATAGTTTTTGAGTAAATGACATTCAAAATCACAATAATTGTCCAATATTTTTGAACATGAGTCAAGTTCACTGCTTTATAATATGGTCATTTCTAATAAGTAGTCCACACAAACAACAGATATCAGTTCAGTGTGTACCACCCTATGTACCTATAAAATATGAAGTGATTGTACTGTATACTTTTTGAGTAAATGACATTCAAAATCACAATAATTGTCCAATATTTTTGAACATGAGTCAAGTTCACTGCTTTATAATATGGTCATTTCTAAGAAGTAGTCCATACAACCAACAGATATCAGTTCAGGATTTACTATACTATGTATCTATGAAATATGAAGTGATTTTACTGTATAGTTTTTAGGTAAATGACATTCAAATTTCCAATAATTGGAAAATTATTGGGATTTTGAATGTCATTTACTCAAAAACTATACAGTAAAATCACTTCACATTTTATAGGTACATAGTATGGCAAACACAGAACTGATATATGTTGGGTGTGTGGACTACTTATTCAAAATTACCATTTTATATACCATCAAACTTGAGTCATCATTAAAAACAATGGAGAATTATTGTGATTTTGAATGTCATTTACTCAAAAAGTATACAGTGAAATCACTTCATATTTTATAGGTACATAGTGTGGCAAACACAGAACTAATATCTGTTGGTTGTGTGGACTACTTATTCAAAATTACCATTTTATATACCATCAAACTTGAGTCATCATTAAAAACAATGGAGAATTATTGTGATTTTGAATGTCATTTACTCAAAACGTATACAGTGAAATCACTTCATATTTTATAGGTACATAGTGTGGCAAACACAGAACTAATATCTGTTGGTTGTGTGGACTACTTATTAGAAATGACCATATTATAAAGCAGTGAACTTGACTCATGTTAAAAAACAAAGGACAATTATGGGGAATTTGAATGTCATTTACATAAAAAACTATACAGTAAAATCAACTTCATATTTCATAGATACATAGTATAGTAAATCCTGAACTGATATCTGTTGGATTTATGGACTACTTATTAGAAATGACCATATTATAAAGCATTGAACTTGAATCATGTTCAAAAACAATGGACAATTATTGGAAATTTGAATGTCATTTACATAAAAGCTATACAGTAAAATCACTTCATATTTGATAGGTACATAGTGTGGTACACACTAAACTGATATCTGTTGGTTGTATGGACTACTTATTAGAAATTACCATATTATAAAGCAGTACACTTGAGTCATCATTAAAAACAATGGAAAATTATGGGTATTTTGAATGTCATCTGCTCAAAAACTATACAGTAAAATCACTTCATATTTTATAGGTACATAGTATGGCAGACACAGAACTGATATATGTTGGTTGTGTGGACTACTTATTAGAAATGATCATTTTATAAAGCAGTGAACTTGACTCAGGTTAAAAAACAATGGACAGCTATGGGGAGTTTGAATATCATTTACTCAAAAAGTATACAGTAAAATCACTTCATGTTTAATAGGTACATAGTGTGGTACACACCGAACTGATATCTATTGGTTGTGTGGACTACTTATTAGAAATGACCATATTATAAAGCAGTGAACTTGACTCATGTTAAAAAACAATGGACAATTATAGGGATTTTGAATGTCATTTACATAAAAACTATATAGTAAAACCATCTCATATTTCATAGATAGATAGTGTAGAAAACCCTGAACTGATATCTGTTGATTGTATGGACTGCTTACTAGAAATGACCAATATATAAACCGCTTAAATGCCGTTACTTTTGCTTTAAAATGAAGGGTATAAGCTCAGGTCTTCACGCTCATTGAGTATTACCGGTTTGTCACTAGTATACGCGCACTAAAATTTGACGTGCGGCTAGTTTAACCGTGTTTTCTCAAACGTCGGCTGGCTTAACCGCAGTAAAGGGGGGTGGTTATTATCCACACAGCGGCCTGGACCAAATAAAAAATAAAAAAACTTGGGCTGTGTTTGAAATGATCCACTTGTTCACTGATCACTATATAGACTGAGACACGAGATAGTTTGGCAATGTTTTGGATCAAGCTCCATTTATTCAATAATCTCCACTTTTGTATTCAGTATCAAGATGTCCGTCATACTTGCAGTCCTGTTGGTTTTAGTGAAGATTTGAGCCCTGAGACAGAGAGGTAGACGTGCTCTAAGGACTGGGGACCTGAGACGAGCTGAATAAGTTCATCTGTGAATTCAAATATTAAGCTGTAACTTACTGCTGTGATCACAAAAGGGCTTGTCATTACCTCAGAACACCCACCGCTGAATATTAGCTTTATAGTCAGTTACCAAATTAAGACAATTCAAATACACTGCCTGTTTTTTTTTATCAAGTACAAACTTATTTAGAAGGGTGTATAATATTTTAAATTATTATAAAACCCTACAATCTGAATGCATTTTGTGGTATCCTAATTCTCCAAGTCTCCTAGTGAGTGCAATACCACTTTGCTCCAGTAGGACGTACTGTGGAGCCACATATTGAGAAAGGAAATTCAGGAGAAGAACAGCCAGAGAGATCAGAGTGCACATGTGAGAGCTGGTTGTATTGTCGGAATGCTTGGTGGAGTTCAAGAATAAAATAGTAAACGTGATTTCTCAGAATCATCTTTATTAAATGATGAAGTTATAACACATTTTTATTACTTATTTTACAGTAAGCAACAACTATTAACTAGTGTTTTATATTCAAATCTCATTTACTATTACTAAAACAGTGCACTGTTAACCTACCTTTTAGAAACAAAACTCATATCACAGTACCACAAAAAAGACTGGAAACCTCTATATTATTAAACCTCTGTACAGGCGCTGGTCATAAAATTAGAATATCATGAAAAAGTTGATTTATTTCAGTGATTCAACTCAAAAAGTGAAACATGTATATTATACTCACTCATTACACACAGACTGATATATTTCAAGTGTTTATTTCTTTTAATTTGATGATTATAACTGACAACTAATAAAACCCCAAATTCAGTGTCTCAGAAAATTAGAATATTGTGAAAAGTTTCAATACTGAAGACACCTGGTGGCACGCTCTAATCAGCGAATTAACTCAACACACCTGCAAAAGCCTTTAAACGTTCTCTCAGTCTTTCCTCACACACGAGACGGTGTGAGCATGTGTTGATTAGTAATGTTATCTAACGAATCTAATGAAATCTAAGGAGAAGATTTTGTTGAAGCAATGAGTTTTAACTTGTTGAGGGTTAAATGTATTTTCTTTATGTTTATTTCAGATATTTCAGGATCCTAGTCTTACTTCAAATCAAAGCCTCTTCCAACGGAGCAGAAAGCAGCATGTCCAGCCTCCAGTTGTGTCTGTGATAACTTCATGATGGAGCCTCAAAACACAACAGACGTCAGCAGTGGAACCTGTCACACAAAGTGAGTTATCATCTGTTAATAATTTAAATAAGCTGGAAGTTATTTATGATTGGTTTAACATTTCTTATATAGTGAAACTCACATATCGTGAAGAAACAAATAGCTTTGTAAACTCCAAATGGACCAGATTATTTCCCATAGAGCAAGTTTCCCATAGAGGCCCATTTTAAATGAGATTTTGGTACAGAACCTCAAACATCCGGTCCACTAGGTGTCAGTATAACGTCTGTTTTATAACTTGATGAAGAAACACGGATGAAATTGAGTTTGCGCCTGGTCTAGATTCTGAGTCTGCACCTGGTATAGATTCTGCCCTCGTTTGTGGTTGAGGCTTATTACCTCTGGTTTACTTTGACATACAGGAATTCCAAGAATTGTGGAACAATTGTGAAACTACACACAGAACAGTGACATATAGAATTGTGCAGAAGGGTAACATCCTACTTTGCCCCAACACTAGGTCTATATAACTAACCAGGAGAGAGCTGGCCTTCTTAATAAATGTGTTCTGTCGTCTCCTATCTGCAGCTGATATGCTGCTGCCCCATCAGACCACTCCATAAAAGATGGCTGATGCTACAGCTGTGTTTAAAAAATGATTCTGAGCAAGTGTAGTGTGCTCTGTGATTTTCTTGTAAAGTGCTCTAGTGTTATCTTACCAGTCCAGACTAATGTTGAGGTGAAAACTCAGGTACTGCATGGGGGGGGGGGGAGTTATGTCTGCTCCTGTGGAAATACACCACCATTTCTTTAGTCTATACTGAAATGATCTGGCTAGTTCCCTATGTACAAGGGGTTTGTACACAGGCATAAGGTGAACCAGATTGTGCTCTGATCTTCCAAGTGGAAATTGAAATTTGAATAAGCCTTTATTAACAGTCATTCAGACATGGACAATGTATACTTTAAAAGCTCAAAGTGTTAGAATCCCACTTTCTGTGGAGCAGAGAGCCCCAGCACAGCCCCATACCTCCTCTAACCCATCAACATTATACATCTGTTTATAAAACAGAAACTCCACTTTAATACGTGGTTGGACCAACCTTTTAAAAACCTGGAAAACATCACAATAATCCCCAGAGTCCACCATCTTCTTTCTGCTAAAATAAATGGCAGATTTTGCTTGACCTGTAAGAAAATTCAGCAGCTGACAGTTTTTTCTTGTGTTTCTGGTGATAAGGAAAAATAAATACATGAATATTAAAACTTTCACCAAACAAATTAAAATGAAAACAATTAAAACTTTCACCAACAGCCGTGACACGCCTCCTTTCTATCAGCAGCTTCAGTGCAGTTCATCACAAGTTTGGGTACACCTGAGTACATGGTTGAGTCTCTGAGGTGAAGGAGATGAACACATTCACTTCTGCACTTTTTAATGCAGTTTCTTTTTATTTCTGAATTAAAATTGTAGTTTTGTTTTATTTCCCCAACATTTTGTTTTAAAAAACAATCTGTGGATTTACTGCTGAATTTCTGAGCTATTATTAGTTTTTTCAGTTAAGAATAAATAAATGAATTTAGAGAAACAATAAACTTGTAGGTGACTGGGGGGCGTCCAAACTTTTCCACTGAACTGAATCTGTGACGTCATCCTTTAATTCTGGCTCTTCTTCCAGACCACGGTCATTTAAGGAGTGTGTGTTGGGGGAGGGGAGGGGTGTGTGTCACTGAATGGAGTGGGGACAGTGCTGGGAGGGTTAGTGGTTTTTTGGAATCGTTTCTCTTTATTTTATTTAGGTTTTTTTTTTTCGAAGACAACATTTGTCACATTAGTGCACAATTTTATGTTCAGATGTAAAAGTTTCCATTAAACCCTTTGTACAGAAACGCCCTCTATTGTTAATCAACATTAATTAGTTCATAGCGTCAAATTATTTGATCAAAAAGCCCTCAACACCACCTCATATGTCTCAGTAGTAACACCACTACACACACACTGACTTTCAGCCCCCTGCTCGGTACTGACTGTTTACACCTGGAGCAGGACGACATTTAAACTCGGACATTTAAACCATAACAGACTGTAAAATCTCTTCAGATTCTGTCTTTAAAAAAACACAGTCTCAGGAGAGAGGCGCCGCACCGGTGAAAAGCTCCAAAAGACAATCCCTTACTCACCACGCCACAGTAAACGTGCCTTTATTTCCTGAGTAACGGTAACGCACTGTTCTGGAGCTCCTAGCGCCCAGGCAATGGTCAGTTTTGACGTAAAGTCTTCGTGAATTCAAAGTTGAGGGCGTTCCTTCTTAGATTCAGTGCAGCTGTGGACCAATGAGCGGTTGCCGGCTGTGAGCGGGGTCCTATTCCCCGGAGGAGGGGTGCGCTGCTGGACACCTATGCGTTATTTTTGAGCGAGCAAGGTTTCTTGAATGCACACTACAACCTACACATCTTGCTCTCCTGTCCTACGCTCTCGCTCCACACTTACAGCCATTACAATGTGCCTCAGTTTCAGCCAATCAGAAACGTCAAATGACAAAGGTAATTTCTGATTGGATGACTTGACCGTCAAGTGGGAAGGACATACAGGCCGGAGACCAGTAAATAACTTTCTAAAGGAAGCTTAATACTGCAGTCCAAAAACTGTTCATGTAGAGAGAGGAAGGCAGGTTTAAATCAACCCACCTGAGCAACCCTCCTGAGTTTTACACACACACACACACACACAAAAAAAAACACTGAACAAATAGGTTTTAACCCTGGAAAGCTCTATTGAGTTTATCAGAAAAAGACCAAAAAACCTGAATTACTCTTTTGTTGTACCTAAATTGTGAAGCATAGTTAAATCAAATACACACTAATATATGCAGGTGTACGTTACTACATTACAGAGTTATAGTCTACAGAGTTCTGAATAGCTTACCGCAAGCTAACTTTATTGCAGTATTAAGCTTCCTTTAGAAAGGGATTTAGATCTAAGAATTACACAATCAGCTAGCCCTGTATGTTGATAACTACCTATCTAGATAGCATTTACAGTACTGACTATTAGTAATAAAGTAATTTCTACAGTAGTTGCAGTACCATTTACCGTTGTTGCTAGCACTAATTTACACCACCCAGTAAACAAGGAACGTCCCTGGACGTTCAAAATAGGTCTAAAAGTAGTCTGTCCGTCAAGGACATATTTTAAACGTCAATGGACCTCCAAAATCCATCTTAATAAGTTAGTTAAGTGGTGACCAATCGATAACGTCAGTGGATGTCCAAAATGCGTTTTATACAATTAATTTATTTCGGGACCAATTAATAACGTCAATGAACGTCCAAAATATGTCTAATAGTCGTCTTTTCAATGTCTGTGTTTGGACGTCTTTTCAACTTTCATTTTCAACCTTAATAGAACGTTGATTAGACGGCAGTCATTACGTTATTTCAACGTTGAATCAACGGCTAAATGTTTACTGGGCATGTACATTTGTGCCAGGGTCAGCTCTGTTCTGGGCGGTGATGTTACGTTATGGTGGGTGGTGTACCACGCCCCAGACGCCCAAGGCTAACACTGTGCACGACCACGGTATCAATACATCGACTACGCCACCCCTATATTATGGGAAAGGGGACCCCTTGCTAGGCCACTCAACCGAATGAGTGTGAGGGCCAGACAATAACACACGTGTATCACTCAGGATGCCAAGTCTCAATACAAATTTTATTTCAGTTAAATAAAATTAATACACTAAGAGGAAAAACACTTAATACTGTAGGTACTCTTAAAAGGCTGTATGGGGTTTAAGCTGATATACATATAGACAACAAGTAACATATCACAGACCAATAAGATGTGGCCAAGGAAGTGCCCAAGCCACAGAGCCCTTTGAATTGCACACTAGTCATGCAGTCAATAACACCACCACACAAAACCAATATCATACCACGGTCACTAAAAGCAAGATGACAGCACCACAGTAAACCACCTCCAAAAAGAGCACAACCAGAGCACCTGGGGTGACCCACCCCTTGACCACAAAACAAAGAAAGAAAACTAAAAACAACAAGAAGCACCTTCCTGGGTGCAACTACATAAAAACGGTGATATGCTATCACAAAACGTTACAGCTAGCAGCATTAAAGCCTAAACCCCAAAACAGTATTAATAAAACCTTTTAATGTGTAAAATAGTAACAAGTGGCTCAGTTAAAACAATGTCCACATATGTAAAAAAACAATACACAGGGGAGAGAAAAAAACAGTGGCCTGCAGCACTTCTGGCTGCAGCCCCACTCTATAAAAGAAATAACAAAACATCATTCAGTATATTAAAATACACAATCACAAACATATCCAACAGTGTCAGTACGTCACCATATCAATAAATCCACACGTTCATGCGTGTAAACCCATATGCTATCACCATGGTACCCCAATTTTAAGTGACATACCCGAGTAAAGAGACACTGCTGTTGTCAATATGATTGATATACCAACGTTCTGTTGACACAAAATGTATCAGTAGGCGGCAGTCAAGCGTTGTTTTTAGCACATCAGCTACGCTGCTGACTCAGTTAATCAAGGTAAATACAAGGATAAAAACAACAGATAAAAACTCTACAGTGATGCCAATCCAATGAATATAAAATAAAATGACTGTCTGTGGTGCACTGGTCTGTTGCCGTTCAGAGGGCATTGTCAGATTTCCCCCTAATCATAACCTCCCCCTCACCGGTGTCCGCCTATTTACTGGTCTCCGGCCTGTATGTCCTTCCCACTTGGCGGTCAAGCCATCCAATCAGAATCCAGATAAAGACAAAGAGAGTCGATGTGCCGAGATCACTCACTCTCTCTGGGTCTGGGAGAGAGAGGCAGCGCCTGGGAACATATTTTAGAATAAACTTAAATTGACTTGTTTTATCACAGAACAACCAAATAAAACCTTTATGTTTGATGACAGACGAACTATTACTATAGTTTGGTTACTTTGAGGTACAGACGGTCTACTTTCAGAAAAAAAATGCTGTATAACTCCATAATCCTCGACTGTTTTTAATTCATTTTTTGTAAGTTGTTTTTTAAGACCCTAGTGAATCAGAAAATGTCTGGTCTGTTCTCCTCAGCACCCAGTAACACACTGTTTAACCCTAAAATAACAGGCGCTTTTTTTTTCTTAATCAATAGTCTGAAGGTTAATAAATGCCTTGGCCCAAGTGTCTACATCAGTTTAAGCCTTTAATGATCATCCTACTTTTTGTAGAACTTAAAATATCTGTGTTAAAGCGGAATCGCTCTAAAATGAGCCGAAAACTGCATCTGTGTAAGAATGAGTGTTTTAAAATAAGAGCGGTATTTCCAACGAGGGCCACAGGGGGGCAGTGTGAGCCCGCAGCGCTTTACCTCCTCTCCCTCCTTTAATGATTTTGCTGGTAGTTTTATGGAGAGAGATTAGTCTCAAAATACTTTACAAATGCGTAAATGTTAATCCACAAATTAAACACAAGTCACAGATATGTTTCACTGTTCACAAATGAACACATCACACTCTGTGTCTCACGGTCTGCAGTTTGTACAAATACAGTTACATTCATAAACACGTGTTTGGTTTTCATAGATATATCATCATTTTATGTGAAAATAAATACATTTGTTTAAATTTACATTGAATATATTTGTAAAGTCACTGTCTCGAGTTTAAAATGTATTTGTAAAGTGTTGAATCTGCGTTTGTGGAAGTCACTGCGTTTATTTGTTTATTTCCTCTCGAGGGTTTTTATTTGGAGCAAACTGGAGGATTTCCTTTAATAAAATTTAGAATAAAAATGACAGGAACACGATAATTTAAAGATCCTTTATTGAAGCGACATGTCCTGATATCTTCATTACATTCACTAAATAGGACACACCTATAATTAAATTATATTTACAAACTAATTTAGGGGGCAGTGTGTTCATCTGAACACAGAGTAAAACATAATAAACACTCTTCACAACAAGGACACACTTCCTTAAAGAGTCATTTAAAACCATGCAGAGAAACTAGATGAAGTACAGTGCACTTCTCTGAACGTCTGTTTATATTCTTAGTTTAAGTTGAGCCACATTTACCTGAAAAGGGTGCACCACTGTCTCAGAATTCATTAAACCATCACTACATTACAGTGAGTTTCCACTTCACTAAGTTCACCTCACTTGTAGCTACATGCACTGACTACACTGTCATATTCACCCACTGTGACTGAGTGCTCATGGGAGGTTTGCTGAATATTACGACTGTTTGTAAGTTATTAGCACCATTTCTACCATTGTCCATTAATGGAGAGGAGCTGCTATAAATATTCATTTCAATAGTGGGCCATTTTCAAGGGTGTTACTTAAGGGTTTACACATTTAAACTGATTATAATCCAATACTGTGCTGAGTACAAAACAAATACAGTCCCATAATGTTCTGTAATCACATTAAATACACACTGAAAATAAATCCTAACACAAACACACACACACACACAAACCATTAGGCCATAGCTGCCCCTGTGTTATAACAGAATACGACACATTTCCTTTCCTTTCCTTTTATATTATCAGCTGTGAGATCTGTTCATGTGTCTCTTCTTTACTTTTCCAGATGGAAGGGATCCAAAGGCTGTTCTCCAGAGCCCAGAACTCTGTCTATGAGGAGCTACAACTCTATGATTGATTCTTCTTTTCACAGCAGTGAAATGACTACTTCTGACCTGAGGTGAGACACTCGGGCGTATGCATCATCGCTGTAATATTACACATTACACTTGTATAGATTCAGTAATGGTTCAGTGTCATACATTTTACTGTATCCACCTTATTTTCACTGCTCTGAGGGACACGGCGCATTTAAGAGAATTTAGTGAAAGATTTTCCTTTCCATATTTCCACTTTTCTTTTAAAACTGGTTTTGTTTGTTACGTCCAGTCACTTTGTGTTCTCCTCCCTCTCAATGAAAAAGCTGAGGATGTGGTTAAGACTCAGTATTATGGTCTGTATGGTGTTTGGAGAACTATCCTACTGTTTTGTAACTCTGGCCCACAACTAATGCAGAGAAGAGGAAATCTCACATAGAAAAATAATGAAGAGCCCTTTCTTACTTTCTTTGTTTCAAAATAAAGTGGATATTCCTACCTTATTCCTCCTTGTTCTGAAGGTATAGGTCATTATCTCACGGTTTACACTGTTCCATAACTTACAAATCCCCATTATCTGACAAGTCAGGTGTTCAGTTATTGTATGAGTTAATTATGAACTGTGATATTTACAGATTTAACAATAATTTGGGGATGGCGCTTAATGAACATTTTGCCATTTTTAGATAAAATTTCTGACAAGTACTTTAGCTTCATTGTTTTGTCTCTACTTCACATTTCAGAGAGCAGACATTGAGGGCAGAAGCTCCAGAGCCCAGCTGTGTGTCTCTGAAGAGCAACAATTCCATGCATCACCCTCCTACTTTGAGTAATGAAAGAATTGGTACAGACCAGAGGTGAGACACTGACACAGCATCATGCAACATGGAGGTGATTTACAGCAGGAAGTTCCTCAGGAAGCGTCCTTTTACTTTAACATCTTTACAATATTCCACATTATACAGGGATCTAATATATGACCAGGAGGTTGTAGACTCTTTCCTCTGAAATAAATGGTATTGACAGGGAGTAGTTCCCACTTTGCTGCAGTATCTGCTTCTATTCTTTTGAGGAAGACTTTGCTTTTGACTTTGGAACAACACTGCCATGTGACTTTGACTGCGCTCAAGAACAAATCCATTAGTAATGTGAGGTACTGATGATGAATGATCAGTTCTGAATCACAGACACCACTCTGACTCACTCCTGAGGTGTTGAATGGTGTTCTATCAGTCCAGAGAATGCAGTTCAGTGCTTGGTATTGGGCATGATGACCATCTGTTCATGTCTCACTGTGTGAACACATTCACTCTTATTGACTAGTGCTTTTGGATTTTACACAAACTGTGTTTAGTATCTGTCAATAAAGTGTGCACCTTAAAGTATCTGAATTTGTTCATTAGCTGATGATGTTTCTGAGGCTTACATTCAATTCTTTCGTGTGTCTCCAGATCACATTTTACTATGTATTACACAATGTAGTGGGGTCTAGTAGAATTACTTTTTTAAATCTTTAAAGTGCACTATTTAGTGGGTAGGTCATGTTTCTTCGGTTCAACATTAAAAATATCTGTCCAGTTATTGACCAATCGCAGTCATTGCGGTCTGCATTGACATGACACATAATTACATTTGTGGGGAGGTGCATATCATGCTATGGCATAAAAAAGTGCTTCCAAGAACATTCCTGAATAAATATGTTTTAAATGTGACAGAGTGAATGGTAAATGTTTAACAGTTTAAAGACTGCATCTTGTTCTGAAAGGCACTTTCTTTCATTAACTTAGACATTTATTTAATTACAGACAGCATGATCCCAGGATAATTAGCTAAACTGATCTGAGTGGAGACATAACTAACATTGACAAGAAAATAAATGACTGTGTGTATTGAATATAAATGAGATACAGTTTATGTCTGTGATACTGATGCATTACTGTGTTCTCTAGGAGGGATGTGCTACTCCAGGATGGTTCCAGGTGTGGAGTGTGTGAGCAGATTCAGACAGATCCTGTCTCTATCACCTGTGGACACACTTTTTGTAGACAGTGCATCAGGAGCCTTAGGGACCAGTCTGTCCACTCAGGAGACTTGACCTGTCCCTGCTGCAGAAGGAGGTTTAAAACAGGCTCTGTTCAGTTTCCACACACGGACGAGTCCATGGAGCTGGATGAATACAAACCAGTGGATGACGTCCTGCTCAGTGTCTCAGAGAGAAACAAAATCAGCCTGAAGAACAAGTACGAGAGCTTATTTGAGGGATTCAAAACACAAGAGAATAAAATCCTCCTGAACAGGGTTTACACTCAGCTCTACATCATCGAGGGAGAGAGGGAAGGAGTGAATGAGGAACATGAAATTTTACAAATGGAAAAACCTAGGAAGCCTCAAGATGACATTCCAATTAGCTGCAATGACATTTTTGTGCTTGATGAAAATGAAAGAGACAGAAAAGCCAAAAACCTCAGAAGCGTTCTGACTAAAGGCATTGCTGGCATTGGAAAAACTGTATCTGTGCAGAAGTTCATTCTGGATTGGGCTGAAGGAAAAGCCAATCAGGATATAGAGTTCATGTTTGTGCTTCCATTCCGAGAGCTGAACCTGATTAAAGACAAACAGTACAGTCTTCATGGACTTCTGTGCGCCCTCCATCCTGAGCTCCGAGGTCTGGACACAAAGGAATATGACGTGTGTAAAACTGTGTTCATATTTGATGGCCTCGATGAAAGCAGAATTCCACTGAAGTTCTCAGAGTGTGAGAAAGTGTCAGACGTGACCAAGATGTCTTCAGTGGACGTGTTGATGACAAACCTCATCAAAGGAGACCTGCTTCCCTCTGCTCACATCTGGATAACCTCCAGACCAGCAGCAGCCAATCAGATCCCCTCTCAGTACATCAGCCGTGTGACAGAAATTCAGGGATTCAATGATCCACAGAAGGAGGAGTACTTCAGGAAGAGGATTAGTGACCAACACCAAGCCGACAGTGTCATCTCCCACATTAAGACGACGAGGAGTCTCCACATCATGTGCCACATTCCAGTCTTCTGCTGGATCTCCGCAACTGTGCTTCAGCGAATCATGAAACAAGGGACCACAGAAATCCCTAAAACTCTGACAGCAATGTACTCACAATTCCTGTGCACTCAGACAATCATGAGGAAGAAGAAGTATGAGGAGGAAGATGAGAGAGGAACTCTACAGGAACTCCTGAGGTCCAACAGGAACATGTTTCTGAAACTGTCTAAACTGGCTTTCAAACAGCTGATGAAGGGCAATGTGATGTTCTATGAAGACGACCTGAGAGAGTGTGGGATTGATGTCACTGAGGCCTCAGTGTACTCTGGGATTTGCACTGAGATCTTTAGGGAGGAGTCTGTGCTTTACCAGAGGAAGGTTTACTGCTTTGTGCATCTGAGCTTTCAGGAGTTCCTGGCTGCTTTCTATGTGTTTCACTGCTGTGTGAACAACAAGAAGAAGAAACTGAAGTTTCTGAACCTGAAAACCAGGAAGTGGTTTCAGAGGGTTTCATTGGACGAGCTGCTGAAGGGAGCTGTGCGTACAGCTTTAGAGAGTAAGACTGGACACCTGGATCTGTTTCTCCGTTTTCTGTTGGGCATGTCTCTGGAGTCCAATCAACAACTCCTGCAGGACCTACTGACACACACAGTGAGCAGCTCTGAGAGCATCAAGAAAACAGTTCAGTACATCAAACGCATAATACAAACAGAGGATCTTCCTTCTGACAGATCTATCAACCTGTTCCTCTGTCTCACTGAAATGAATCACTCCTCTTTATCCAGTAAAATCCAGGAGTATCTCAAATCCAAGAATCAGTCAAATAAGAGGCTGTCTGCTGATGAGTGTTTAGCGTTAGCCTACATGCTCGTGAACTCAGACGAGGTGCTGGATGAACTGGACTTGAGGAAGTACAAAACCACTAAGCAGGGTTTTTGGAGTCTGATCCCAGCTGTGAGCAACTGCAGAAAGGCAGTGTGAGTGTTGTTTCTATGTTTTTTTTTTTTTATATTTTTTAGTGTTGTTGAGTTTTACGGTCAGTAGAAGTTCCTCACTGTGTGTATAATTAGGATGTGATAAATAAAGTGAATGAGAAATAACAGAACAGGTGGAGTTTGATGAACATGGATAAGACTGATGTCTTTCTCTTGTTTTCTCTCACTCTCACTGTATCTCACACAAATCCCCCAAGTTTATAAAAGCAGCAAATCTGATTTTTTTATTCCTGTGAGGCTGAATTCCAAAGAGTGTTCAGACTTGTAGTTCAGTTTCCTTGGGTTGGGCCAAATATGTAAATTCATACTATATTTTAGTCCTGGTTTGGTCCTGAACCAAATATGTATTTAAGAAAAAGCGATGATGTAAGACGTATGCAAGCGACGCATGTATGACATTAGTTTTGTCGTCTGAACAATGCCCCACACTGAGCTTAATGCACTTCTCGGGGCTGTGTACCTGGTGGTATTTTTTTCAACTGGAAACACAACAAGACGTGGTCAAATGGATAAAGGAGTCAAAAACAGCACCTGAAATTCCTCCACTGCACAGAATAAAAAAAGAGTTGCTGTTTGTTTGGTGAGCACCAGTGTCAAAATAAGCGTTCACATTTGCTCTAACAAACCAAACTAACAGACAGTTCCTCACCTTCACGTTTTTTACTGTATTATGCACTGGGTTTACATTGTGTTGCAGATTGTCTGGCTGTAAGCCGACCATGAATTCCTGTGAAACTCTCTGCTCTGTTCTGAAATCACCAAACTCACCCCTGAAAGAGCTGGAATTCTGTAAGACTGAGCTGCAGGATTCGGGAGTGAAGCTGATCTCTGAGGCACTGAAGAGTTCAAACTGTAAACTGGAGACTCTCAGGTGAGATTTTGGTCCATGTGGATAATGAGTGTATTCTCCTGCTCTGATTGGCTGTAGTTTGCCCTCAAAAAGCATTCAGTGATTTTACTGTTTGTGTTTGTACTATATTCGATTTGTAAACTGACATCTATTCCCAAAATAAAACATTATTCTCACGCAGAGACAAAGAACCATTCCTGCAGAGCAGAAATCACAGTAACAGCATTTTACTAGTGATGATAATAATAACAATTTACAGCATTGTAGCGCAGCAGGTTGGTGTCGCAGTCACACAGCTCCAGGGACCTGGAGGTTGTGGGTCCAAGTCCCGCTCCTAGTGACTGTCTGTGAGGAGTGTGGTGTGTTCTCCCTGTGTCCACGGTCCAAAAACACACGTTAGTAGGTGGATTGGTGACTGTAGATGCGAGTGTGTGAGTGTGTGTCTCCCTGTGATGGACTGGTGCCCCCTCCAGGGTGTGTTCCTGCCTTGCACCCAGTGATTCCGGGTAGGTTCCAGAACAACTGCCACCCTGAACTGGATAAGGGTTAAAGACAATGAATGAATGAATAATAATAAAAATAATACTTGCTGCATTTCAGAAAATCTATGATGGTGATAAACATGTGACGTGTTCTACATCCCTTAAATGCATTGAGAAAAGGAAAAAGGGAGACAAGGTTTTCCTTGATTATTCATTCATTCATTCATTATCTGTAACTGCGTATCCAGTTTTTGACACATTTCTTCACAGGCCTAACACGGTCAGTGCTCCATTTGCAGTTCTCTAAAAAGCTGTGATAGAGCACAACACCATAGTTTATCTGTGAAAGGAAAATGGAAATGTGCTACAACCCACTGAAGACGTTAACAGAGTTAGTAAAGTAATGATATTAATGCTGTTGTGAACAGAGGGACTACTACGACTACATAAGACACGACAGAAGACGATCAGTTCAAGGAAGAACTAGAGACTAGACCCTGGGCTAAAGTGAGACTAAGACCAGTCACTCACTCCCCTGCTCTTATGTGTGTATTCTCCTGCTCCAGCCGACTGTAGTTTACTCTCGCTCTGTTTCTGAAAGAAGAGTGAAGAGTTTAGTTTGGAGTGAATGTGGAAATAGAACGTAAATAGCACTAAAATATTCAGAACAAATGTTCAGATTGAGCTCATAATGTACACACCCCTGAATAATTAATATTGGAGAAATACTGATGTATGAAAATCTCATAATTCCTGATTCACGAGTGAATTTCACATTCTCTATTTTACCTTCACTTTCTCCTGTATTTACTTTACCTTGCAGACTCACAGACTGTAAATTCACCCTGAATTCCTATGAAAGTCTCTGCTCTGCTCTGAACTCACCAAACTCACCCCTGAAAGAGCCGGACCTCAGTCAGACTGACCTGCAGGATTCAGGAGTGAAGCTGGTCTCTGACGGATGGAGTTCACACTGTACACTGGAGATAATCAGGTGAGATTTCTGTGATTTCATTCCTGAACGATTCAGCTTTGAAGAAACAGTAAACTATGCTTTGTTTATAAAGAGACCTTTTAATAAAGACGTGTCTTTGATTTGGACAGAAATTAACTAAAAGTGTTTGATATTCAGAATGATTTATATTCATGGGGCAGGGAATGGCTACTAAACTGTTTATGAATTAGAAGGTTTTACATTAACAGCTGAGTGTATATATTAATAATGTTTATGTAGATATAGCATTTTTAATGTTCTGTGATATTCCTTTCTGATGTCAAACTTTAGTTTTATTAAGGTGTTTTAAATGTTTTTCTTTCTAAAGAGCTCTGTTTATATTGTTTTGGCTCAGATAAAAGAATATCTCATATCAACTAAACTCCCTCAAGCATTAACCATGACAGAGGAGAAAAATCAGAGGCTACAATGCAACACTTTTTAAACTTTATTTATAACAAGCACAATTCAATATATAAGTAAATAAATGGTATCTGTCAGACGTTCAGACCTTACATGAGCCATAGACACGTCAGAGCAGCCAATCTGTGTTGAAATAGAAATGGAAAGAGCGGAGTACACACACACACACACACACACAAACATACACACACAAAATACTTGCTCGTGATTCAGGTCTCCTTTCAGGATGCTTCTTTATTTTGACTTGTTTTAAATAACAGTCATTATCCAGAACATCACAGCAAAGCACAGGTTGTGAAAACAGCATCTAATCCTTCATTGTCTGTAAGCGCTTATCCAGTTCAGGGTCATGGTGGGTCCAGAGCCTACCTGGAATCATTGGGCGCAAAGCAGGAACACACCCTGGAGGAGGTGCCAGTCCTTTACAGGGCAACACACACACTCACGCCTACGGACACTTTTGAGTAAGAACACACCACACTCCTCACAGTCACCCGTAGCAGGACTCGAACCCACATCCTCCAAGTGCCTGAAGCTGTGGGAATGCAACACTACCTGCTGTGCCACTGTGCCGCCCTTGAGAGTCAGCTGTAGCCGAGATGTTACTGTCCTGTCCCCATGTGTCCCGTCACAATAATACTGGAAGTATATCACAGCGGCCACTGTGCCGGTACACCCAGCAGAACAGCGGCTATTGTGCCGGTACACACAGTAGAACAGCGTATCCTGTGCCGGTACACCCAGTAAACAGCGGTTACTGTGCCGGTACACCCAGTAAACAGCGGTTACTGTGCCGGTACACCCAGTAAACAGCGGTTACTGTGCCGGTACACCCAGCAGAACAGCATCTACTGTGCCGGTACACACAGCAGAACAGCAGGTTTTACCTTAATTAAATATAGGATGTGTTTGTGTGTTAAAGTGTTGTGATTTTTATTGTACATGGCGTAACCAATTACCACGAAAATCATCTATGGTCCAAAATATCTAATATTTAACACTTTATTTTCCTGTAGTCATAAAAAAGTGCATTTTCTAATTTAGCCGATGTTCTGCAGTGTGTACCGGCACAGGAATCAATGTGACATACAAACCGGATTCCAAAAAAGTTGGGACACTAAACAAATTGTGAATAAAAACTGAATGCAATGATGTGGAGATGGCAAATGTCGATATTTTATTCATAATAGAACATAGATGACAGCTCAAAAGTTTAATCTGAGTAAATGTAACATTTTAAAAGAAAAATGTTGATTCAAAATTTCACAGTGTCAACAAATCCCAAAAAAGTTGGGACAAACTGGAAAAAGGAAATTGAGCATATAACGAACATCTGGAAGACCAATTAACACTAATTCAGTCAATTGACAACATGATTGGGTATAAAAAGAGCTTCTCAGAGTTTCAGTGTCTCTCTGAAGCCAAGATGTTAAGAGGATCACCAATTCCACCATTGTTGTGCAGAAAGATAGTGCAGCAATACCAGAATGGTGTTACCCAGCATGAAATAGCAAAGACTTTTAAGTTATCATCATCAACCGTGCATAACATCATCAAAAGATTCAGAAAATCTGGAACAATTGCTGTGCGTAAGGGTCAAGGCCGTAAAACTCTACTGGATGCTCATGATCTCTGGACTCTTAAACATCACTGCACCTCAAACAGGAATGCCACTGTCAAGGAAATAACAGGATGGGCTCAGGAATACTTCCAGAAAGCATTGTCAGTGAACACAATCCACCGTGCCATCCGCCGTTGCCAGCTGAACCTCTACAGTGCAAAGAGTAAGTCATTTCTACGCAAGCTCCACAAGCTCAGACGTTTGCACTGGGACGGGGCTTTTAAAATGGAGTGTAGCAAAATGGAAGACAGTTCTGTGGTCAGATGAGTCACGATTTGGAGTTCTTTATGGAACACTGGGACTCCATGTCATCCGGACCAGAGAGGACAAGGATAACCCAAGTTGTTATCCACGCTCCATTCAGAAGCCTGCATCACTGATGGTATGGGGCTGCATGAGTGCTTGTGGCATGGGCAGCTTGCATGTCTGGAAAGGCACCATTAATGCAGAGAACTATGTTCAGGTTCTAGAACAACATATGCTCTCATCTAGACGTCATCTCTTTCAGGGAAGACCCTGCATTTCTCAACAAGATAATGCCAGACCACATTCTGCAGCAATCACAACATCATGGCTACGTAGGAGAGGGTTCCGGGTACTGAAATGGCAGCCTGCAGTCCAGATCTTTCACCTATAGAGAACACTTGGCGCATCATAAAGAGGAAGGTGCGACAAAGAAGGCCCAAGACGATTGAACAGTTAGAGGCCTGTATTAGACATGAATGGGAGAGCGTTCCTATTTCTAAACTTGAGAAACTGGTCTCCTCTGTCCCCAGACATCTATTGAGTGTTGTAAGAAGAAGGGCAGATGCCACACAGGGGTAAAAAATGGCCTTGTCCCATTTTTGGGATTTGTTGATGCCATGAAATTTTGAAACACATTTTTCCTTTAAAATGTTACACTTACTCAAATTAAACTTTTGATCTGTCATCTATGTTCTATTACGAATAACATATTGACATTTGCCATCTCCACATCATTGCATTCAGTTTTTATTCACAATTTGTTCAGTGTCCCAACTTTTTTGGAATCCAGTTTGTACTTCCAGTATTAGTGTGACGAGACAAAAAGGGGACAGCACAGTAACATCTCGGCTACAGCTCCTACTGGAGCCCTTAGAGCATCTAATACTGTTAAAAATGTCTTTATTTTGGAAAAATTTGCAAAAAAGCTATAGATTTAAATGTTAAATTTATTTAAAAACCCATTTGACACATTCAGAGAATCATCTCATGTCCCCTCCCTTTTTGTTGGTGACCCACTGGGGATTCGACCTCCCAGTTTCAGAACAGCGAAAGGACAGTGGTCTCTGTCCCACACTCTAGAAACACACAGAGACAAGGAAACAGGAAAACAATGTCACACTTTCTCTCAGTTGCTTTGGGTAATAACTTGCCTCATCTATCCTCAGTCCTGTATTTCATTTGGAACATTTCTATGTATTGGTGCTGCTCTCTGTCTTCCGGTTACCCTCTCACTACTGCACCACCCATTCTTACTCCTCCTCCTCCTCTGTTCCTCTGTTACCCCCTCACTAATCCACCACCCATTCTTACTCCTCCTCCTCTTTGGTGAAGTGAGAGTTTTCGGTTCCTTGTTGTGTCCAGGTTCAGAAACTAGTGATTATTTCAGTGAAGCTTTGTTAATGTCTTTGACAGTGTCCACACTCAGGAGTAGCTCCTGTCCCCAAACCTGACAGGACGTGTGATTGGTCGATGTGAGGTGTGATGAACACTCCATTCATTAATGAATTCCCATAACAGGCCATTTATCCATTTACAGATATCACAACAACATAATATCAGTCGTATTTATAGGACATAGAATCTGTTAAGTGTTGTAACTGTGGACAATGGTACTTTAATAACATTTACATAAATGTACTGAACTAGTTATAAACTGCAGTCTCCTGAACAAGTGAGGAGTGGTAAGGAGATGTTCACAAGCTGTTTTTAAAACAATAATAATCATGTGACAGTTGGTCTAAAGCCATTGAGAAACCAGTGATACCATTTACCACAGTAACAATGTGCTGCACTGGCTTTGTTTATTAGAGCCCAGGCGTGAGTGTGGGCGTGATCTCTTTGTGTCTGTGTGGGGCGTATCTCTCTGTGTCTGTGTGGGGCGTGATCTCTCTGTGTCTGTGTGGGGCGTGATCTCTCTGTGTCTGTGTGGGGCGTGATCTCTCTGTGTCTGTGAGGGGCGTGATCTCTCTGTGTCTGTGTGGGGTGTTCCGGGTTCCTCTCACAGTCCAAAACACACGTTGGTGGATTGACTGTGTGACACAGTCTGACTGTGACTCTGACTGTGTCCACAGGTTTGTGTGTGTGTGAGTGACTGGGTGAGTGTGTGATACTGGGTCCAAGGTGTGTTCTTGCCTTTCACCCAATGATTCCAGTTAGGCTTCAGTCCCCACTGTGAGCTGGCTTGGGATGAATTGGTTAGAGGATGAATTAATTAATTTAGTCATACATTCATTGGCTATTTCAATGAGTTTTCAACCGAGTTGTAGTTATTTTCCATTGAGACTAGTCCTCAACACTGTCTTCATCTGACTGTAACTCTCTCTTCCCCCGTTTCTGCCTCCTGAAGTGAGAGGGAGTTTAAAGAGAGTTTAATTTTGGGGGTGAAAGTTCATGTGGAAAAGAGAATACAAACAGTGCTGAAAATATTCAGAACAATATTCAGAAAAAATGTTCAGACTGAGTCTGTTATTAATGCCCCTCTGAATAATGTAAATAATGGAAAGTATTATTTTACTCATTAATCTCATTAAACTGATTCTGAGTCTGAAATCCACATTCTGTTTGAACTGTGCTGTATTTACTTTGCTTTGCAGACTGAATGTGTATAAACTCACCATGAATTCCTGTGAAATTCACTTCTCTGCTCTGAAATCACCAAACTCCTCCCTGAAAGAGCTGGACCTCAGTCGCACTGAGCTGCAGGAATCAGAAGAGAAGCTGATCTCTGACCGACTGAAGAGTTCAAACAGTAAAGTGGAGATACTCAGGTAAGACAAGCTTTAAGCTTATCTTTTAATTTCTGACAGAAATGTTTGAAAGTGTTTGAAATATCAGATTGTGGAGGTCTGATGGTGTGGCTCTGCTGCTTCAGCTTCATGATTCACTTTATATTTTACACACAGCACATGTTCGTTATGTTCTTGTATTATTTATATCACATTCTGTAGGGCAATTTACTGAATGTTCTCATCAAACCACACTCTCTTACTCTGTCAAAGAAAAGGGTGATAATGTTCATATGTGTTTAGTTGTATAATTAATTAATTCTGTATGCATACTTGATCTGCAGTCCCAAAAAAAGATTTTTATTGTGGAGAGAGAAAAGGAAAGGAATAAAAGGAAGTTTTTTCCAATTTTAAAATTTTATTTTTTCTCGTGTTAACATTGGTAGCAGAGGATGATTAGCAATTAGAGTCCCACTGTCATTTGAAGAAGGAAAACCATATGAAAGTTGGAAGAATGAAGTCGCTATTTGCACCAGAGTTACGAAACTTGAAAAAAGTAAACAAGTGCTTGTCGTGGCTGTGGCGCTGTTGGGAAGAGCAAGAGAAACTGTGATGGAAATATCGCTAGAAGATTTGAAAAGGGCATGGGCACTTTACTTGTGAAACTTAATGAGTTATTTATCAAAGAAGAAAATGACAGAATATACGAAGCTTATTTAAGCTTTAACCGGATTATGAGAGACCGCAGTGTCTACATGACAAACAATTTAATTGATTTAGAACAGCGATACTCACGGATGCATAAATACGAAATGGAGCTTCCCGATGCAGTAATAGCATTGAAGCTGCTAGACACAGCGTGCTTGGATGTGAAAAACTGAGTTAGTTTTGACAACATGTGAAGATTTGACTTATGCATCAATGAAATCAGCACTCAAGGATATTTGGAGGAAAATCTTCTGCATATGTAACACGAATCTGCATATGTAACAGAACAAAGGTGAAAGAGGAGTAAACCATGATCCCAAAATGATCAGCAGAAGACACCACTGCCTGGCACTAATCCCCTGGATAGGTATGGTCGCAGATCAAAATGTGCCATTTGTCAAAGAACATTCCATTGGGCTAAGGACAGTCCACACAGAGGTGAACAAGTCAAACAGACTGAAGATTACAAAAGTAATGATGTAAGAGGAGTGCAACATCGCTCTGTATACAAAAGAGATACCCACAGAAGCAGAAATTTTTATGACGGAATGCTTTGGTTCTGCAATAATAGACAGCATGCACAAGAACCGTTTGTGGACAGGAATGGCTAGATGGCTACACCACTGAACTAAGCCAAAATGAGAAAAGGAATCTGAGGAAGACAGAAACACTCAGTCACAGACCCTTTAGATTTGGGGATAGAAAAGTGGTGTACTCCACCAGAAGGTTAAAAATTCCTGCAAGAATTGGACAAAGTGTCATATAGAAACTGAAGTTGTCACAGTAAAGATTGCACGATCTTTGAGTAAAACGTCCACGAAAAAAGGAAGCCAAAGTGCTGGATATGGAAAATAACAATGCAATGATTTACAATCAACCTGAAAAGCTTGACTTTACAAGCTCTGGCCATTACTGTGTGAACATTATGGACAGTGGAGAGAAAAATATTCAGAGTGATGACCATGTATTGATAACGGCTGAAAATATCACTTCAAAGGAACAAAATAATGAACTAGAAAGCAAGTGTGATGAAGAAATACTGAATCTCAGCAGCAAAACACAAAGTCTTGGTGAAGCTTCATAGACAGTTTGGTCATGCTTCTGCTGACGGAGTGCAGAGGCTTCTGACTAGCTCAGGCAATAAAGATGCAGAATGTAGCATGGTTTTGCAGAAAATAGCAAATGTGAAATGTGTCAGAGATATAGTAAGACTAAACCCAAGCCTGCAGTTGGACTACCTCTGGCATCTCAGTTCAATGAAACTATGGCAGTAGATCTGCATGAACTTGTACCAGGTGTGTGGTATCTTCACATTATTGACCAGTTCACATGATTTAGTGCGGGCAGCATCCTGATCACAAAGAAATCCTCTGAAATAGTGAAACACTTTACCCATGTCTGGATAAGTGTGCATGGTCCACCTCAGAAACTGTTTAGTGACAATGGAGGAGAATTCAACAATGATGAGGAGAGATATGGCAGAAAACTTCAACATAGAAATAAAGACAACAGCTGTGTACAGTCCATGGGGTAATGAAAGGCACAACCAAACACTTACTGAGATCATAATGAAAGTGAAGTCAAATAACAATTGTGACTAGGACACAGCATTAGACTGGGCTCTTATGGCAAAGGACACGTTACAAAATGTCCATGGCTACAGTCCTTACTAGTTAGTGTTTGTCCAGAATCCTAACCTGCCTTCTGTACTAACAGACAAGACCCCAGCTTTAGAGGGCACTACAAAAAGTGAATGGGTGGCAAAACACATTTCTGCTTTACATGCATCACCAAAAGCTTTTACAGAAATGGAATGTTCAGAAAGAATAAGGAGAGCACTGCGGAAACAACTATGTCAAACAGATGAGAAGTATGAAATGGATGATAAAGTGTACTACAAATGAGTGGATTTTCCAGAGTGGAAAGGACCAGGAGTTGTCATTGGTCAAGATGTTGCAGTGGTGTTTGTTAGAAATGTAGTAGGGTACATCACCTCAGACTAAGGAAAGCAAATATGGAATGCAAGGATCAACATGTCATATGCAGAAAAGGACACAAACATTGTGCACAGACAGGAGATGACAGACAATACTGACAATAACATAGACAAATCAGAAACTGTAATAGAGATGCAGCAGAGTGTGATGCAAATTGGACACACTGGAGCAAATAGTACAGAATGAAGCAGCACAGCACACAAATGACAACATAGAGACACATGGTAGTACAAAGCAGAGAACTGAAGTCCGGCTAAAAACAGGACATGTTCTGAAATACAGAGATAGAACCAGTGGGATTTTACACACAGCAAAAGTCCTAGGACGTGCAGCAAAGCTATGGGGAAATACAGAAACGGGTACAACTTGCAGTTCTTAGAGCCCACCAATGTTGCGGGCACTACAGATTCACTTGTCATATCCAATTTAGTGGACCTTCAGAGAGAACCTATTGTTACTGATATCAACACTAAAGAAATCCGTGGGGATGTATGAGCAACAAATGATTTGTCACGATCATGAAATTTTAAGTGACGATTATTTGTCATACAAGTAATTGCGATTTAATTACTTTATTTTAAAATTAACTATTTAATTGTCTGCTTGGTTTTTTTTTTTTTTTTACACCCCCAGTATTTTAATAGGCCTGTATGCTTAATGATAACATAATGTACACACACTATTATGGTAAAGAACGTCAGTTTATTGAACAGTTTATTCATAAATATATGTAAAGATATTTGCCCCTTGTCCTGTTTTTAATTAAAATAGTATGTTTGAAAACAATATTTGCAAATTCTCAAAATAAGCAAAACAAATCTAATGTACTAAGGCTTAAGCATCTGCCTTTTACTACTGACGTTGTCACAAAGCAGCTTCACATAGTATCAGAACAGAACATTTAAATCAAAGCCCAAATGTGAGTAAGCCGAAGGTGACAGTGGCAAGGAAAAGCTCCCTCGAGGCTGGATGAAGAAAACTTGGGAGGAACCAAGACTCACAAAGGGGATCCATCCTCCTCTGATTCCTGATAAGGAATTTCTTAACTTAGCGATGTTCCGAAGATGTAGGAAAGCTGTTTTTGTATATGCTGATCAAATGATAGATCTGAATCAATTATAACACCCAAATTATTAGCTGATGAGCTAGGGAGACTAGGGAAGTCAAAATTATGTATTAAGTCTGATACCATATTTATAGCAGGTTTTGGACTTAGAAGGAGAACCTCGGTTTTGTCACTGTTTAGCAGAAGGAAATTGCATGACATCCAATGCTTCACTTCTTTAACACAGTCCTCCATTTTCTTTAGTGTTGGTTTATCTTCTGGTTTGGCTGATATGTATAACTGTGTGTCATCTGTGTAACTGTGGAAGGTAATGCCATGCCTGCTAATAACTCTGCCCAGTGGCAGCATGTATAATATGAATAATAAATGTCCTAAAATGGAGCCTTGGGGAATTCTCATTTTTGTATGAATAGAAGAAACATTATTTACTTTTACAAACTGGTAGCGATGTGCGAGGTAAAACTTAAAGCATGAGAGGGCCGCTCCTGTTACTCCAACCATGTTTTTTAGTCTTTCTAGCAGAATAGTATGATCAATTGTATCAAAAGCTGCACTGAGGTTGAGTAGAACTAGCATGAATACGCAGCCTCGATCAGAGGCGAAAAGAAGGTCATTTGTTATCTTAACTAAAGCCATGTCGGTGCTATGGTGTGGACCTAAAACCAGATTGAAAGTTTTCATATATGTTATTCTTATGCAAGCATTAGTTGTTGGGCCACAACTTTTTCTAAGATTATGAAGGGAAGGTTAGAGATAGGTCTGTAATTGGATAGTACACTAGGATCAAGATTCTGTTTTTTGATCAGGGGTTTAATAACTGCTAGTTTAAATGCTTTGGGTATGTGACCCAGTCTAAGGGATGAATTTATGACTGTTAAAAGGGGATTGATTATGACTGGTAATACTACTTTAAATAGTTTTGTTGGTATTGCATCAAGTATGCAGGGTCGTACAATTTGACGAGTAGATGATTTTCTCCAATTCTAGCTGTGGTACTGGGTCAAAGTCCTCTAGTCTTTCTTCTATGTTTTGTTCTATATCATCCACACCAGATGACAGACATTTATTGTTTGTCTAATATTTTCAATTTTGTTGTTAAAAAAGTCCATAAAAGTATTGCTGGAGTGAATGGCTGGGATCTGTGGATCAGTAGCTGCCTGATTTGTTTAGAGATTAATGCTCTAGGATTGTCTTTCTTATTTTCTTTTCTTTTTTTTTTAAATATTTTATTTTCGAAATCACATAAAACAAAACACAGAAATTAAAGACAGATACACACTTGAAAAAATTTACAAACACAGACCTAACTAAATTAGAACATGTACACACCTGTACGTCACCATAATAAACTAAATAGAAAAATTAATTTAAGAAAAAAAAATAAAAAAGAAAATAAAAATAAAATGTTTAGGCTGTCTAAGGAGTTATAGATAAGTTAACAAGTAATAGTGTATAATTCAAGGCAGGGCTGATGTTGGCTGGGCCCGCTCCAAATAGTTCAGAACCTGTCCCCACACGCTACAAAAGCGTTTTTGGTGCTTTTATAGATTCTTTGCAATATATCTGATCCATTTGTATTATAAATAACATCTCATTTAACCATCTCTTAAAGCATGGCTCAACTGGTGATTTCCATGATAATAGTATAACTTTTTTGGCTGCAACCATACCCGCCAATAAGGCTTGCTGCTGTGCAGATAGAACTATCGAAATAGCCAAAAATAGCCAGTTTATAATCTGGAGGAATACCCACTTCAAATGCCTCTGAGAAACAGTTGAAGATGCTAGACCAATAATAATGTAACATACGGCAGGACCATATTAAGTGAGATCCTTCTGAAATATGGCATCTATCACACATAGGGGAAACAGAGGCATAGATTTTGTTCAGCTTAGTTTTAGAAAAATAAAACCTATGTAATATTTTAAACTGAATGAGTCTATACCTGGAATTAATTGAGCAACGATGAATACTGGATAAGCTCTTCTCCCACATATCATCCGTGACTGCAGCCTCCAACTCTTTAGCCCAACTATCCTTTAAGGAATTGGTATTACATGATGATGATAATACAGAAACGGAACTAGACACCAAATGTCTGGTGTCAGGAGGGGACGTGAGCAAGTCATAAATAATGTTCTTTTGGTTCAGTTAAAAAAAATGTTGTTTTTTTTAACATAGTGCCTAGTGCCTAAGCTGCAAATATCAAAAAAGTGGGAAGAAGGAAGATTAAATCTTGATTTAAGCTGGGCAAAAGAAACAAAACTGTTGTCTATATAAACATCTTTAATGCACAATAAACCTTTATCTCTCCAGGTAGCAAACACCTTATCTGACTGAGTATGTGTAGAAGGAGTATGTGTAGAAACTGGAGGCAAGGAGAGAAACCTTTTCATTTGATTCCAAATCTTCAAAGAGTTTCTGATGATAAAATTATTGCCAAATGTTTTGATGGAAGGACTTGTCATAGAGAATAGTAAGACCGGTAATGAAGTTTTTGTTAGAGACTGGGTCTCTATTCTTAGCCACAGTGGAGTCTTCTCAGAAATTGAATTGTCTATAGCTCCCTTCTGCCAGTAAGTGAGAACCCTTGCATTGGCTGCCCAATAATACTGTTTAAACACCGGTAGACCTAACCCTCTAAGTGCTGTATGACGTTGTAAATGTCTTCTTGCTATACGGGGAGGTTTATAGGCCCAAACAAAAGCACAGATAATTGAGTCTAGTTGTTTAAAAAAGGCTGAGGGGAGGCAAATAGGTATGTTTTGGAATAAATATAGAAAATGTGGTAAAATCACCATTTTAATAGCATTGATACGTCCAATCATCGAAAGGGGAAGCAACTTCCAGCTCTCAATATTTGCTTTTAATTTGTCAATCATATGCAGAAAATTCAATTTAAAAAGATGTTTTGGATTTTTTGGAATTTTAAGACCTAAATATGTGAAATAATCCTCAACTATTTTAAATAGCAAAGAATTAAAAAAAGTAGGACTAAGGTTATTGGTAATATTTATGAATTCACTTTTGGTCCAGTTAATTGAGTAACCCGAAAGTTTACTAAAAGCATCTATATAATTTAATAAATTAGGCACAGGCAGCACCGGATCGGATATAAATAATCAAACAAATCAGACAAATCATCTGCATACAGATTCAAGAGGCTCTCAACATCACCAGATTTAATACCATGTATATGTGGATGATTCCTAATCTCTATTGCCAATGGTTCAAGTGCTAAAACAAAAAGAAGGGGAGACAACGGATCCCCCTAACGAACCCCTCGACATAGGTCAAATGGACTAGAACACTCTCCGTTAGTGAACACTACTGATGTTGGACAAAGATAAAGCATCTTAACCAATGTAGTAAAAAAGTCACAGAATCCAAATCTTCTGAGCACCTCAAACATATATGGCCATTCTAATTGATCAAAAGCTTTCTGAGCATCCAAAGATATAATGGCGGCCTCTTTATCTTTTAGTTTATTTGAGTATAAAATGTTAAGAAGTAGGCGTGTATTGGCAAATGAGAATCCTGGTATAAAACCAGTCTGATCTGTATGAATTATTTTGGAGATATGCTTTCTAATCGATAATACCTTGGTCAACACTTTTTGATCGAAATTCAAGAGAGCTATTGGCCTATAAGAGGCAGGGTCAGACTCCACCTTTCCTTTTTTTAATAATGAAATAATGTTTGCTTCATACAGAGATTTAGGGAACTTAGCATTCCTAATAGAGTCATCCACAGCATATAGGGGATGAGTTTTCTACTAAAAACTTTGTAGAATTCGCACCCAAATCCGTCTGGACCAGGACTTTTGCCTGATGGGAAAGCCTTGATAGCCTCTAAAAGATCGGTTTCTGATATCGGAGCATCTAATTCTTCTTTGCAAGACTCAGGCAATTGTGGTATTGTCAGATTATCAAAATCTGGTTAAAATCTGCCTCATTGACAAAAAAAGAAGAAGAATATAGGTCAGAGTAGAACTCCCTAAAGCAACTGTTTATTTCTTTTGGATCTGTAATTAATTCACCAGAACTTGAAATAATTTTGTGAATGGCTTGCTTGGATTGTATCCCTTTTAACTGTCTGGACAATAATCTTTCAGGTTTATCCCCCAATTCAAAATATATATATATTTTAGTTTAAGCAAATAGATTTCCACACGCTGGCTGAGAATTAAATTGTATTCATATTTTAATTTTAAAATTTGATTATAAATTGATTGTGCAAGAGAAGTGCTGTAAGTTCCGTTTGAATTTCCAATAATCTAATGTTGTTGAATTTCTTTTTTTGTGCTTCAAATGATATAATATGACCTCTCATGACTACCTTCAGAGTCTCCCAAATAGTACAGTCTGAAACCTCACCATTATCATTTATCTCCAAGAATTCATTGAGCTTTGCATTAATATATTCATTAAATAGTGGATCTTTAAGCAAAAGAGGGTTAAAGCGCCATCTATATTTTTCTTTGGCCATATTACATTGGAGTTGAAGAGTGACTGGACAGTGATCTAAAATCAAAATATTATGGTACTTGGTGTCTTCGATGTTACCAATAAGTTCAGAATTTACCAAGAAATAATCAATCCTAGTAAATTATTTGTGTACATGAGAGTAAAATGAAAAATCTTTGTGAGTGGGATGCTGCAGCCTCCAAATATCTACCATATTTCTAGACTTAATCAACTGGTTCAAAACATTGACAGACATTAGTGAAGATGGTGCACTCTGAGAAAGTCTGTCCATATAGGAGTCCAGGTAACAGTTGAAATCGCCTCCCATTATGATGTTCCTAAAATTATCTACTGGGAAAGCATCAAACAATTTATGAAAAAAATCAGGAGCATCAAAATTAGGGCCATATACCTTAACCAAAGCTAAGGGAAAAGAGTTAATATGGCCAGAGACTATAATATATCTGCCCTGTGGGTCCGCCACCATAGTTTCTAAGTGAAATGGTATATTTTTACGAAAAAGAATAGCAACGCCTCTGGCCTTAGAAGTAAATGGAGCTTGGTAAACCTGGGATACCCAGCCAAAATTTTATCAGCCTTGAGAGACTTTAGATGTGAGAAAACCCTACCTCTTTTAACAGGGTGACCCATCCCCTTAACATTCCAAGACACAAAGGTGACCCCCGCTCCATCATTATGAACTACAGACATCTAAGTTTGAAGATAGAGGGGAAAAAAAAGTATAGTGACAGCCTGGAGAGAGAGGAAAAAAAATATTCCACTAACCACATATAAGTCATCCCACCCAAACTCAGTAAGCATCTACAAGAGAGAAGCACTGTATTTATCCTTATAGACAGGAACACTAAGCGCACAGAGATAACAATGTATCTGTGGTATATACTACTACTAAATTACACCACCTAATGAGCATCTCCGCACTTTGTTTGAATATGTACACAATGTAATACCATCTCCAATGAACAAGGAAAACAAAAACCAATTGTTAAAGAACCTAGCTGCTGAAACACACCAGAAGCTATAAAGTATCAACAACACTCATTCAAACTTGTTTAAGCTCGGATTCCACAAATTTCGCTGCTTCAGAAGGGGATGTGAAGCTCCTGAGCTGACCTTCATGACGAACACAGAGTTTTGCGGGAAAGCGGAGCATGTGTGACACCTTTAGCGCACGCAGCGCCTGCATGGCATCCTTAAAACTCCTTCTCTGATTTAGAACCTCAGCCGTGTAGTCCGGAAAAATGAACACTTTGTGGCCATTGTAGTCGAGGTTGCGCCCGGCTTGAAGCCTCAAAATCCGCTCCTTCTTGGTGTAGAAATGAACCCGGGCGACAATTGTGCGAGGTCTTGCTCCTTCTGGAGGTTTGGATTGAAGCACACGATGGGCCCGGTCGATAATGAGTGGTTCAGTGAAGTGTGTAGCTCCAAGTAGCCTGGGAAGTAGGCCGACAACAAACTGTTGGTTTTCCCTTTTCCTCTCCCTCTGGCACCCCGACTATTTTAATGTTGTTGCGGCGTGATCGACCCTCCAGGTCATCGAGTTTAATTTTGAGAGCTTCATTTTTCTTCTGGGTCTCGGTCAAAGATGCTTCAAGTAAGCTAATGCGCGACTCATGATCCCGGATTTGTTCCTCCGCCACATCCATTTTCTCCGTGACAAAGTGCAGCGCAGTTTGTAAAATTTGAAAAGACAGTTCAAACTTATCAAACCTCTCATTTATTGACTTCTAGATCTTATTAGCAACTTTTTCCCAGATCTGAGGCAGGTCCTCGTCGCTTCCTTGGCTAGCACCCCGGCTAGTATCATCCTCCATGCTTACCGTCGCACGCTGAGGCTCTTTCGATTGTTTTAGGGCTTTTGGTGGCATTCCGAGGGCCAGAAAGTGTAAACGGGGAAAGTTCAAATTCAGCTTATGTTATACAAGCACTGAAAAAATGATTAACAGACGGCGTTAAGAAAAATTGTAAAAAAAGAAATTTTGTGCGGAGGAGCTCCGTAAAACACGTCTACTCCATACGACACTCACTAGCGCCCCCCCCTTTATTATTTTCAATCAGTGAGGACAGATGTGCTGAACATGCATTGACGAATGCCCTTCTATATTCTATAAGGTTTTTAAGGTTATTAAGTCTTTCCAGGTACAGTGAAATACTTCCAGTTTAGTTGACCGCCATTTCCGTTCTAATTTTCTTGTGGTTTGTTTTAAGGTGAGTGTTTCTTCATTATACCAGGGTATACTGAGTTTTTTCTGTCATAGCTTTTTATGCTTAAGTGGTGCTACACTTTATAGAGTTGATTAAAGTGTGTTATCTAAGTAGTCAGTCTGTCTAGCTCCAGTGGGTCTGCTGGACTACTGACTGAGGTCAATAAATAGGTGATGTTTTCAATAAATTTAGGGGCTGTAGATGGGGTTAGTGAGTGCTTTAGATAGTAATGTGGGCATGTACAATTTTTAATATCTAAACTCACTTTGTATGAAATTAGGTAGTGGTCTGAGACTGTGGAAGACTGAGGGAGAATATTTAGGTATTTTATGTTAGTGCCCAAGGTCAAAACCAAGTCTAGTGTATGATTACAATAATGCGTAGGGCCTGATACATTTTGTGTGAAACCAAAAGAATCTATGATTGATGTGAATGCCTTTTTAGGGGATCATCACTTTTCTCAAAATGAATGTTAAAGTCTCCTACAATTATTACTTCATCACAGGACACTGCAAAATTAGTAGCTAATTCACCAAATTCTTTTATAAATTCTGAATAGGGCCCTGGTGATCTATAAATGTTTAATAAGGAGATTGTGTTCTTATTTGTGGCGGGGTTAATTATGTTAATGTACATAATTTCAAAAGAAGTAAAGTTGTAACCATGTTTTTGGTTAATAGTTAAATTATTTTTGTAAATTAATTTGTAATTTTTTTTTGTAATTATTTTGTAAATGTGTGTAATCTACTTGCCTGGTGAGTGGGATAAGTCAAGCCTGGCATAGAATGTCCTTGATGTTCCCAGAGAGAACTGCAGAACCTAGATGACTAGGGTGAAGCCCATCCCAGTGGTAGAGGGCAGGACGTTCCCTAAAAACACTCCCAGTGTTCAACATAGTCCACGCCAACAGTGCCACACCAAACCCGGAGCCAGGAGTGGAGTGTGAAGAGCCTGCTGTATGCCTCACATCCTCGTCTGTAGGTGGGTAGGGGGCCGGAGATGACGATCCTGGCGTCCATCTTCTTCCGATCGGTATCCGGAAGCGAACGGTAGTGCGGCTGCGGCGGGCGGAAGTGTCATTCATCCCCACGTGGAGAACGACGGTGCCGAAGTCCTCACGCTGCCACAGCGCTGAGGGAAGTCGCCTGGCAACATCCAGGACACGAGCACCTGGGAGACAGGACATAGTAGCGTTACTTTTAGTGCCTGAGACTCTTAAATGTCTGACTATAGAGTCGCCAATAATAAAAACACGTCCTGTTTAGTTCTCGGTGCAGGTGAGGGCCAGGAGCTGAGCACCTCAATTTGGGGTGGTAGAGGTGAAGACTGGCTGCGGTAGAGGGGGAGAAGACCTTGGCTTCCCACGCCCATGCTGACGCTCCCAGCTCGGAGCTGGAGTAAAGATGGCCATCCCGGAGAGCCACCGTGATGAAGGAGCTGGTGTGCCAACGGCCGCGTAGGAGGCATCGCAGGCGTCCTCGAGCCTCGTCTTCTCCCGGTGGAGCTCCGTCTGCTTCTCCAGGAGACGCTGAATTCGGCAGCCCAGTTGCTTGATCTCCGTGCTGATGTGACGGGTCACTGCTTTCTTGTGGTGGACGGAATGAAGAAGGTTCAAGATGTTTCTCCCTCTCTGTGTGACTTTATTGTGCCTGTATACACACATACACAATCTTTTTCTCAGGTTATGTTTTCTGCAACTGCACATAAGCTTTACAAAAATAGGAGAAATGAAAAGTATTTAAACTTTAATTCCTAACTCATTGTTCAGCAGAGAGCAATTGGCGCCAAAATTAAAAAATGCCGCCGCCCACTTACAGCTCCGTAGGGGAATTAAAGTAAATATTTCGATACAAAATGCGTTAATACTCATAAAAACACAGTAAGTAAATACTATAACTGATATTATACATCATGCTTGCAACAATCCACTCAATTAGTACATATAGTTAGTTAAAATATGAGACTTTACGCAGAGCTTCTCTAACACATCTTACCTCCAGCAATGCACAACCGCTACTGGGGGTAAGGGAAGCATGTAAGGACAAAAAGGGAGAAAACTGAAGCTTTTGCAGTTGCGTGTGTGTACTACAGGAAATTGTAGTTCAATCTCAACATGGAATTATTACATTATTACATTAACGTGAAAAAAAATAAATAAATAAAATAAATAGGATTATATATATATATATATATCAGCTCTTATAAAGAAAAATAAAACCTACACATGTTTAGTAGACCATAATTTTGAGAGGATTCACACATATGAGTATTTTATTTTGTATTCTTTTTATAACTCTGTTACACTGAGCCTGGAGAGTGATTGTTCCTCGAGGTCCCCATAGTCAGGAGAGTAGAGAAGTAGTTATTAATATGAAAAACAGTAAAAGTGGTAGTGGTATTAACAGTGAATTTAGAAAAACACTAAGTACAACTAACAAGTATAAATTAGTAAAGTATTAACAGTAAAGACTTTAAGTAAAAAGCTTAGGAACAGTATTAAACAGCAGCAAGCAAACAAACAAACTAAGCACGCGAACTGTCAGCCGGAAGTGACGACAGAGTGACGAGACCACTAGCCCGATAAGAATAAGCGAATGGCTTCCAGACAACACAAATCAAATTGAATCTGACTTTTTCACATCAGAGTTGGGCCACTTTCATATGATCCATGTCCATCTGTGGAAATTTGACCGTCTGAAAGGCCAGGTCGGAATTCATGTGACATTTACGTCACTCCGGCTTCTCAGAATAATCTCCGGACTACGGTCCAAAGCATTTTTGTTTTTAATTGAGGTGTTTAGGAAGTTGAAATGGCCGGGTTAAAGGATTTCCGTTTTGTAAAAAATACTGGGAAACGAAAAACCTGTGAAACTCCTGAAACCAGATTCCTATCTCTCGTTTATGAGAAAATAAAACACTTGGAAATTTGTATAAAGGTGGGTTTTTTTTTAATAAAACCAACAAGAGAAGACCTATTTCAGTAGTTCTATATCAGTTTGATATTGTTCATGTCGGTATGAAGCTGTATAAATGTGGCTCCTGGAAATATTAAACTCATTATGTCTGTGCTCATCTTCTTCTCTTTTGAGACTCGTGTTCGTGAGAGACCCGGGAAATTTGAGCTTAGAGTGAAAGTAAAATCAGTTCACGTTTTAATATTCAATAGAGTCTTTAATTAATAATCTATTTTTAACATAGAACTCATTTGGAGTAAGGAAAAGGGAGATTCTGTGATTCTGTGCAGTACAACACAAGTCTGGTCCCATTCCTTCATTTAAAAAACGAAAGTGCTTTGTATGAAACAGACGGATATTTCCTTCTGGTCAGCACCTGAAGCATCATTCTTTGTGCGTGTGGCTCAGTTTAAAAAATCAGATTCAGTCACGAAATCAGATTTAGTCACTTTTACCTGTTGTGTGAACGAAGCCTAAGATACTCGCCCGAGGGCCAACTGCCGGGAAGAATCTATTGATGCCGTTGTCTTCCCAAGTTCAGCGAACTGCGGTGGTGGATCCGTAGATGATTTCTCAGGTTTGTTTTATTGGCACTTTTTACAGCCACCGTTTAATAGCACCATTTGTTTAGAAATACACATAATTGATATTCTGTTGTTGGGATTGAAATAAAATATAATATGATCGCAGTCAGCTCAAAACCTCACGCTTAGCTCAAATAATAGTGATCATGCAATTATGTGATAATCGCGACAGGTCTAATCATTTGACATTGCCAAGCAAAAAGAAATAAAGAACTGGAGAGATAACAATGTGTTTGAGGAGATTAGGGATGAAGGGCAAAAGTGCATCTTCTACCTGATGGGTGTGTACAAAGAGACACAAAATGAATTAAATCCAAAAGCACGATTAGTAGCCAGAGGTTTTGAGGAGTTAAAAGTATCAGAGCTGCAAAAGGATTCACCTACATGTGCTTCAGAGGCACTTTGGCTATTTTTGGCAGTTATTTGTCAAAAAAGGTGGACACTTAATTCTATGGATATAAAAGCTGCATTTCTGCAGGGACAACCCTGGGGTTGATTGTGAAAGAATATGGAAGCTCAAAATGTTTGTGTATGGTCTGGCAAATAAGGAAATGGTGCTGGGAACAGGAAGAAAATTGTCCAAGGTTGATCCAGCTGTTTTCCATAGGTTAGATCATGACTACACTGTAACCGGGTTACTTGCCTGTCATGTGGATGACTTTATTTGTTATGGGGGGGGGGTACACAAAGTTTCACTACAGCTATAATACCCCATCTCAGATCTATTTTTCAAGTTGGGTGTGAAGCCCATGAAAACTTCTGTTTTGTGGGTATAGACTTTGAAACTGTTAATGAAATGGTACGAGGGCACCAGGAAAACTACATTCAACACATGCAACCCAGACCCCTCATGAGCTGTGCAACATGATTCACCACTCTGTGAGGAGGAAAATGACCTGCTTAGATCCAAGATAGGCCAGATTCTCTGGATTGCAAGACAGCAGGCCAGATTCTCTGGATTGCAAGACAGCAGGCCAGATTCTCTGGATTGCAAGACAGCAGGCCAGATTCTCTGGATTGCAAGACAGCAGGCCAGATGTTGTTTGATGCCAGCAGCCTAGTATCAAGCTTCAAAACAGCAACTATCCAAACACTCCATGAAGCAAACAGAATAGCATGAAAATTTAAGTCAAAGAGGGTAGTTCTGAACTTTCAACACTTAGGTAGAGACAGTGCTCTCAAAATGTTTGTGCTCAGCGATGCCTCGTTTGAAAATCTTTCAGATGGTGGCACTAAAGGAGGGCACTTGATTGTTCTAATGGGAGAAAATGGAAGGTTCCCACCCCTTTCCTGGCAGTCATAGAGAGTTAAGAGGATTGTACGGAGCACACTTCCTGGTGAAACATTCGCAATGTCTGAAGGAATTGATAATGCTATTTTTCTGGCAACACTATACTCAGAACTAACTACTGGTGATGCTGAACATGCTCCACCAGTAATTTGAGTCACAGATAATCATCCACTTGCTGATGCACTAAAGTCCACAAAATCAGTCTCTGAGAAAAGACGCCATCTGGTGCTTAATTGACTAAAATAACTTAATATCAGGATGCTATTAAGACATACCAGGTTATGTTTAGTTCATTTATTCATTATCTGTAACCCTTATCCAGTTCAGGGTTGCAGTGGGTCCAGAGCCTACCTGCAATCATTGGGCGGAAGGTGGGAATACACACTGGAGGGGGCACCAGTCCTTCACAGGGCAACACACACATTCACTCACACACTCACTACGGACGCTTTTATTTTGAGTCACCAATCCACCTACCAATGTGTGGTTTTTGGACCATGGGAGGAAACCGGAGAACCCTGGAGGAAACACACGCGGACATGGGGAGAACACACCAAACTGGAGTCACCTGGAGCGGGACTCAAACCCACAACCTCCAGTTCCCTGGAGCTGTGTGACTGCGACACTACTTGCTGCACCGCCGTGCCTCTCTTTATGTTTAGTTATGTTTGGTATATTCTGATGTTAAGTGTAATAATTTTTTTTTTAAGAAATAAGGGAGTTTGATAATGTTCATATGTGTTTAGTTACATAATTAGTTAAGACTGTGTATATACTTGAACTGCAGTACAAAAGAAAGACTCTCATTGTGGAGGACAGGAGTGGAGAGGGAGAAGGAGAGGAATAATAGGAAGTTTTTTCTCTTTCAAAACTTCGTCTTTCTCATGTTAACAAAGGGTACAGTAGAAGTACATTATGATCACTAAAGGTACAATGAGTGTAAATGTATCTTTGAAAGGTACAACAGTGGTTTTAAAGTCCAGTTTTGTTTCTTAAAGGTATATTACATTCTCTTCTCCAGAAGAAGAGGTGAATATTTGTAAACTAATTATAGAACTGTGTAAAATAACGGAACTATTTATAAGTCCTGGAAATGAAACTCGGTGCATGAAATGAACCCGGTTTTAAAATCTATAATATAATAGAATAAAGTACAGTCAAGCTCTCTACTTAAAGGTACTGAATATGTAACTCTGAGGGTACCACCACAGTAACAGTTTTTCTGACAGTGTGTGAAGCCCACCACAACTCTGAACAGGATGAAGCAGTAACAGAGAAAGAATGAATGAATGAATGAATGAATGAATGAACGGACTGAGCTCATCAGGTCTGCATCACTTAATATAACACAAATCCTGTATAACACAAATCCCCAATTTCACATTCTTTGTTTTAACTGCACTCTGCTCTGTGTTGACCTCATCCTGCAGATTCTCTGGCTGTGACCTGTCCATGAATTACTGTAAAGTTATCAACTTGGCTCTGAACTCACCAAACTCACCCCTGAAAGAGCTGGACCTCAGTCACACTGACCTGCAGGATTCAGGAGTGAAGCTGATCTCTGAGGCACTAAAGAGTTCACACTGTAAACTGGAGACGCTCAGGTGAGAGTTGTGTGATTGTGAGTTGAATGTCCATGTGGATAATGTGTGTGTTCTCCTGCTGCAGTTGGCTGTAGTTACCCTCACAAAGTTTAGTTTGGAGTGAAATTCCATGTGGAAATAGAATGAAAATAGCACTAAAATATTCAGAATAACATTCATAACAAATGTTCAGGTTGAGCTCATAATGTACACACCCCTGAATAATTAATATTGGAGAAATACTGATGTATGAAAATCTCATAATTCCTGATTCACATGAGTCTGAATTTCACATTCTCTATTTTAACTTCACTTTCTCCTGTATTTACTTTACCTTGCAGACTCACAGACTGTAAATTCACCCTGAATTCCTATGAAAGTCTCTGCTCTGCTCTGAACTCCCCAAACTCACCCCTGAAAGAGCTGGACCTCAGTCAGACTGACCTGCAGGATTCAGGAGTGAAGCTGGTCTCTGAGGGATGGAGGAGTTCAGACTGTACACTGGAGATAATCAGGTGAGATTTCTGTGTGTTCCTGAATTGAAAAGGTTTGTAAAAATAGTAAGATTTGCTCTAGTTTTACACAGAACATTTAATAAAGGTTTGTCTGTGATTTGGACAGAAGTGATCTAAATGTTTCTGATATTCAACATTCAAAGCTCACATAGATTTCCATTTAATGGTGCAGAGGATGGCTCTGAGATTGTTTACGTTACAAGGTTTTAAACCAGTCACCTCAGTGTGTTTATTAGGAACATTTGGTAGTTCATCTTTGAGGTAAAGTCTTAGTTTTAATATTTCAGGTGTTATAAATGGACAGCTGTGGTGTAGTGGTCAGAGAAGAGGGTTTGGGGCTGGAAGGTCCCTGATTCGATCCCCACGACCCGCAGGAATAATTGGGGGTGGTGGGAGTGAAGGAAAAGCACTGTCCTCCTCTTCAGTCCACAGCTGAGGGGCCAGTGTGTACTACCCCTAGTGCTCTAGTGTGTGTGTGTGTGTGTGTATGTTTACTGCCACGTGTTGAATAAAGAGACGTTTCATTGTACATTGAAATTCCCTTAAACCTGAGGATCTTTCTAGAGGAAGAAGAACAGAACACTGATCTACAAAGTGAAAGCACTATCTCAGCGGTGGTGAGACACAGTTAGCGTTGCTGCCACATAGCTTTAGTATTTCTGGGTCCTAGAGTCAGTCTACACCTTGAGTCACTGACTGTGAAGGGAGTTGTGTGTTCTCTCTGTGTCTGTGTGGGTTTCGTCCGGTGGCTCTGGCTTCATCGTACAGTCCAGACACACATGTTGGGGTGTGTGTGTCTGTGTGATGTTCCTGCTTTGCTCCCAGTGATTTTTAGTAAGACACTGGTCCCACCATGACCCTGATCAGGATGAAGCTGTAACACACAATTTATAGTTTTATCCATTCATTGGTTATTTTGGTGACCTTTAGAGTACACTGTAGCTATGATCCATTGAGACTAGTTCTCAACACGGTCTTCATCTGACTGTAACTCCCTCTTCCCCCGTTTCTGCCTCCTGAATTGAGAGGGAGTTTAAAGAGAGTTTAATTTTGGGGGTGAAAGTTCATGCGGAGAAGAGAATACAAACAGTGCTGAAAATATTCAGAACAATATTCAGAAAAAACGTTCAGACTGAGTCTGTTATTAATGCCCCTCTGAATAATGTAAATAATGGAAAGTGTTATTTTACTCATTAATCTCATTAAACTGATTCTGAGTCTGAAATCCACATTCTGTTTGAACTGTGCTGTATTTACTTTGCTTTGCAGACGGAATGGATATAAATTCACCATGAATTCCTGTGAAGTTCACTTCTCTGCTCTGAAATCACTAAACCCCTCCCTGAAAGAGCTGGACCTCAGTCACACTGAGCTGCAGGAATCAGAAGTGAAGCTGATCTCTGACGGACTGAAGAGTTCAAACAGTAAAGTGGAGATACTCAGGTAAGACAAGCTTTTTATCTTTTAATTTCTGACTCTGAAGGTCTGCTGCTTTAGCTTCATGATTCACCTTATATTTTACTCACAACACATATTTACTATGTTTTAGTTTTTATGTTATTTTTTCTGGGGCATTTTTAATGAATGTGTGTGTCAAACCACACTCTCCAACATTATTTACTGAGAGTTTTCATGAATGGTTGGATTGACTGATTGATTTATTGATTGATTCCTTTGAAGAGATACAGCAGCAATGGGACAGCAACAAAATGATAATAGGCTTTTCTTAAACATTCAGACTTCATCCTGCTCCACACAGATATTGGTGTATGGAGCAAAGTTAGTGACTGAAATAGCAAAGAAATAAATAGATGGTGTAGATCCTCTTCCATTGTTTACAAATACAAAATGAACCATTAGACACCGTGTGTGTTTCTCCAATGCTGTACATTCCCTTCAGAAAATTATGTAAGTATTTTCTAAAACATCAAACTTGAACAAAAACAACAAAGTTTACAAATACAATCATAAACCAACAGCAGGTGTCTGTAGTTTGTTATTTTCTAAAATGAGATAGAATAAATTGTTTTAGTTAATAATTAAAGTTTTACAACCAATTTTCTATTTTGTTTTTTAACATCAAACAGTCAGAAAACTGAACTGATTAATATTACACGGACCGTTCAGATGTTTAATTGTTCAGGCTAATCTCCAGTCTGATAAAATTCTCATAATATACACAGAGTAGCACTTAGTCCACGTTTCCATGACAACAACCCTGTGCAGGAGTCCAGTCTGAGTGAGAGGAGCAGAAGCATTAGTAGAGTTTTCTGTCTGTGTTTGTTTTATGTGAGTCCTATTAGCGAGAGAGAGAATGGTCTCTCTTGGAGAGAGTCGGACTGAAGGAATTCTCAGACTCTGAGCGGAAGATACATTTCTGTACGACACATCAGTTATTCATGATTTTCTGTGAGTGGATGAAAGATTCTCTCTTCCTCACAGAACACACTGTTAGACCCTGTTCCAGTGATAATGTGTGCTGCTGTTACCTTCTACAGTTATTTAAAGGATTACTCAGCTCCTTTAATCGTATAGAAACTGTAATCTGACTGACCTCAGCTGGACTACTCTGTTCTGATTGAGGTTTATACATGGACCTGTTCTGTTCAGACTGAGCTGTTAGTCTGATTATTAGTGGATTATCAGGCCGTATGTAAACGTGGCTGATTTGAGCAAAAGGAAGTTCTAATGTAACGACCTCAGTGTTTAATCAGTGAGAGTTAAATTTGATAAATCTGAGAATAACAATTCCAGATGAACTAGAAATTACAGAAAAGACCCAGTTTGATAAATGATTGTGTTCACGGCAGAATCCAGCTCCTCACCCTCCACAACACCATAGTGCTCTCTCTGTAAATAAGAAGATCATTAAAATCCTAACCTGCCTTCTGTACTAACAGACAAGACCCCAGCTTTAGAGGGCACTACAAAAAGTGAATGGGTGGCAAAACACATTTCTGCTTTACATGCATCACCAAAGGCTTTTACAGAAACGGAATGTTCAGAAAGAATAAGGAGAGCACTGCAGAAACAACTATGTCAAACAGCTGAGAAGTATGAAATGGGTGATAAAGTGTACTACAAAAGAGTGAATTTTCCAGAGTGGAAAGGACCAGGAGTTGCCAGTGAAGATGGCACCGGTGTGTGTGGCTGGCCGTCTGTTACTCTCACTTTGGCTTGTGTCGTTAGTGTTGCTAAGCTTTGGCACTTCACATAGTAAGTCTCCACTGGTGTATGATCGCCAATTTCTCCTTGATCTTAGATACAATGTCTGTGATGTAGATGTGTTTAATCACAGTGGACAGAATCCTTTGCCCCCGCACCTATCGGGTATCCCGACTCACTCTTCGGCAGACGGTAAACGTGGTGGTCGGTTAGTGAAACTAAAGGTCTTCCTGGCACATTCTTCATCCATTTCCCGGACAGGACATGGATTATTCTTTCAATTTGTTGTGTCCTGGCGTTTTCTGGGGCCCATCGGCATCTCTCTGGTACCTGTCATCGTCCTGGATGAGGGATTCTGGCACTGCCGTCCCTGCTTATCCTGGCTCTGCCAGTGTGGGGTGAATACCTGCAACCTAAGGTTAGGCGCTTTGTGCGCCTAAATTTGCTGAAGCACAGGCCTCAGCTCCTGCCAGGATCGGCCTTGTGGACGCCAGATCACTGGCAAATAAAACTTTTATCCTGGGGGACTTCTTCTGTTCTGTACACATGAACATGGACATACCTTAGACCTTGTTCTTTCTTATGGGTTGTCTGTGTTAAATTTAGAGATCCATGATAGTGGGTTTTCTGATCACACACCTGATTTATTTGATGTTGCTTTATCCTGTGCTGCTGTTATATCTTGGGCTCCTGCTCGGCTTGGTCGGAGTTTTAACTCTTTCACTGCCAGTCAGTTCACCTGCGCTTTCGACTAGCTTTGTTCTCTTCCTGACTCAGCCTCTGTTAATACGGAGGAGCTCAGCTCCTGGTTTCACTCCTCCTGTCAAACCATACTAGACTCAGTTGCTCCATTAAGAACTATACAGCCCAAAGTAAAACCTGAGCCCTGGTTCAATGACCGAGCGCATGCAGCAAAGCAGAAGTATCGCAGAGCTGAACGCAGATGGAAAAATGATAAGCTGCAGGTTTCATTTCAAATGTTAAAAGACTGCTTGCGTTCTTACCAGAGCACTATCAAAGAGGTTAAGAGAGAACACTTGTCAAATATTATTATGGCAAATTGTCATAAGCCACGTGTGTTATTTAAAACCTGTCTGTTTTGAAGCATTTGCATCATCTGCACTTTTTTATTGATAAGATTGTTACTGCAAGAGCTCTTATCACAGCTCCTGCTGTTGACCCCTCTGACTCTGCCCCTTGCTTGGCTGTGTTTGATAGGTTTGAGCCGGTGACTCTTTCGCACTTGGAGGATGTGGTGGGCCATTTAAAGCCCTCAGGTTCTCCTTGTGATATTTTGCCTCCTCACTTTCTAAAAGAGATTTTTCATAGTATTGGGCAGCAGGTTCTGGCCATTATTAATAGCAGTCTGTCTTCTAGTGTTGTTCCTGTGAGTTTTAAACATGCTGTAGTACAAACCCTCCTCAAGAAACCTGGCCTCGACCATACGGTATTGGCTAATTATAGGCCTATTTCCAAGCTGCCTTTTATCTTGGAGAAAGTTGTTTATGCTCAACTGAAATTATTTTTGGATGAGCATAATATCCTGGAGATTTTTCTGGAGTCAGCGTTGCTCAGGGTTTTCAATGACATACTCCTGGCCAATGATTCTGGGGACCATGTAATTCTTGTCCTGCTGGATCTAACTGCGGCATTTGACACAGTGGATCACAATATTTTAGTTTCCCGCTTGCAGCATCTAGTTGGCATTTGTGGTAGCGCTTTGAAATAGTTTAGGTCCTATCTGACGGACACAACTTTGTGTCTGAGTTTTGCTGGCTCAGAATCCTCCTCAGCTTCCTTTTCTCACTTTATCTTCTCCTATTGGGCTCTATCTTTAGAAAACATGGCATTGCATTCCAATGTTATGCTGACGACAGCCAGATATATGTCCCTTTGAAGAAGAAAGATGCCTTCTCGATTAAACCACTTTTGTTATGTCTCAATGACATTAAAGACTGGATGGCTTTATTTTTTTTTTTTTTTACATTTTAATGAAAACAAAACAGAAGTGATGGTGTTTGGTCCCAGTGGTCCCTGTGAAGCCCCTCCAGTTGATTTGGGCCCCTTGATTTTGTACGTGAAGCCAACAATCTTAAATTTGGGTTTTAAGATGGACAGTGATTTTAATTTTGACCGCCAAATTGGTACAGTAGTTAAGTCCAGCTTTTTCCACCTAAGGCAGCTGGCAAAGGTGAAGCCAATTCTTGCACATGAGCACTTTCAAACAGTAATCCATGAATAATAATCACGTCCCGGCTGGATTACTGCAATGCACTCTATTTTGTAGTCAGCCAATCCTCCCTCAGATGTCTCCAATTAGTTCAAAATGCTGCTGCCCGACTCTTAAAGGGATCGCGTAAGAGGGAGCATATAACTCCCATTCTGGCCTCTCTCCTTTGGTTGTCTGTGCATTTTAAAGTACATTTTAAAATTCTCTTATTTGTTTTTAAATCTTTAAATGGACCAATGAGTTGTCATTGGTCAGGATGGTGCATTGCTGTTTGTTAGACACGGAGGTACCTGTAGTAGGGTACATCACCTCAGACTATGAAAAGCAAATATGAAGTACGAGGATCAACATGTCATATGCAGAAAAGGACACAAATTGTGCACAGACAGGAGATGACAAACAGTACTGACAATAACATAGACAAAACAGAAACTGTAACAGAGATGCAGCAGAGTGTGATGCAAATTGGACACAGGAGCAAATAGTACAGAATGAAGCAGCACAGCACACAAATGACAACATAAAGACACGTGGTAGTACAAAGCAGAGAACTGAAGTCCGGCTAAAAACAGGACATGTTCTGAAATACAGAGATAGAACCAGTGGGATTTTAGCAGCAAAGCTATGGGGAAATACAGAAACGGGTACAACTTGCAGTTCTTAGAGCCCACCAATGTTGCGGGCACTACATATTCACTTGTCATATCCAATTTAGTGGACCTTCAGAGAGAACCTATTGTTACTGATATCAACACTAAAGAAATCCGTGGGGATGTATGGGCAACAAATGATTTATCATTTGTAGGGCTGTCACGATCATGAAATTTTAACTGACGATTATTTGTCATACAAGTAATTGCGATTTAATTACTTTATTTTAAAATGTAAGATTTAATTGTCTGTTTGTTTGTTTTTTACACCCCCAGTATTTTAATAGGCCTGTATGCTTAATGATAACATAATAATATACACACTCTATTATGGTAAAGAACGTCAGTTTATTGAACAGTTTATTCATAAATATATGTAAAGATATTTGCCCCTTGTCCTGTTTTTAATTAAAATTTTATGTTTGAAAACAATATTTACAAATTCTCAAAATAAGCAAAACAAATGTACTATGTCTTAAACATCCGTTGTTTACTGGCTTGGCATATTCTGGGCAAGGAATACTAAGGCTATGTTCACGCAGCAGCTAAAGAGGCCCAGTGACACAGACGTGACACAGACGTGTTGTTCATGTGGCTTTGTGAACAAGACAAATCACATTGACTTTTTCACATCAGATTTGGGTCTGGAAATAAGCAGCATTAAAAAACTTTTACAAACAAAGAAGGTTGAGCGGCTGCTAAGATACAGCACAAGTGAACAACTTGAAGACTGTCTTACAAAAACGGGGGCACCATATTACAAGTTACTTGACACTCTGTGCTTAATTGATTAAAAGAACTTAATATCAGAGTGCTATTAAGACATACCAGGTTATGTTTAGTTCATTCATTCATTGTCTGTAACCCTTATCCAGTTCAGGGTCACGGTGGGTCCAGAGCCTACCTGCAATCATTGGGCGCAAGGTGGGAATACACCCTGGAGGGGGCGCCAGTCCTTCACAGGGCAACACAGACACACACACACATTCACTCACGCACTCACTACGGACGCTTTTTTTTTTTTTGAGTCGCCAATCTACCTACCAACATGTGTTTTTGGAGCTCCGTGGAGCTGTGTGACTGGGACACTACCTGCTGCGCCACCGTGCCTCTCTTTATGTTTAGTTATGTTCAGTATATTCTGATGTTAACGGTAATCATTTTTTTAAAGAAATAAGGGAGTTTGATAATGTTCATATGTGTTTAGTTACATAATTAGTTAAGACTGTGTATATACTTGAACTGCAGTACAAAAGAAAGACTTTCATTGTGAAGGACAGGAGTGGAGAGGTAGAAGGAGAGAAATAAAAGGAAGTTTTTTGTCTTTTAAAAGTTCATCTTTTCTCGTGTTAACAAAGGGTACAGTAAGAAGTACATTATGATCACTAAAGGTACAATGAGTGTAAATGTATCTTTGAAAGGTACAACAGTGGTTTTAAAGTCCAGTTTTGTTTCTTAAAGGTATATTACATTCTCTTGTAATATCCTGTCCTGGAAATGAAACTCGGTGCATGAAATGAACCCGGTTTTAAAATCTATAATATAATAGAATAAAGTACAGTCAAGCTCTCTACTTAAAGGTACTGAATATGTAACTCTGAGGGTACCACCATAGTGACGGTTTTTCTGACAGTGTGTGAGTGTGTGAAGCCCACCACAACTCTGAACAGGATGAAGCAGTAACAGAGAAAGAATGAATGAATGAATGAATGAACGGACTGAGCTCATCAGGTCTGCATCACCTAATATAACACAAATCCCCAATTTCACATTCTCTGCTTTAACTGCACTCTGCTCTGTGTTGACCTCATCCTGCAGATTCTCTGGCTGTGACCTGTCCATGAATTACTGTAAAGTTATCAACATGGCTCTGAACTCACCAAACTCACCCCTGAAAGAGCTGGACCTCAGTAACATTGACCTGCAGGATTCAGGAGTGAAGCTGATCTCTGAGACACTAAAGAGTTCACACTGTAAACTGGAGACGCTCAGGTGAGAGTTGTGTGATTGTGAGTTGAATGTCCATGTGGATAATGTGTGTGTTCTCATGCTCCAGTTGGCTGTAGTTACACTCACAAATGTTCAGAGTGAGCTCATAATGTACACACCCCTGAATAATTAATATTGGAGAAATACTGATGTAAGTAAATCTCATTTTATCCCGTATTTACTTTACCTTGCAGACTCACAGACTGTAAATTCACCCTGAAGTCCTATGAAAGTCTCTGCTCTGCTCTGAACTCACCAAACTCACCCCTGAAAGAGCCAGTCCTCAGTCAGACTGACCTGCAGGATTCAGAAGTGAAGCTGGTCTCTGAGGGATGGAGGAGTTCACACTGTACACTGGAGATAATCAGGTGAGATTTCTGTGTGTTCCTGAATATAAAAGATTTGTAGAAACAGTAAGATTTGCTCTAGTTTTACACAGAACTTGTAATAAAGGTTGGTCTGTGATTTGGACAGAAGTGATCTAAATGTTTTTGATATTCAACATTAAAAGCTCATATAGTTTTCCATTTAATGGTGCAGAGGATGGCTCTGAGATTGTTTACGTTACAAGGTTTTAACCCAGTCACCTCAGTGTGTTTATTAGGAACATTTGGTGGTTCATCTTTGAGGTAAAGTCTTAATTTTAATATTTCAGGTGTTATAAATGGACAGCTGTGGTGTAGTGATCAGAGAAGAGGGTTTGGGGGCTGGAAGGTCTCTGATTTAATCCCCATGACCTGCAGGAATAATTGGGGGTGGTGGGAGTGAAGGAAAAGACACACATGTTGGGGGGTGTGTGTGTGTGTGTGATGTTCCTGCTTTGCTCCCAGTGATTTTTAGTAAGACACTAGCCCCACTGAGACCCTGATCAGGATGAAGCTGTAACTGACATTTAACAAATTAATTTATTCCTTCATTCACTGGTTATTTTGGTGACATTTAGAGCAGACTGTATCTATTTTCCATTGAGACTAGTCCTCAACACTGTCTTCATCTGACTGTAACTCTCTCTTCCCCCGTTTCTGCCTCCTGAAGTGAGAGGGAGTTTAAAGAGAGTTTAATTTTGGGGGTGAAAGTTCATGTGGAGAAGAGAATACACAGTGGATCACAATATTTTAGTTTCCCGCTTGCAGCATCTAGTTGGCATTTGTGGTAGCGCTTTGAAATAGTTTAGGTCCTATCTGACGGACACAACTTTGTGTCTGAGTTTTGCTGGCTCAGAATCCTCCTCAGCTTCCTTTTCTCACTTTATCTTCTCCTATTGGGCTCTATCTTTAGAAAACATGGCATTGCATTCCAATGTTATGCTGACGACAGCCAGATATATGTCCCTTTGAAGAAGAAAGATGCCTTCTCGATTAAACCACTTTTGTTATGTCTCAATGACATTAAAGACTGGATGGCTTTATTTTTTTTTTTTTTTACATTTTAATGAAAACAAAACAGAAGTGATGGTGTTTGGTCCCAGTGGTCCCTGTGAAGCCCCTCCAGTTGATTTGGGCCCCTTGATTTTGTACGTGAAGCCAACAATCTTAAATTTGGGTTTTAAGATGGACAGTGATTTTAATTTTGACCGCCAAATTGGTACAGTAGTTAAGTCCAGCTTTTTCCACCTAAGGCAGCTGGCAAAGGTGAAGCCAATTCTTGCACATGAGCACTTTCAAACAGTAATCCATGAATAATAATCACGTCCCGGCTGGATTACTGCAATGCACTCTATTTTGTAGTCAGCCAATCCTCCCTCAGATGTCTCCAATTAGTTCAAAATGCTGCTGCCCGACTCTTAAAGGGACTCGTAAGAGGGAGCATATAACTCCCATTCTGGCCTCTCTCCTTTGGTTGTCTGTGCATTTTAAAGTACATTTTAAAATTCTCTTATTTGTTTTTAAATCTTTAAATGGACCAATGAGTTGTCATTGGTCAGGATGGTGCATTGCTGTTTGTTAGACACGGAGGTACCTGTAGTAGGGTACATCACCTCAGACTATGAAAAGCAAATATGAAGTACGAGGATCAACATGTCATATGCAGAAAAGGACACAAATTGTGCACAGACAGGAGATGACAAACAGTACTGACAATAACATAGACAAAACAGAAACTGTAACAGAGATGCAGCAGAGTGTGATGCAAATTGGACACAGGAGCAAATAGTACAGAATGAAGCAGCACAGCACACAAATGACAACATAAAGACACGTGGTAGTACAAAGCAGAGAACTGAAGTCCGGCTAAAAACAGGACATGTTCTGAAATACAGAGATAGAACCAGTGGGATTTTAGCAGCAAAGCTATGGGGAAATACAGAAACGGGTACAACTTGCAGTTCTTAGAGCCCACCAATGTTGCGGGCACTACATATTCACTTGTCATATCCAATTTAGTGGACCTTCAGAGAGAACCTATTGTTACTGATATCAACACTAAAGAAATCCGTGGGGATGTATGGGCAACAAATGATTTATCATTTGTAGGGCTGTCACGATCATGAAATTTTAACTGACGATTATTTGTCATACAAGTAATTGCGATTTAATTACTTTATTTTAAAATGTAAGATTTAATTGTCTGTTTGTTTGTTTTTTACACCCCCAGTATTTTAATAGGCCTGTATGCTTAATGATAACATAATAATATACACACTCTATTATGGTAAAGAACGTCAGTTTATTGAACAGTTTATTCATAAATATATGTAAAGATATTTGCCCCTTGTCCTGTTTTTAATTAAAATTTTATGTTTGAAAACAATATTTACAAATTCTCAAAATAAGCAAAACAAATGTACTATGTCTTAAACATCCGTTGTTTACTGGCTTGGCATATTCTGGGCAAGGAATACTAAGGCTATGTTCACGCAGCAGCTAAAGAGGCCCAGTGACACAGACGTGACACAGACGTGTTGTTCATGTGGCTTTGTGAACAAGACAAATCACATTGACTTTTTCACATCAGATTTGGGTCTGGAAATAAGCAGCATTAAAAAACTTTTACAAACAAAGAAGGTTGAGCGGCTGCTAAGATACAGCACAAGTGAACAACTTGAAGACTGTCTTACAAAAACGGGGGCACCATATTACAAGTTACTTGACACTCTGTGCTTAATTGATTAAAAGAACTTAATATCAGAGTGCTATTAAGACATACCAGGTTATGTTTAGTTCATTCATTCATTGTCTGTAACCCTTATCCAGTTCAGGGTCACGGTGGGTCCAGAGCCTACCTGCAATCATTGGGCGCAAGGTGGGAATACACCCTGGAGGGGGCGCCAGTCCTTCACAGGGCAACACAGACACACACACACATTCACTCACGCACTCACTACGGACGCTTTTTTTTTTTTTGAGTCGCCAATCTACCTACCAACATGTGTTTTTGGAGCTCCGTGGAGCTGTGTGACTGGGACACTACCTGCTGCGCCACCGTGCCTCTCTTTATGTTTAGTTATGTTCAGTATATTCTGATGTTAACGGTAATCATTTTTTTAAAGAAATAAGGGAGTTTGATAATGTTCATATGTGTTTAGTTACATAATTAGTTAAGACTGTGTATATACTTGAACTGCAGTACAAAAGAAAGACTTTCATTGTGAAGGACAGGAGTGGAGAGGTAGAAGGAGAGAAATAAAAGGAAGTTTTTTGTCTTTTAAAAGTTCATCTTTTCTCGTGTTAACAAAGGGTACAGTAAGAAGTACATTATGATCACTAAAGGTACAATGAGTGTAAATGTATCTTTGAAAGGTACAACAGTGGTTTTAAAGTCCAGTTTTGTTTCTTAAAGGTATATTACATTCTCTTGTAATATCCTGTCCTGGAAATGAAACTCGGTGCATGAAATGAACCCGGTTTTAAAATCTATAATATAATAGAATAAAGTACAGTCAAGCTCTCTACTTAAAGGTACTGAATATGTAACTCTGAGGGTACCACCATAGTGACGGTTTTTCTGACAGTGTGTGAGTGTGTGAAGCCCACCACAACTCTGAACAGGATGAAGCAGTAACAGAGAAAGAATGAATGAATGAATGAATGAACGGACTGAGCTCATCAGGTCTGCATCACCTAATATAACACAAATCCCCAATTTCACATTCTCTGCTTTAACTGCACTCTGCTCTGTGTTGACCTCATCCTGCAGATTCTCTGGCTGTGACCTGTCCATGAATTACTGTAAAGTTATCAACATGGCTCTGAACTCACCAAACTCACCCCTGAAAGAGCTGGACCTCAGTAACATTGACCTGCAGGATTCAGGAGTGAAGCTGATCTCTGAGACACTAAAGAGTTCACACTGTAAACTGGAGACGCTCAGGTGAGAGTTGTGTGATTGTGAGTTGAATGTCCATGTGGATAATGTGTGTGTTCTCATGCTCCAGTTGGCTGTAGTTACACTCACAAATGTTCAGAGTGAGCTCATAATGTACACACCCCTGAATAATTAATATTGGAGAAATACTGATGTAAGTAAATCTCATTTTATCCCGTATTTACTTTACCTTGCAGACTCACAGACTGTAAATTCACCCTGAAGTCCTATGAAAGTCTCTGCTCTGCTCTGAACTCACCAAACTCACCCCTGAAAGAGCCAGTCCTCAGTCAGACTGACCTGCAGGATTCAGAAGTGAAGCTGGTCTCTGAGGGATGGAGGAGTTCACACTGTACACTGGAGATAATCAGGTGAGATTTCTGTGTGTTCCTGAATATAAAAGATTTGTAGAAACAGTAAGATTTGCTCTAGTTTTACACAGAACTTGTAATAAAGGTTGGTCTGTGATTTGGACAGAAGTGATCTAAATGTTTTTGATATTCAACATTAAAAGCTCATATAGTTTTCCATTTAATGGTGCAGAGGATGGCTCTGAGATTGTTTACGTTACAAGGTTTTAACCCAGTCACCTCAGTGTGTTTATTAGGAACATTTGGTGGTTCATCTTTGAGGTAAAGTCTTAATTTTAATATTTCAGGTGTTATAAATGGACAGCTGTGGTGTAGTGATCAGAGAAGAGGGTTTGGGGGCTGGAAGGTCTCTGATTTAATCCCCATGACCTGCAGGAATAATTGGGGGTGGTGGGAGTGAAGGAAAAGACACACATGTTGGGGGGTGTGTGTGTGTGTGTGATGTTCCTGCTTTGCTCCCAGTGATTTTTAGTAAGACACTAGCCCCACTGAGACCCTGATCAGGATGAAGCTGTAACTGACATTTAACAAATTAATTTATTCCTTCATTCACTGGTTATTTTGGTGACATTTAGAGCAGACTGTATCTATTTTCCATTGAGACTAGTCCTCAACACTGTCTTCATCTGACTGTAACTCTCTCTTCCCCCGTTTCTGCCTCCTGAAGTGAGAGGGAGTTTAAAGAGAGTTTAATTTTGGGGGTGAAAGTTCATGTGGAGAAGAGAATACAAACAGTGCTGAAAATATTCAGAACAATACTCAGAAACAATGTTCAGACTGAGTCTGTTTTTAATGCCCCTCTGAATAATGTAAATAATGGAAAGTATTATTTTCTGAAATCCACATTCTGTTTGAACTTTGCTGTATTTACTTTGCTTTGCAGACTGAATGTGTATAAACTCACCATGAATTCCTGTGAAGTTCACTTCTCTGCTCTGAAATCACCAAACTCCTCCCTGAAAGAGCTGGACCTCAGTCACACTGAGCTGCAGGAATCAGAAGTGAAGCTGATCTCTGACGGACTGAAGAGTTCAAACAGTAAAGTGGAGATACTCAGGTAAGAGAGGTTTTATTGTCAATTCTGCATATGTACAGGACATACAAAGGATTGAAATCACGTTACTCTCCTCTCCAAGATGCAGTAAAATTTACAAACCGGATTCCTAAAAAGTTGGGAATTGACAAATTGTGAATAAAAATTGAATGCAATGATGTGGAGGTGCCAACATCTAATATTATATTCAGAATAGAAAACAAATTACAGATCAAAAGTTTAAACTGAGAGAATGTATCATTTTAAGGAAAAAATATGTCGTTTAAAAATTTAATGGCATCCCAAAAAAAGTTGGGACAAGGCCATTTTTTACCACTGTGTGGCATCCCCCCTTCTTCGTACAACACTCAACAAATGTCTGGGGACAGAGGAGACCAGTTTCTCAAGTTTAGAAATAGGAATGCTCTCCCATTCATGTCTAATACAGGCCTCTAACTGTTCAATCGTCTTGGGCCTTCTTTGTCGCACCTTCCTCTTTATGATACGCCAAATGTTCCCTATAGGTGAAAGATCTGGACTGCAGGCTGGCCATTTCAGTACCCGGATCCTTCTCCTACGTAGCAATGTCTGAGCAAACATCTGAGCTTGTGGAGTTTGCTTAGAAATGGCTTCCTTTTGCACTGTAGAGTTTCAGCTGGCAACGGCAGATGGCACGGTGGATTGTGTTCACTGACAATGCTTTCTGGAAGTATTCCTGAGCACATTCTGTTATTTCCTTGAGAGTGGCATTCCTGTTTGAGGTGCAGTGACGTTTAAGGGCCCAGAGATCACGAGCATCCAGTAGAGTTTTACGGCCTTGACCCTTACGCACAGCAATTGTTCCAGATTCTCTGAATCTTTTGATGATGTTATGCTCGGTTGATGATGATAACTTAAAAGCCTTTGCTATTTTACGCTGGGTAACACCATTCTGGTATTGCTGCATCTTTCAGCGCCACAATGGTGGAATTGGTGATCCACTTACCATCTTGGCTTCAGAGAGACACTCTGAGAAGCTCTTTTTATACCCACTCATGTTGTCAATTGACCTAATTAATGTTAATTGGTCTTCCAGATGTTCATTATATGCTCAATTTGCTTTTTTCAGCCACTTATTGCTACTTGTCCCAAATTTTTGGGGATTTGTTGACACTGTGAAATTTTGAATCAGCTTATTTTTCCTTTAAAATGTTATATTTACTCAGATTAAACTTTTGATCTGTCATCTATGTTCTATTACGAATATAATATTGACATTTGCCATCTCAACATCATTGCATTCAGTTTTTATTCACAATTTGTTTAGTGTCCCAACTTTTTTGGAATCAGATTTGTAACAAAAAATAGACTAAATTCAACTATGCTAAGTATATAAATATATGAAAGTGAACAAACAGAAGACAAGTGCAGGACATACAATACCAGCAGCTCATTGATAGAGACATGAGACAATGGGACACTGACTGAAGACAATAACCTGATTTGGAGGTAGGATAATGGATGTAAAAGGCAGTGTAAAAAATAATGCAAAATAATTGTAATAGAAGGAGGTAGGATACTGGATGTACAGTGCAGAGTAAACAGTAGTGCAAGATGATCGTAATAGGAGGAGGTAGGATATTGGATGTACAAGGCAGAGTAGACAATAGTGCGAGATAATAGTATAACAACTGAATAAAGTGAACAAGTGCATACCGGTTCTATTGAAAAAGTCACAGTTAGGTCTGATGAGGAGCTTAAGGTGACAATACCAATATAAAGAGAACCGGTGTCAACAGTAGTGCAAATACAGGGATTTGAAGCCTGGAGGCTGATTAAAGTGGTTGAGTGGCTGCCTGATTTTCAAAGTCACAGCTGGGTATTGGTGGTAATTGCTGAGGTTGCTGAGTAGTGTGTGAGGGGGACTGAAGTGGGAGGGGGGGCAGAGCAGGGAGAGAGTTCAGCATTCTCACAGCCTGATGGATGGAGCTATCCCTTAGTCTGCTGGTCCTAGCCCTGAGACCAAGCAGTCTCCGCCCTGATGGCAGCTGGCTGAAGAAGCTGTGTAGCGGGTGGGTGGGATCACCTTCCAAGCAGAGGGCTTTTCGTAGGAGGCGGGAGCTGTATAAGTCCTGAAGGCAGGGGAGAGAGGTACCAATGATCTTCTCAGCAGTTCTCACAATGCGCTGGAGGGTTCTGCGGCAGGATGCTGTGCAGGTCCCATACCACGCAGTAAAACAGCTAGTCAGAATACTCTCGATGGCCTCCTTGTAGAAGGTGTTCATGATGGGGGTGGGAGCTCTTGCTCTTCTTAGCTTGTGGAGAAAGTAGAGCCGTTGTTGAGCCTTCTTGGCCAGTGATGCTGTGTTGATGGTCTAGGAGAGGTCCTCTGTGACGTGCACACCCAGGAACTTTGTGCTGCTCACCCTCTCCACTGCAGCCCTGTTGATGGATAGAGGGGCATGTTGTTTGCGAGTTCTCTTTAAGTCCACAACAATCTCCTTGGTCTTCTCAGTGTTCAGAGAGAGATTGTTGTGTTTGCACCAAAGAGGCCAGCTGACTCACCTTGCTCCTGTAGTGTGACTCATCATTGTTGCTGATGTGGCCTAACACAGTCATGTCATCCGCAAACTTGATGAAGAGGTTGGAGGTGTGTGATGGAGAGCACTCGTGGGTTAGCAGAGTGAACAGAAGGGGGCTCAGCACACATTCTTGGGGAACCCCCCGTGTTCAGAGTGATGGCGCAAGACGAGTTACTGCCTGTGGTCTTCCAGTCAGGAAGTCAAGCATCCAGTTGCACAGTGATGTGTTCAGTCCCATTCTGTCCAGTTTCTGAATGAGTTGTTGGGGGATGATTGTGTTGAATGCAGAACTGAAATCAATAAAAAGCATTCTGACATAGGTGCCTTTTTTGTCCAGATAGGTCAGGGCTGAATGGAGAGCAGTGGAGACAGCATCATCAGTCGAACGATTTGATCAATATGCAAACTGGTAGGGGTCCAAGGGGGGGGGGGGACCTGATGTTTTGCTTGACTAGCTGCTCGAAGCACTTCATGAGGATGGAGGTAAGTGCAACCGGGCGGTAGTCGCTTAAACAGGAGGGTGATGACTTCTTTGGGACAGGGATTATAGTGGTGGCTTTGAAGCATACAGGGACCACAGCCTGACTCAGTGAGGTGTTGAAGATGTCAAAATACACCTCTGCAAGTTTGCCAGCACAGTAGCCAGGTATGTTGTCAGGTCCAGGAGCTTTCCGAGCGTTGATCCTGCTGAATACAATCCTCACCTTGTCTGAGGACAGTGTGAGCACCTGGTCTCCAGGAGGGGGTGGATTTATGTGCCGGGGTGTGGTTTAGTGCCTCAAACCGAGCAAAGAACCCATTCAGGTCTGTCAGCAGAGAGGAGGTGCTGTCATATGTCTGTGGCGGGGGTTTGTAATCCGTAATGGACTGAATTACCTGGCACAAGCTCCAAGTGTCTCTGCTGTCCCTAAAGTGTCCCTATCCTCTTGGAGTGCTGCCTTTTAGCCTTTCTGATGCCAGGGGACAGGTTGGCCCTAGCTGTCTTCAGGCCTGCCTGGTCTCCAGCATTGAAGGCAGCATTTCTAACCTTCAGCAGCTTTTGGACCTCACCTGTCAGCCATGGTTTCTGATTGGCACGAATGGTGATGGTCTTGAGGACAGTTACATCATCAACCCACTTGGTGATGTAAGCAGAGACAGTTTCTGTGTACTCCTGAATATCTGTGGAGAGCCCACCGCCACGTGTTTTACCTCAGAACTCGGTCTGCCCGGTAGCAAGTTAGCCGCTCGAGCTGAACGGCTTGGTCCAGGATGCTGTTGTTGAGCCAAGTTTCTGTGAACACTTAAACACAACAGTCTCTCACGGTCTTCTGAGTTGACTGAAGTAAGCGGATATAGTCCAGTTTATTATCCAGCGAACGTACATTGTCCAGTATCATGGTGGGGATGGCTGGCTTGTGTGGGCTAGCCGCTAGCCCCGCTCTGATACCTCCGCATTTCCCCCTTTTCTGCAGCCTCTCGCTCCACTTGTGGCGCTTTCATTGTGGGCGAAGCGCAGCGTTGGGGGTCGGTGATTGAGCCGGTATCCTGAGCAAGCTGCGGATTAGCAGCTTCTCGCGGAGTTCGGGGTTACGTTCCAAATGCGAGCTTCTGCCGAGATCAAGCAGGGATTCACAGCTGTATGAGTGTTCCGGGAAGTGAACGCATGATGGAGACGTACAAAAACACTGCAACTTACAAGACAAGCACATTTTAAACGCTGTAAATTGTATACTCGGGAGAGAGAGAAGCCACTGCGTGTGCACGTGCTGCCATCATGGATCGATACCTTCTTCTGCTTATTTCATATTTTTATTAACAGGAACAAGAAATAAACAAAGGGAGCACAAATGATACGGACACAAAATGAAAGACAAACCAGGGACACAGAGAGGAGCTTATGAAGGAAAACACGATAGGAAACACCTGTGAACGCTCAGGACTCACAGGTGCAGGGTGTGGCTAGGAAACGAGTGGAAAAGACACATGGCAAGAAAAACAGAACTGAACACGTGATCAAAACATGACAAAGTACATAAACACAGGAGAACAGTCACAGATTATAATGTAGTAGGATATGATGAATGTGTATTAATTCCTAATAAGAAACTGTGACTTTCTGAGAGTTTTATTTTTTTAAATACCCAAACTTTAGCTCGTTTCAGAGACATCTCCACACAAGCCAGATGGAGTTTCAGCTAACAGAGAGCAGGCTCATAAACCCCTCTCCAAGAACCCTTTTTTATGACTTAAGGACCCACGGGGCAAGAAAAGAATGCAGAAAGACACACAGACTCAATCTTGATTGAAACTCACACCATGTCTTCTCACACATTTTGAAAGAAATTAATCACAAACCTTAATTCTCATTGGTTTAAAATAATTTGAAGTTACAAATGTGCACCACTGTTTGAAATTAATTCCATTTGGACAATCAAAATGGGTGGGATTAATTTACATGTGTTTAAAGTCATTTTTGTTTATATGAATTTATGTAGAACCAAGGTAGCCACATACTGTGTGTTATTTGGTTAATAATTATATAGAACATGGCTTTCTTAATGATATTACTTTGCGTTAACATCTAAACTTTTATATTGCAAAATTATGATTCAAAATCTTGGAGATTCATTCAAAGGAGATGGTCTTCAAGCTTTTGTCTTGTCAAGGGTCATAAATTGTATGTGATGTCACTACCAAGGTACAGGAAGCAGCCAATCAGGAGCAAGAGAGGCTCCAATCTTATCCAGTCGGTATAAAAGGCGGGTCTTCTAAACTCTGGTTAAAATGTGGCTCCAAATGCTCTCCCCTTCTTCTCCCTTTCTCTGACCATTCCGCGGCTCGACTCTTCACTTCAAGGCTCCAGACACTTGGGACGTTTTCTCTTTTAGCCTTTTTCAAGGCTAAAGAGTAAAATGACTCTGGGTTTGCAATGACTCTGCAGGCGTCAGACTCTTGGCTTTCTTAAACAGTCTTGGGCCCCTAAAGCGTGGTCCAGATAGAAACTATAGATTAAGAAGAGCTATAGTTTAAATCCAGCAAAAAAATTCAATGCCACACCCAGAGCATTGGAGGAGACCAGACCTCTGACACCCAAAATGGTGACCAAAACTTCCTTACCAGTGACCTTCTGAGCAAAGGCCCAGTAGAGACCTGCATGGGCGTGTCTCTCTCTTACAAGGCGGCAGATCAGCGATGATGGAGAATCCTCACCGAGACATTCAAAACGCCACCAGCCGCTGTGTCTGAAAGTCTCGAGAGAAAAGGAACGTCCGCGTCTTCAACACTACAATGCCCACGCTGGAAAAGCACCATACATAAGCGACATGCTCCCAGCTATCCAGTCCATCGCAGTGTCTGAACAGGGAGAGAAAAGGTTCGCCCGCAGCTGCAACCTACAAGGCCCACATCTGCAAATCTCCAGGAATTCGTGCTGGAAAGCACCGTCAGCGACATAATCCCTGTCCATCTCCGGATACTTAAGGCCACATGGTCTCATGTCTCTCATGGCTCAGGGTTGGTACTGAAAGCTTGCTGGGATAAACATAGCCTTTTCTAGAATCTAGGGTAATTATCATAGAAAAATTCCCTCATATATTAATCTCCCTGTTGCCTCATGTATCACTGTAATCCATTTCATTATATGAATGTATAATCAATATTCATTATTCTATTTTACAATTAATAAAACAAAGTTGTGATGAAACCAATCATTGGTTATTTGTTTCTGTGTGTGCACCTTTCTTGTATGGAATTATAATTTCTAGCTCAGATTAAATTTCAGAGTCAAGAACCCATGGCGGGTCAATGAGCATAATTCATTAATAATAGTTAATTCTAGCTAATTCTGCTGTATAATATGTGAAGATGGCCTTCTTGTCTAAGATAGACAGGTAAAGACACTACATATTATTTATTATGGCTCTCAAACATGGAGATTAATAATTAATTATCATTGACTCCGCTATGTAGTGCTAATGCCACCGCAACGTGTGCATAACTATTTCCACTACAATAACAGGAGCTCATTTAGTGCCTGAAAAGAATAAATGAATGAGGTGTTGTGTAAATGTTCTCCCACTGTTTACAAAAACAAACCTTTAGAAAGAGTGTGTTTTTTAAATGATAAACATTTCTTTCAAAATGATATGGAGCTGTTTTCTGAATCATTTCACTTGAGAATAAACAGGTTTTACAAATACAAATATAAATGTTAGTAAATAACTGATGTATTTCCTGAAGAATTTCTCCAGATTAAATCAGTTCAGTGGAGTTTCTCTGCTCTTCACAGCAGCAGGTGTCTATAGTTTGTTCTTCTCTACAATAAGTTGGAATAAAGGTTTATGCTTTGTTTTTCTCGTCCATTTAAGAAAGTCATAATTAAGTGTGATCATAAATGTCAGTGTCAATCCTAAATCATAAAAGACCTCATAAATGTCAAATGGGTGAGTGAGTGAAGACCTGTGATGCACTGGGGCCCTGTCCAGGGAGTGTTCCTCTTGCAGCCAGTGATTCTGGAGAGGATTCAGGCCCACGTGACCCTGAACAGGACGAAGCACTTACAGAAAATGAATGAATGTTCAGATTGAGCTCATTGTTTGTGTCTCTTAATAAAGTTTTTAACACACAGACCCCAAGTTTATAACAGTAGTGTTTTCCACATGTCATAATTCTTGATTCCTGTGAGGGTGAGTTTCACATTCTCTGTTTAAACTCTACACTGTGTTTACTTCTCCTTACAGATTGTCTCACTTTAATCAGTCCTTGAATCCCTATGAAAGTCTCTGCTCTGCTCTGAAATCACCAAACTCACCCCTGAAAGAGCTGGACCTCAGTCACACTGGCCTGCATGATTCAGGAGTGAAGCTGATCTCTGAGGCACTAAAGAGTTCACACTGTAAACTGGAGACACTCAGGTGAGAGTTGTGTGATTGTGAGTTGAATGTCCATGTGGATAATGTGTGTGTTCTCCTGCTCCAGTTGGCTGTAGTTACCCTCACAAAGTTTAATTTAGAGTGAAATTCCATGTGGAAATAGAATGTTAATAGCAATAAAATATTCATAGTAACATTCAAAACAAGTGTTCAGATTGAGCTCATAATGTACAGACCCCTGAATAATTAATATTGGAGAAATACTGATGTATGAAAATCTCATAATTCCTGAGTCTGAATTTCACATTCTCTATTTTACCTTCACTTTCTCCTGTATTTACTTTACCTTGTAGACTCACAGACTGTAAATTCACCCTGAATTCCTATGAAAGTCTCTGCTCTGCTCTGAACTCACCAAATTCACCCCTAAAAGAGCCGGACCTCAGTCAGACTGACCTGCAGGATTCAGGAGTGAAGCTGGTCTCTGAGGGATGGAAGTGTTCATACTGTACACTGGAGATAATCAGGTGAGTGTTCTGTGTGTTCCTGAATAGAAAAGGTTTGTAGAAACATTAAGATGTGCTCTAGTTTTACACAGGACATTTAATAAAGGTTGGTCTGTGATTTGGACAGAAGTGATCTAAATGTTTCTGATATTCAACATTCAAAGCTCGCATAGTTTTCCATTTAATGGTGCAGAGGATGTCTCTGAGATTGTTTACGTTACAAGGTTTTAAACCAGTCACCTCAGTGTGTTTATTAGGAACATTTGGTGGTTCATCTTTGAGATAAAGTCTTAGTTTTAATATTTCAGGTGTTATAAATGGACAGCTGTGGTGTAGTGGTTAGAGAAGAGGGTTTGGGGCTGGAAGGTCTCTGATTCAATCCCCATGACCTACAGGAATAATTGGGGGTGGTGGGAGTGAAGGAAAAACAGTCTTCCTCTTCAGTCCACGGTTGAGGGGCCAGTGTGAACTAGTGCTCTAGTGTGAGTGTGTGTGTTTACTGCCACGTGTGTTGAATGAAGACACGTTTCATTGTACATTGAAATTATTTTAGACCTGAGGATCTTTCTAGAGCACTGATCTACAAAGTGAAAGCACTACTTCAGCAGTGGTGAGACACATTTAGCGTTGCTGCCACATAGCTCCAGCGTCTCTGGGTCCTAGAGTCAGTCCACACCTGGGGTCACTGACTGTGAGGAGTGTGGTGTGTTCTCTCGGTTTCTGTGTGGGTTTCCTCCAGTGACTCGGGTTTCATCGCACAGTCCAGACACACATGTTGGTGTGTGTGTGTGTGTGTGTGTGTGATGTTCCCGCTTGGCTCAGAGTGATTATTAGTAATACTCCGGTCCCACCGTGACTCTGATCAGGATGAAGCTGTAACTGACATTTAACAAATTAATTTATTCATTCATTCACTGGTTATTTTGGTGACATTTAGAGCAGACTGTATCTATTTTCCATTGAGACTAGTCCTCAACACTGTCTTCATCTGACTGTAACTCTCTCTTCCCCCGTTTCTGCCTCCTGAAGTGAGAGGGAGTTTAAAGAGAGTTTAATTTTGGGGGTGAAAGTTCATGTGGAGAAGAGAATACAAACAGTGCTGAAAATATTCAGAACAATATTCAGAAAAAATGTTCAGACTGAGTCTGTTATTAATGCCCCTCTGAATAATGTAAATAATGGAAAGTATTATTTTACTCATTAATCTCATTAAACTGATTCTGAGTCTGAAATCCACATTCTGTTTGAACTGTGCTGTATTTACTTTGCTTTGCAGACTGAATGTGTATAAACTCACCATGAATTCCTGTGAAGTTCACTTCTCTGCTCTGAAATCACTAAACTCCTCCCTGAAAGAGCTGGACCTCAGTCACACTGAGCTGCAGGAATCAGAAGTGAAGCTGATCTCTGACGGACTGAAGAGTTCAAACAGTAAAGTGGAGATACTCAGGTAAGACATGCTTTTTATCTTTTAATTTCTGACAGAAATGTGTGGAAGTGTTTGAAATATCAGATTGTGGAGGTCTGACGACATGGCTCTGCTGCTTCAGCTTCATGATTCACTTTATATTTTACACACAGCACACGTTCACTATGTTCTTATATTATTTACATCAAATGGGGCATTTTACTGAATGTTCTCATCAACACAATTTACTGAGGTCTTCCACATGGATCTGGGAGTTCATTTATTTACTATTTTCAGGCACTAAATTAAGTGTTGTGTAAATGCTCTCCCATTGTTTACAGAAACATAATGAAAACTCAGAAACACAGTGTTTTTCAAATGCTGTACATTTCTGTCAAAAAAATTCAGAGCTGTTTTCTGAAACATTACACGAAGATAAACAAGTTTTACAGAAGTAAATGTTAGGAATGAAAAGTATTTTCATAAGAATTTCTCCAGACTAAATCGGTTCAGTGGCGGAGTTTCATGGCCCTTCACTGCAGCATGTACAAAAGACTGTTCATTTACCTGTTTTCATCCTTCAAGTCTAGTATGCCTGTAGTTTAGTGTTTTGTATGTAGTTATAATTTCCGCCACTAGGCGACTACCCGAATGCACGATGCATAGTCCTGCTAACACACGTGGTTCAGAGAGGTATTGGCATGAAACGGTCTTCATTTAATCGTTCTCATTAACAGTGTGCGTCCATTGAACGTGAGGAACCTTATTTGTGCTTTATCTTTGGTTGTAAAAGACCGAAATATATATATATATATATATTAACTGTGTTTTGTTTTGTCGAGTGTTTTTAAGTAATTTGGGGAAGTCAGCTGCTAGCTACTAGCTTTACCTTATTGAGGTGTGTAAGCCTGTGTGTGACGCAGTACATGTCCGTTGTTTATGTTTTTCCTAATTAAATGCATCTATAAAATGTTTGTGTGATGTATACCTTGTGTTGAGTAGATTACTTTTAGCTGTGATAAGTAATGTATGTGCATTTATGTCGTACATCTTCAGTTCGTTTATAGTCAGGTCTTAGCCTCGTGACAAGCCTTTAATGATGTTTATTTATTATGGACATTTTAAGTTGTATTTGTAATAAGGGGATTGCTCATAGGCCAGTATTTCTAATTGTATTTGTTTATTATCTCTGTGTAGAACACCACACCCACTTCTACTTACATGTGGAGACCTGTACCAGATTAATATTAATGGACAAGACAAATTAAAGACAATTTCAATTTAAATCCTGGACCTGCATATTATCTCCTTTTATCTCAACTCACCTGAACGTATATAATTGTTGTCCTGACCCGCCCCCTGAAGTGATTGTTAATACACATACAAACCAGTTACAGTCATTAATACAAGCAGGTGATTGATCTTCTAGACAATAAGTGTGAATAAAGTTTTTTTTTTGCTTCTTTGTTTCTTATAAGTTAAAAAAGTCTCATCATTAAAGCAACTCTATGTAGTATTTTTACCTTAAAATTCATTCATTATCTGTAAGCGCTTATCCAGTTCAGGGTCGCTGTGGATCCAGAGCCTACCTGGAATCATTGGGCCCAAGGCAGGTATACACCCTGGAGGGGGCGCCAGTCCTTCACAGGGCAACACACACACTCACTCATTCACTCACACACTCACACTTACTGACACTTTTGAGTCGCCAATACACCTACCAGCGTGTGTTTTTGGACCGTGGGAGGAAACCGGAGCACCTGGAGGAAACCCATGCGGACACGGAGAGAACACACCACACTCCTCAGAGACAGTCACCTGGAGGAAATCCACGCAGACACAGGGAGAACACACCACACTCAGACAGTCACCGGAGGAAACCCATGCAGACACAGGGAGAACACACCACACTCCTCACAGACAGTCACCCGGAGGAAACCCACGCAGACATGGGGAGAACACACCACACTCCTCACAGACAGTCACTGGAGGAAACCCACGCAGACACGGGGAGAACACACCACACTCCTCACAGACAGTCACTCAGAGGAAACCCACACAGACACAGGGAGAACACACCACACTCCGAGAGTCACCGGAGGAAACCCATGCAAACACGGGGAGAACACACCACACTCCTCACAGTCACCCGGCGGAACCCATGCAGACACAGGGAGAACACACCACACTCCTCACACACAGTCACCTGGAGGAGACCCACGCAGACACGGGGAGAACACACCACACTCCTCACAGACAGTCACTCAGAGGAAACCTACACAGACACAGGGAAAACACACCACACTCAGACATTCACCAGAGGAAACCCATGCAGACATGGGGAGAACACACCACACTCCTCACAGACAGTCACCCTGAGGAAACCCATGCAAACACAGGGAGAACACACCACACTCCTCACAGACAGTCACCCGGAGCGGGAATCGAACCCACAACCTCCAGGTCCCTAGAGCTGTGTAACTGAGACCCTACCTGCTGCACCACTGTGCCGCTACCTTAAAATTACAGTTTCAAAATGTTTGTGACGCTCCTCCGACATGTAAGAGGGGGAATAGCGCCTCTCTCACTGCTGTGCTGGGCTGGTCCCCTAAAACCTGGATATGCAACTTCAGAACCAAGGGACGGAGAACTCTGGTGAGAGCTGAGTAACACTTTACAGCTCACGAGTGTTTAGTTCACTACAAGTAGAATCTAGCTCGGTTTTCCTCATACAGACATGAGAGAGAGAGAGAGAGAGAGAGAGAGAAAGAGTGAGATGTGTGTTTGTCTGTTAGAGAGAGACAGAGAGATGGTCTTGACACATGAATATTCTTCAGCTCTGAAGGTGTGTGTGTGTGTGTGTGAGAGAGAGAGAGAGAGAGAGAGAGAGAGAGAGAAAGAGATGTGTGTAAAACTTAAATTCATTAAGGTCCTATAAATGTGAATTACACTCAGCAACAGGTAGGGGGAGCGCAGGAGACTAAAAAGCCCATTCCTACATAGTATTCCTCTAAGTGTGACCATAAATGTCAGTGTCAGTCTTAAATCATAAAAGACCTCATAAATGTCAAATGGGTGAGTGAGTGAAGACTTGTGATGCACTGGGGCCCTGTCCAGGGAGTGTTCCTCTTGCAGCCAGTGATTCTGGGGAGGATTCAGACACACGTGACCCTGAATAGGATGAAGCACTTACAGAAAATGAATGAATGTTCAGATTGAGCTCATTGTTTGAGTCTCTTAATAACGTTTATAACACACAGACCCCAAGTTTATAACAGTAGTGTTTTCCACACGTCATAATTCTTGATTCCTGTGAGGGTGAGTTTCGCATTCTCTGTTTTAACTCTACACTGTGTTTACATCTCCTTACAGATTATCTCACTTTAATCAGTCCTTGAATTCCTATGAAAGTCTCTGCTCTGCTCTGAACTCACCAAACTCACCCCTGAAAGAGCTGGACCTCAGTCACACTGACCTGCAGGATTCAGGAGTGAAGCTGATCTCTGAGACACTAAAGAGTTCACACTGTAAACTGGAGACACTCAGGTGAGAGCTGTGTTATTGTGAGTTGAATGTCCATGTGTATAATGTGTGTGTTCTCCTGCTCCAGTTGGCTGTAGTTACCCTCACAAAGTTCAGTTTGGAGTGAAATTCCATGTTGAAATAAAATGTAAATAGCACTAAAATATTCAGAATAACATTCAGAAAAAATGTTCAGATTGAGATCATAATGTACACACCCCTGAATAATTAATATTGGAGAAATACTGATGTATGAAAATTTCATAATTCCTGATTCACATAAGTCTGAATTTCACATTCTCTATTTTACCTTCACTTTCTCCTGTATTTATTTTACCTTGCAGACTCACAAACTGTAAATTCACCCTGAATTCATATGAAAGTCTCTGCTCTGCTCTGAACTCACCAAACTCACCCCTGAAAGAGCCGGACCCCAGTCACACTGACCTGCAGGATTCAGGAGTGAAGCTGTTCTCTGAGGGATGGAGGAGTTCAGACTGTACACTGGAGATAATCAGGTGATATTTCTGTGTGTTCCTGAATAGAAAAGGTTTGTAGAAACAGTAAGATGTGCTCTAGTTTTACACAGAACATTTAATAAAGGTTGGTCTGTGATTTGGATAGAAGTGATCTAAATGTTTTTGATATTCAACATTAAAAGCTCATATAGTTTTCCATTTAATGGTGCAGAGGATGGCTCTGAGATTGTTTACGTTACAAGGTTTTAAACCAGTCACCTCAGTGTGTTTATTAGGAACATTTGGTGGTTCCTCTTTGAGGTAAAGTCTTAGTTTTAATATTTCAGGTGTTATAAATGGACAGCTGTGGTGTAGTCGTTAGAGAAGAGGGTTTGGGGGCTGGAAGGTCTCTGATTTAATCCCCACGACCGGCAGGAATAGTTGGGGGTGGTGGGAGTGAAGGAAAAGCACTGTCCTCCTCCTTCAGTCCACGGCTGAGGGGCCCTTGAGCAAGGCACCAACCCCCAACTGCTCCTCAGGCTCCGAGTATAACTGCCCCTAGTGCACTAGTGTGTGTGTGAGAGTGAGTGTGTGTTGGGATGTGTTTAAGAAGATGTATGTGTGTGTGTGTGTGTAAGTGAATGAGAGAGAGAGTGTGATATTCATGCCTTGCTCCGAGTGATTTTTAGTAAGACTCCAGTCCCACCGTGACCCTGATCAGGATGAAGCTGTAACTGACATTTAACAAATGAATCTATTCATTTATTCACTAGTTATTTTGGTGACATTTAGAGCAGACTGTAGATATTTTCCATTGAGACTAGTCCTCAACACTGTCTTCATCTTACTGTAACTCCCTCTTCCCCCGTTTCTGCCTCCTGAAGTGAGAGGGAGTTCAAAGAGAGTTTAATTTTGGGGGTGAAAGTTCATGTGGAGAAGAGAATACAAACAGTGCTGAAAATATTCAGAACAATATTCAGAAAAAATGTTCAGACTGAGTCTGTTATTAATGCCCCTCTGAATAATGTAAATAATGGAAAGTATTATTTTACTCATTAATCTCATTAAACTGATTCTGAGTCTGAAATCCACATTCTGTTTGAACCGTGCTGTATTTACTTTGCTTTGCAGACTGAATGTGTATAAACTCACCATGAATTCCTGTGAAGTTCACTTCTCTGCTCTGAAATCACCAAACTCCTCCCTGAAAGAGCTGGACCTCAGTCACACTGAGCTGCAGGATTCAGGAGTGAAGCTGATGTCTGACCGACTGAAGAGTTCAAACAGTAAAGTGGAGATACTCAGGTGAGACAAGCTTTTTATCTTTTAATTTCTGACAGAAATGTTTGAAAGTGTTTGAAATATCAGATTGTGGAGGTCTGACGGTGTGGCTCTGCTGCTTCAGCTTCATGATTCACTTTATATTTTACACACAGCACATGTTCACTATGTTCTCATATTATTTTTATCAAATGGTGCATTTTACTGAATGTTCTCATCAACACAATTTACTGAGGTCTTCCACATAAATCTGGGAGTTAATTTAGTGCCTAAAAATAGTAAATAAATGAAATGATGTGTAAATGCTCTCCCATTGTTTACAGAAACATAATGAAAACTCAGAAACACTGTGTTTTTCAAATGCTGTACATTTCTTTCAAAAAATATTCAGAGCTGTTTTCTGAAACATTACACGAAGATAAACAAGTTTCACAGAAGTAAATGTTAGGAAAGAAAAGTATTTTCATAAGAATTTCTCCAGACTAAATCAGTTCAGTTCAGTTCAGTTGAGTTTAAACGTGATTTAAACTCAGCAACAGGTAGGGGGAGCTCAGCAGACAAAAAATGCCCATTCTTGCATAGTATTCCTTTAAGTGTGATCATAAAGGTCAGTGTGAATCCTAAATGATAAAAGACCTCATAAATGTCAAATGGGTGAGTGAGTGAAGACCTGTGATGCACTGGGGCCCTGTCCAGGGAGTGTTCCTCTTGCAGCCAGTGATTCTGGGGAGGATTCAGACCCACGTGACCCTGAACAGGACGAAGCACTTACAGAAAATGAATGAATGTTCATATTGAGCTCATGGTTTGTGTCTCTTAATAACTTTTATAACACACAGACCCCAAGTTTATAACAGTAGTGTTTTCCAGAGGTCATAAATCTTGATTCCTGTGAGGGTGAGTTTCACATTCTCTGTTTTAACTCTACACTGTGTTTACTTCTCCTTACAGATTGTCTCACTTTAATCAGTCTTTGAATTCTTATGAAAGTCTCTGCTCTGCTCTTAAATCACCAAATTCACCCCTGAAAGAACTGGACCTCAGTAACAATGACCTGCAGGATTCAGGAGTGAAGAAGCTCTCTGCTGCACTAAGGAGTTCACACTGTAAACTGGAGACACTCAGGTCAGTTCTGTCAGTTCAGACTTGAACATTAAATTTATACATCGTTAACATTTCAGAGGATGCAATGTTGCGCCTCTTTTTTACATTCTTTTGTAAGATGCATCTAGAGGTATCAAGGGATGGGTGTAACATGGAATGTGTGGTGTAATGTGAAAGTGAGGGAACAACAGAATGCTCTTTTCAGCCTTTATCTAAAGCAAAGGACAAGGTACAATAAAGCAGCAGTAGTGGTATGATAATGGTTTAAGAATACAACAATGCAAATGTAGTTGTAGCAGTGATATGAGAAGTAGAAGACAATGAAAAATCTCAAATGCTAATACCAACCGACTACTACTGGGTGGACTGTGGATGGTGCCAAAGAAAAGAAATAAACAAAAGTTCCCTAACAAATAAAACTAACCTGCCCCAAAAATACAGATGTGGCACTCACCCCTTACCTAGTGTGTGTATATACAGGGTTTGTCCTACCATGGAATGTTTAGGTGCCTGTAATTGCCTGTCCACACCAGTAGTGGTGGTAGAGAGATTTAACAAGGGAAGAGCAATCCACAGATTTAAAATGGCTAAAGTGAAGTTAGGCTAAAGTAAAGTGATGGCAACCACAATCTCAATTTGAGCTAACAGCAAAGATCATCAAACAAAATAGCAACATCTGTAAACACAAACTAGCAGCAACAAGCCTCAAACCATAAGTTAGCAGCATTCAAGTATCACACCGGTAAAAAGCTCCTCCCCCTCACTGTTCCACTTGGTGGGCTTTATATCCAAGCGGTCCTGCCTCTTCCAGGTGAACAGCTCGTCCTATAGCAAGATTAGGACATCAGTCTTGGGCAACAGCTCCCCCATTGGCTGAAGAGGTAATAAGCTAGAGAGAGAGGAAGTGAAAGAAAGTAGAGGGAGAAAACAAAACAAACAGTGCCTCTCTGGCACGTAACATACAATATGAAATATTAAGATGAAGTCAGGTGCTGGATTCCTAGATTATAATTCACTACTCACAAAAATCAGATCACCTTCTCCTACATTATCTCTGCTCTCTGAACACTTCAGGACTTCTGTAAAGTGTTTCCACTGCTGGAGTAACAGTCAACAGCAGATTCTCCCCATGGTGATATTATCAGTCATACAGGCTATGAACCAGAGCAGAGGTTTATTATTATAGTGATATACAGACACTGACTCTTTGGTTTTTATCTTTTAATGTGTTCTACACAGAGTCTGATCCGTGTAATGTAAAAGATCAGACTGAACTCTGTTATCCCTAAAGTCATCTTGTTATTTGATGCATTTCTCTTTAGCTGCTCTAAGAGGTTTCTGTGAAGCTTCAGTTCTGTTCTGTTAATCTGTGTGTTTTAATGTTTAAATGAAGCATTTCCTCCCCACACTGGAGGAAAGATGAGTCGCAGTGGGAGTTTTTTGTTTGTTTGTTTTTTTTGTTGTTTGTTTTTTCTCCTCTAAATGAAATCAACATGTCTTTCTTAATCCTTTCAGAAATGTTCCTGTAACTATTCAGTGAGTAATGACCTTTCTCTTTACAGTCTAACTGTGTGTAAACTTGGGGAAAAGTCTTGTGAAGATCTGGGCTCAGTTTTACTGGTGAACTCCTCCCTGAAAAAACTGGATCTCAGTAACAATGACCTGCAGGATTCAGGAGTGGAGAAGCTCTCTGCTGGACTGAAGAGTTCACTCTGTAAACTGGAGACACTCAGGTCAGAGTTCTGGGATTTTATTCTTCATTTTCTATACTTTACCAACATGACTTTATACATTAAAAAAAATGTATATGTAAAAAAAAATGTAAAAAAAACTCTAGTATAATATATTAAGAAAAAGACATTAGACATTAAAAAATGAAAATTATTTTTTCTAGTATAAAATTTTAAGGGAAAGACTGGATTACTAGATTATAATTTACATAATGTAATATATAATTTATGATGTACAATTATTTGTCATTTTATAACGTACAGTGAAATGTGTCCTCTGCATTTAACCCATCTGTGGCACACACACACACACACACTCTAGTGCACTTGCTCAAGGACACTTCAGCCGTGAATGTTCCTGCTGGACCTGTGGATTGAACGAGCAACCTACCAAGCCCGGTCTCTAACCATTAGCCAAGGCTACACTCCATTGGGATTAAAACACAACACAAGTACTTTTTAATGTGTATCTGTGTCTGTGAAAGGAAACATATGGCGTCACATCAATGTCAAAAATAGATTATGCAGTAACACCAGGTGGAACATTTAAATCTGTACCTTTTTAAAATTGTATTAGTTAATCAATGTGAAACCCATGAGCACACACACAGAGAGAGTAAGGAATTGCGCTCACACACACATCATAATCTGACTCTCAAACTGTCTGTTTTTTAATTCTCAAATGGTTTTTACCCTCTTCATTTTAAATGTTTTGAAATGGGAGGTTTGGGTACGAGGTCAGGGCCGTTCTTCTCAGTGAAAGCTATTGGCTGATGTCTCCTGATTCTGTGACTGCCTTTTACAGAAAAACAAAAATGGAGGATGTGTACCATGGTTATTTGTGTTTCGTTGTGAAACGGGGAAAATGTAAAATAGGAGACTACTCTGTATCCAAAATAATTTTGAGAGTATGGTTCCAATGCCGTCCCACAGTGTCTCTGTGCAGTGAGAGTGGATGGATTACAAAGTAAATGTAGCTAGTGAACAGGAGTTGACTCACGAACAAATCAATTCTTTGAGCATCTGGAAGTATGACTCGAGCATCGACTCTTGGCAAATTATTCATAGTATCAACCTTACTGTTGACTCAGTCTCAGTTTTCTAACGCTTTCCTGCAGTGAACATAATTTCCACATTTTTATCACATATTACCATGATCTGAACTCACTGTAGACAATGGAATATGACCTTATCCATGGTGCTGTCCTGGGGAAAACAGCAGCTCTGCTTCTCCCAGCAGGAGGCACATATACAGTGTATGAGGTAGTCACAGAACCAGGAGACATCAGCCAATAGCATTGACTGAGAGAAACTGACCTGACCCCACCCCCAAACTGTCAAAATCCCTCCCATTTTTAAAACCTTTATAAAAGAATAAAATTAGGATAATAACCTACGAAAAAGGTCATAGTATAGAAATCTTTACTGGATTAATGTCTGTATATTTACTTCTAGTAATTATGACTCTGTGGGACAACTGTGTTGTGATAATGTTGTGATTTGATTTCTATTTATTTTAACTTCACTCATTTCTATTGTGTGAGGTTTTGAACAGACTCTAAAATTTCATAGATTTATGAAAACGAACATCCAGGTCTTTTTTATTAATTATGTTAAGGTTTTTAAACTTTTATTTTTTACAACTTTTACCTTTAGATTTTAACCTTTTTGATATTTTAAGTGTTTTTGTAAATTAAACAGAATTTGGTGCTTTTTGGTTTGATTCTAAACAGCAGCTGTTTTGCTCTGAGTCAATACCACATCTCTCACTTTCACTCTCTCTCTCTCTGTAGATTGTCTGGTTGTTTAGTTACAAAGGAAGGCTGTGCTTTTCTGGCTTCAGCTCTGAGCTCAAACCCCTCACACCTGAAAGAACTGGATCTGAGTTACAATCACCCAGGAGACACAGGAGTGAAGCTGCTCTCTGTTAAACTGGAGGATCCACATTGCAGACTGGACACACTCGGGTACGGACAGCTTTCTGTATTTGTGTGTATTCAGTTACTGATGTCATCTGCTGTTACTGTATTTCTATAAAACTCTACAGCTCATTGTTCCTTCTTCATTTAGCCTCTGTTCTGCTCTAGTAGTATGTAATGGCTAGAGTATCACCCTTCACCGCTCTGTCTCCACTGTTCAGTGAGTAACTGTTGTCAGTGGCTGAAGGCTTGTGAGACACTGAAGTAAAACTAAGCCCCATATAACAGTCTCTTTATGTGGATTGCACACTGTTTCTAGAACAGTCTTCAGAAATGTACAATGAGTGTTTAGAGAAGTACAGGAGTACTCTGGTACAACAGTTCTACAACCACAATGCTGAAACAATTCAGACTGAAAGATCCTACACTACTGCTGCATACTGAAACTGAGTCGACTAGTCCATCATTAACTCTGTATTCCTATAATTTATGGGCGTCTAAATGGGTCGGGATCAATGGTCAACAGATTGAAGGGCAGACTTTAATACCCAGAGTGGTGTTATCAGTCATACAGGCTACAAACCAGAGCAGAGCTTTATTTATTATAGTGATATACAGCCATTGACTCTTTGGTTAATAATATTTTAATGTCATCTACAGAGAATCTGGGGAGTGTAATGTAAAAGTTTAGTCGAGTCTTTGTTCTTCGTAAAGTTATTCTTTTATTCGGGGCGTTTCAGTTTAGATTCTCTAAGAGTTTTTGTGTTTATCTGTGAAGCTGCAGACCATCAGTTCTGTTCAACTGTCTGTTTTGTTTTTCCTGAATGATCCTGATCAGAGATCACACAAACACTTGGTGAAGTAGAATGGTATAAAATGGACAGTAGAACTCACTACTGTGTTTAACAGTGAAAGTAAGAGCATTTCTCACAGGAGTGGGACTACACAGCTGTGTGGTCTTTAGAAAACCACTGCTCAGTGATAGAGATTAATCAGAAAATAAGGCTTCACTTCGCTATGGAGCACAAAGACTGGACTCTGGAGCAGTGGAGATAGGTCATGTGATCTGATGAGTCCAGACTGCCCCTATTCCAGAGCGATGGGTGTGTCAGGTTCAGAAGGGAAGTGGATGAAGTGATGCCCCTGTCATGCACAGTGCCCCCTGTACAAGCCTCTGGAGGCAGTGTTATGATCTGGAGGTCTTTAGTGGGTCAGGTCTAGACTCAGCAGTGTTCTGATCTGGGGGTCTTCAGTGGGTCAGACTGAGCAGTGGTGTGATCTGGGGGTCTTCAGTGGGTCAGACTGAGCAGTGGTGTGATCTGGGGGTCTTCGGTGGGTCAGGTCTAGACTCAGCAGTGGTGTGATCTGGGGGTCTCCAGTGGGTCAGGTCTAGACTGTGGTGTGTGGCAGTAAAATGAAGTCCACTGAGGACCTGAATGGACTGAATGACCAGGTCGTCCCAGCAGTGGATTGTTCCAGGACGACACCAAGATTCATCAGGCTCAGATTGTGAAAGGGTGAGGAATCATTTTCACACATGAACTGACCACCCCAGAGTCCTGACCTGAACCCCCTGAGAGTCTTTGGGACGTGCTGGAGAAGACTTTACGGAGTGGTCCGATACTCCCGTCGTCAATACAAGATCTCCACTAAAAACTAAGGCAGCTCTGGAGGAAATAAAGGTTGTAGTGTTGTAGAAGTTTGTAGAAACAGAGCTGTGGTGAATGTGTAGCATAATTAAAGCTAAAGGTGGTCCAGTGAAATATCTGTGAGTGTGTGAGTTGTGTTGGTCGGGCAGTATAGGGGTCTGTGATGAAATGGTCAGTGAGAGCAGGTACAAGGCAGAAGAACCTAATAAATGAGCAGCTGAGTGTAGGATCTAGAAAGGGTTTAATGGAGCAGTTGTAGAAGAGCGACTCTGCTGCATTATTCTGTGTTGAAGGCTGAGAGGAATAGAGGGAAATGGAGGAAATGAAACACAGAGAAAGAGAAACAGAATATTTCTCTGACAGAGAGGATGAAACACCACAGATGATGATCTTTCCTCTGTTTCCAAAAATGACATCAATGAATGATGCTGTAATGAAGCTGAATGTGGGGCTCAGAGAGAACAATGAGAACACACACCACTCAAACACAACCATCAACTCACAACTGTGTGCGTGTGTGTGTTGTAGGTTGGAGCATGGAGGAGAGATCAGGATAAAACCAGGACCAAGAAAATGTAGGCTCTATTTTCTCTCTCTCTCTCTCTCCTTCATGCTCTTTTTCTGTTTCACTTTCACTTTTACTTTTCTCTCCTTCTCTTTCTCTTTACGTTCGTTGTGTCTCATTTTGTGTTGTGTAGGTACCACTTCAGAATAAGACTTCACTTATAAAGGTTTATAAATGGTTTAAAGTCTGTTTATTAATAGTTATGTTGTTAACACATTAATAATCAGTTATAACACAGATATAAAGGGCAACAGTGACCTGTTGTTTGCCAAATAGTGAACACACATCCATCTACAGTTAAACCTCTGATCTTGCCGAATACTGACCTCACTGTGTTTCCTCCATCAGTCGACAATAACCCCTTCAGCTTTTAAACCATTTATAAACCTTTATTAGTGTATTCTTATTTTAATTTGGTACCATTGTGTGTCTGGTTGTGCGTTGTGTGTCTGATTGTGTGTTGTGTGTCTGATTGTGTGTTGTGTATCTTGTTGTGTGCAGATGCCTGTGAGCTCACACTGGACCCAAACACAGTGAATACACTCCTCTCTCTGTCTGAGGGGAACAGGAAGGTGGAGTTTGTGAAGGAGAAACAGTCGTATCCTGATCATCCAGAGAGATTCAGTGACTGGGGGCAGGTTCTGTGCAGAGAGAGTCTGACTGGACGCTGTTACTGGGAAACTGAGTGGAGTGGGGGAGGGGTTGAAATTTCAGTGGCATATAAATCAATCAGGAGAAAAGGAGGCAGTGACAGTGTGTTTGGAATGAATGAGAAGTCCTGGAGTCTGGTCTGCTCTAATAACAGTTACTATGTCCTTCACAATGAGAACAGAACTGATCTCCCTCCTCCTCCCTCCAGCTCTAACAGAGTAGGAGTGTATGTGGACTGTCCGGCAGGCACTCTGTCCTTCTACAGCGTCTCCACTGACACACACACACTCACACACTTACACACATTCACCACCACATTCACTGAACCCATTTGTGCTGGGTTTTATCTTTATTCAGACTCCTCAGTGAGTTTGTGTCAGATAAAATAGTGCTGAGTGTGATCTATTTTTTTTAAACTGAATCTGTAATAAATCTCTTAAAAAACAGAAGTCTGTCTTTCTACTGCATCTCCACACACACACACACACACACACTCTGAAGCCCTCTATTCAGGGTCTAGTAACGGATTCTGAATAAAATTCAACATTTTCTCACATTTTAAAGCAGTGAGAATGTGGCGGTCACACCCTGTTACTGAAGAAGAATATTCTGTTGTGTTTCACTGCAACAACAAGCTGAATGTATGAGAGTAAAGACTATAAGAGAATGTAAACACAAAATATCCTCAGTGATTTCTCTGGTAAAAAAGAAAGAAAAAGACCCAATGTTCCCATGACTAACTCCACAGCTATTAAGAGCTTTATTTATATAATCAGTTTATATAATCATGTACCAACAGTAGAGATGCACAGACTGATAGTCCGTGACCGGAAAAGGCCGGTTTTTATCGTGATCGACCGGTCAGTGTCTCCACACAGATTTGTGCCGGTCGCATTTACACATGTGCACCACACGAGGGCAGCAGCAGCAGCGCAAACACAGCCACACACTCACTGTTTGAGCACTGTTTCCTATTGTACTACACTTGTGCACTTGTTTTCATTAGGAATCGTTAAAAACTGCTCTTTATTTTATTTAGGGTTTTTTTTCGAAGACAACATTTGTCACATTAGTGCACAATTTTATGTTCAGATGTAAAAGTTTCCATTAAACCCTTTGTACAGAAACGCCCTCTATTGTTAATCAACATTAATTAGTTCATAGCGTCAAATTATTTGATCAAAAAGCCCTCAACACCACCTCATATGTCTCAGTAGTAACACCACTACACACACACTGACTTTCAGCCCCCTGCTCGGTACTGACTGTTTACACCTGGAGCAGGACGACATTTAAACTCGGACATTTAAACCATAACAGACTGTAAAATCTCTTCAGATTCTGTCTTTAAAAAAACACAGTCTCAGGAGAGAGGCGCCGCACCGGTGAAAAGCTCCAAAAGACAATCCCTTACTCACCACGCCACAGTAAACGTGCCTTTATTTCCTGAGTAACGGTAACGCACTGTTCTGGAGCTCCTAGCGCCCAGGCAATGGTACGTTTTGACGTAAAGTCTTCGTGAATTCAAAGTTGAGGGCGTTCCTTCTTAGATTCAGTGCAGCTGTGGACCAATGAGCGGCTGCCGGCTGTGAGCGGGGTCCTATTCCCCGGGGGAGGGGTGCGCTGCTGGACGCCGCTCTCCACAGGGATTCGCTCACAGCTCTGAGGGGGCGGGTCAGAAGTGATTGACACCTCTGTAAACCAATAGCAGGGACTCATATGAAGACAAAGAGAGTCGATGTGCCGAGATCACTCACTCTCTCTGGGTCTGGGAGAGAGCGGTAGCCACACAAGAGCGGTATTTCCAACGAGGGCCACAGGGGGGCAGTGTGAGCCCGCAGCGCTTTACCTCCTCTCCCTTCTTTAATGATTTTGCTGGTAGTTTTATGGAGAGAGATTAGTCTCAAAATACTTTACAAATGCGTAAATGTTAATCCACAAATTAAACACAAGTCACAGATATGTTTCACTGTTCACAAATGAACACATCACACTCTGTGTCTCACGGTCTGCAGTTTGTACAAATACAGTTACATTCATAAACACGTGTTTGGTTTTCATAGATATATCATCATTTTATGCGAAAATAAATACATTTGTTTAAATTTACATTGAATATATTTGTAAAATCACTGTCTCGAATTTAAAATGTATTTGTAAAGTGTTGAATCTGAACATTCAGTAATTTACAAATACATTTTAAATCTGAGACTTCGACTTGGAGCAATGCAGAAAGTCACACTGCTCACATCATCACCTCAACAATGAAGCACACTCCAAGTGTCACAAGCAAGAGTCAGTGCTCCTCTTCATACTGCAGCTGTAATGTGATCCACTCAAAAGAAACCCCTCTGATTCCAGTCCACACCGATATCTTACAGAAACATGGACTGAGAGCACTTCAGGCTGCGCTTGAAGACGGTCTGTGGCTTAACCCCTCACTCACCTCCAGCCTCTTAAATCTGAAGAGTGCCCGGTTTTAAACAGTGTTCAAAAACACAAGACCCTTCCTCAAGGGAAATGATGCGACTGGTTTGGTCCCCCACAGTTACACCAGGGTCCAGCACCGTCCTACAGTTCTCCACTGAGTGAATCCCCTGTCAGCGTTGAGCCCAGTTTATATTTTGAATGAATGTGTGAGTGTGTGTCGCCCTGTGAAGGACTGGCGCCGCCTCCAGGGTGTGTTCCCATCTTGGGCCCAGTGACTCCAGGTAGACTCCGGACCCACAGCGACCCTGAACTGGATGAGGGTTACAGACAATGAATGAATGAGTGAATATTAATATGAACACTGTGCTACTCAGCAGCAGCTGATTGAGATCTGTAGTGAACACATTGAAATGCTTTATGCTTCAAACACAGGTGATGAATGTTGTAAACTCTATTAATATAATCATAATTCTTTGTTCTCCGACTTCTGCTTCAGCGTCTTGAGTCCGGACGTTCAGAAACTGTCCCACACTTCGTCCAGAAACACTGTTTAAAGAGCAAGGGGGGGGACTCTCATCTGCAGCGATGTATTTAAATGTGTTTGCTGTCTCTGAGGCTCAGTGTCCTCTCCTACTCAGTCCTTATGAAACGCAGGATTTCACATCTGCGTCTGGCTCTTCACGTCCCTTGCAGCAGCTGGACATTCATGAGAACTGCAGTCTACTGTAGACTGAGGACTCAGAGCTGGCCAGATACAAGCAGGTACTTCTGTTTTAATAAGAGCTTCAACATCGCCCTCGACAGCGCCCCTAAGAGAAGAGTGCAGTGATTGTGCCAGTGCTCATGTGTTAAATATACCACATCTAGTCTTGTAGACGGCTGTCTCACCTTGTCTTCAGCGCTGACGTTAGAGGAGTCACTCTTTCTGCTTTTGAGGTTGTTTCTGAGACTGGAGAAGAACCCTGTAAAGAGCCTCCATTCAGACGCGTGCTGTGGACGTTTGGAGACTCGCTTATGGAGTTTATAAAGAACGAATAATGAGATATTCAGGCCATAAAAGGAAAAACGAGGTGCTGTTCTTGTCGTATTGTGCTCCCTCTTCACTCTGAAGTCAGTCACAGAGGTTTCCTGTGGTCTGTCAGGCTCTATTGGGTCTGTACATGTCTGTGTGGTGAGGCTCCACCCCTCAGACAGAGGGAGGACAGACAGAAACATGGGCTCAGATTCACTGTGTTTGTGTTTCTCATCTCTACACAGGATCATTACAAATGGACAGTAGACAAACACCAGGATGGTTTACTTACAGGGGGTTGTGGTGGTGAGCAGTCAGTCCAGCAGAGATGGTGCACTACTGGACTGACTGGTGTTTGCTTATAGAGGCTGTGATCACACGGCACCTGGCATTCCCTGGAAATACAGTCCACAAAGGCGAGGAATGACATCACACACACAATCACAACACACACTTCCTCTAGCATCTACAGACACGAAGTATAAACGCGCATCTACAGCTCGTCTAACACCACAAACTAACTCCTCAGATCCAGTGGGAACCCTGCAAATAGAGACAGCAAGAGAAGAGAGAGACTGCAAACAGAGACAGTGTTAAAATGAACCATGCACATATCTACAGATCCTACTCCTACCATCTACAGAAACTGACCTTGACTTCCCTTGAACTGTACAAACACAGCTAAATCAATACAGACACAAATAATACTCACTCTACTCTAATAATATACACGCATTACACTACATTATTATTATTATTATTAAAACTAGTGATTAAAAATGAATGAGAAGAATAAAGTGAGGAGCTGAAGGAGGCGTAGATGGTCAGATGTCCTCGAGCCTGTCCAAGAGATCTTCAGCGTGGCTCTGGAAGATCTCCCACACCGCTCTGAACAAAGACCCAGGAGAGCTGTACTCTGACTCCTCCAGCGTAAAGACGCTCTCCAAAAAGAGCAGCATCGCGTTCTGAAAGACAGAAGTAGAGATTCTGCTCAAATGAGGCCAACAAACCCCTTCAAAAGAAAAGCACATCATTTCTACACTGAGCTGCTGCTGCACAGGTGTGTCGTGTGGCGATGGATGGTCAGTGTTACCCGGACAAGGAGCAGGCACTGGTCAGCTCTGGGTCTGCTCTGCCTGGTGACTGCAGAGACCGAGGAGATCACGGCCATCAGGTGGTGGAGGAATCCTCCTGGCCTCTGAAAATGAAGTTCAAACGACATGAGCGCTGCCATTTAGTTATTCTAGGCCCCTAGGGGTCACATCCATTCTAGAAGCAGTGATGGACACCACACACACACGCTCCACTGGAGAAACAGAAGGACATCTTACTGGACAGATCTGAGGCTCCGCCCCCGCCTGGATTCTCAGCAGCACAACCTCAAAGATGACGTCCATGAAGTTGAAGAGCTGGATCTGAGAGTGAGAGGAAGCGTTAGTGACACACACGGTCCGGTTTCATAAGTAGTGCCGATGCTTTCCATCACGTCTGGTTATTCAGACTCACTCCGATCTCCGCCAGCTCCTCTACAACCCCTTCACCACAGGAGGGAGACTCGGCCGTCACCAGCAGACGATGGTAGAGCTGCTGGAAGAGTCTCACGTCCTGCAGGATGTAAAGAGATGCACAGAATCACATTAGTGAAGCAGTTATATTACATCACATCATTTAATATGACGCAGCGATCATTTTCTTACCCTGTCGTTGAGGGCGGCCAGGTCCTCCAACATCATACAGCCAGCTTCACGGAGACTGTAGCGACAGCCTGCTTCACTGAGTGTGGTCTACACAAGCAATGGAAGGAGTTTCAGTGAAAACGGACTGGAGACTCATCACTGCTTAAAGACAGCGGCCTTCAGATGAGGTAGAAATACAGTGGTTTCATGTGGTTCTCTTACAGTGAAGGCCTGGCGCAGGGCCCGCAGTTTAAGAGGGAAGCTGGTCATCCTCTTAATCTCTGAGTAGATGCTGTGGAGAAGGAGCAGGTTTTGCATGAGGTCAGTTCTGTTAATAGATGCCAGCACTTTTATTCAGTGTGGGACGTAAAAGGGTTAAAGCTGCCCCTGTACTCACTGCAAAGAGGGCACCTCCCGAGCCACAGCCTCTGCATCTCCAGACGTCTGTAACACCACACATTCACCTCCTGTTCCAGTCTTATATCATTCAGGGAGTTCTAATTACCGTAATAACAGCTGCACATCTGCTTTACCTCAGGAGTGAGCTCAGGCTGAGGCTGAGGGTCTGGGTCGGGGCGGGTCACCTCTGTGCCCGAGCTGGTTCTGAAGGACCACGCCTCCTGTCCGATGAAGAGGGACTGACACGTGCGGAGCACCTCCGTCACCTGGACAACAACAACACACTCAGTACTTGGGAACAGCGCAGTGCAGTGGTTTTTCAAAAGGCATTCTACAAAGATCAGGTCCAGGAAAGAGGGCCCTAATATGAAACAAATAAACACTGATTATTAATAAGTTCTTAAGATAAAACACTGAGTATATTGTTACAAACAGAATGAATAGCTGCTTTCTCGGTTTATTTACAACTTTTAAACTGTCCCCGACTCTTTTGGAAGTGAGGTTTGTACAAGAGCAGGTGTGTTAGTGTTTACTAGAACACGCTGAACCCACCTCAACACCTCCAGATGTTTTACAGCTGTGTTCCTCGGTGAACGCGCAGGATGCCACTCGCGTCAGGAGACCGTCAACTCGCTAAAAAAGAATCAACAGCAACAGCTCAGCTCCTTACACCAGCTTCACAGTGTGAGTCAAGCTCCATCAAAAGACCAGGCTGAAGTGAACATAGACACGTCTGAGAGATCTCACCTGGGCAAGGGTGACCCTCGCGGTGGATGCGGTCCAAACGGGGCACTGTAAGAGAAGTTCTGGTCGTCATATGGATGATATAAACTACGACTAGTGAAATGAATGAGAGAAAATGAAAGAATGGTGCTGGAGATGAGTGCAGTGGGAGGAGGTGTGGACCTTAGCCGATGGAATGAAAAAACCCTTGGTGTGAATCCACCAGTGATATGCAAGTGCCCCCTGCGTGAGCTCAACGTAGTGGAGCCTGACATGGACCCTCTGGAAGACACACAGAACACACACACACAGGCAAATAAGACCCTACAAAGTCACAGATGTGATTAACAACACCAGACAGGAGGTCTTGAACAGATAAAGGTGCATACCTTCTTGTCTGCACGGTGCCACTCTGTGCTGGAGAAACGCTGAGTCCAGAAAGTCCTCTGCATTCCTCCATGAAGCCGAACGACCGGCCGCTCCAGAAAGAGCCTGGAACACTGTGGGGGTGGGGGGTGGTGCACATTAGAATGAACCACTACAAACAGGCTCAGAAGTTAAAGAGCTCATATGAGTCTCATTCTCTCCATCGGTGACCACTGTTAGCGCCCTCTAGTGGTCCAGATACGCACCGTCCAAATATGAACAGTTAGTATTCACTCCTTTTTGTGGCGTCATACACCAACACATTACCATACATCCACCTATTCAGCCTACAGCAGTTAAGCCCCGCCCATTCACACTGAAGTTAAATGAGGAAACCAATGAGAACAGGGCTCACTTAAGTATAAATAATTCACAATGAACCCAGCAGCTTCACTCACACTGTATGTGATCACAGGGCCCGAGGGGACCACAAGGGTCCCACCCTCCTCTGTGCGGACCTGCAGTAAACAGAGAGTGAGGTAGAGATCAGTGTGTTCGTTATATTGAGTGGAGTTACTCCCAGCAGTGGTAGTGTGTGTGGATAGTGACCTCAGGCTGGTCTCCGGTGACCCGTCCGATGAAGCCGTCGTACAGATGACAGAAGACGTCGGGCTCCACCAGCTGGACAGCATCTCGCAGCCTCTGCTCCAGGTCTGAGACATGTTCCACACCTCACTGAAGCTGGAGCAGTTCCTCTGAGTCTGAGAACCTCTCTAAAGCACATGGACACTCTCTTTTTCACTTTGACCCAGACCTGAACATGACCAGCGTCTCCAGCCATAGACCCTCACTGCGGCCATTTTGAAGCTTTCCGACAGCATTAACGTTGCCATGGAGACCACACGGTAAACATGTTTACATTTAAACACTTAAACAAAAACAAGACCCCTGTAAAATAATATATTTATAATAAAGTTATATTACGAGAATAAAGTCTATTTAAAATGATTTAATAACGTTAATGTTCAAGAATAAAGTGAACATTTTTAGAATAAATAAAAATATGAGGAAGTTTTATTGTTGAAGCTGCGTTCTCAACAATTCTCAACAGTCGACCTGCTACTGTCATATTTCTCAAGAATGAACGTTAAAAAATGAATAAAACCATAAAGAATGAGCGCTGTGTAGAGGATTACACCGTCAGTGCCACTGTAAAGCTGCTTATTTGTAATTATTTGATTAATTTAGACTGTTGCAGAGGTGTTTGCTGATAACTATTTTCTTCATTCTGTGTTGTCTTCAGCAAAAGCGTAGTCTACGAAATAAAGGTACAACACTTTAATAAACAGACACAAGATGAAGGAGACACATGGAGCTGGAACTGTCCTTTTTCCACTGGAGGAGCAGGGACTGTGTTGTGGACGATGACAAATTGGGCAACATTAGGTTCTGAGCAGCTTTAATGGACTCACTAGGTGTGTAACTGTGTCCTTTTTACAAAACTCGGGGTCACAAATCCCCTCAGTGTCGCATCATCACGCAGTGCCCCATTACATTGAATGAGGAGTCAAATTAAACCTTAGGGCGCCCTCTTGTGGACGATATGAGGTATTGTCTGATCTCATTTTCATCGGTTCAGGCTTCATTCTGTCCACAAAAGCCCCGTTAGGTTTTATTTATTGTTTAATGTGGTAATTGATAAATAAAGACAACAGCAGGTCAGTTGGATTTTACTGAATACTTTGAGAATGAGGTGTGATTTTGGCCGCGGCTCTGTGCCGCACAACAGGAGCCCACTGTCCCACCTCCAGCTGAATGTGCCGCGACAAACTCGCTCAGTTCACAACGAAATGGAGTCCCACCAGATTCACTCCCTCCTCGACACCAACTGTTAGTGTTTCAGTGGTAAACAGTGGGTGTAGTGTGTAAATAAGGAATGGAGAGATCAGACTAGTGTCCTAATGCACAGCCTGAGTCATGTCTGTCTGAAAATGATTGTTAAACTGAGGGAACGGATTAAGTCTCTAAACGATATTTTTCCACCATAAGACTTTCGGGAGCGACTGGGAACATATTTTAGAATAAACTTAAACTGACGTGTTTGTTTCCTATTGTACTACACTTGTTTTCATTAGGAATCGTTAAAAAATATCGTTTATTTTATTTAGGCGTTTGTCGAAGACAACATTTGTCACATTAGTGCACAATTTTATGCTCCAAAAGATAATCTCTTACTCACCACGCCACAGTAAACGTGCCTTTATTTCCTGAGTAACGGTAACGCACTGTTCTGGAGCTCCTAGCGCCCAGGCAATGGTAAGTTTTGACGTAAAGTCTTCGTGAATTCAAAGTTGAGGGCGTTCCTTCTTAGATTCAGTGCAGCTGTGGACCAATGAGCGGCTGCCGGCTGTGAGCGGGGTCCTATTCCCCGGGGGAGGGGTGCGCTGCTGGACGCCGCTCTCCACAGGGATTCGCTCACAGCTCTGAGGGGGCGGGTCAGAAGTGATTGACACCTCTGTGAACCAATAGCAGGGACTCAGATGAAGACAAAGAGAGTCGATGTGCCGAGATCACTCACTCTCTCTGGGTCTGGGAGAGAGAGGGAGCGCCTGGGAACATATTTTAGAATAAACTTAAATTGACTTGTCTTATCGCAGAACAACCAAATAAAACCTTTATGTTTGGTGACAGACTGTTTTAAACGTTTGGTCACTTTGAGGTACATATTGTCTATTTTCAGAAAATACCGAAAACTGCATCTGTGTAAGAATGAGTGTTTTAAAATAAGAGCGGTATTTCCAACGAGGGCCACAGGGGGGCGGTGTGAGCCCGCAGCGCTTTACCTCCTCTCCCTCCTTTAATGATTTTGCTGGTAGTTTTATGGAGAGAGATTAGTCTCAAAATACTTTACAAATGCGTAAATGTTAATCCACAGATGTGGCGGTCACACCCTGTTACTGAAGAAGAATATTCTGTTGTGTTTCACTGCAACAACAAGCTGAATGTATGAGAGTAAAGACTATAAGAGAATGTAAACACAAAAGATCCTCAGTGATTTCTCTGGTAAAAAAGAAAGAAAAAGACCCAATGTTCCCATGACTAACTCCACAGCTATTAAGAGCTTTATTTATATAATCAGTTTATATAATCATGTACCAACAGTGTTTTAAGAGAAGAATATTCTTTTCTATTGTTTGTCTTCATGTGATTTTAATGCTGTTTTAATCTATGAAATTAGTCACTTGATAAACCACAGTGTAAATAAATATTAATCGTTTTACCACAAACTCAGAAAAGAAATCAGTGTCTCACTGTTAACAGCAGCAGTGTTTAATAATTCTTCAGTTTAATTCTTGCTGTAATTACAGACTTTTATTAATATTTTTTATTGTTGGGATTAAAACCATGAGCCTGAAGCTAAACGTGACACAGGGGGTGTTTCTACAGCTGTAGTGGCTATGACTCCAGAAGTAGAGGGTGAGGAGGAAGAGGCTGTCGAGTAAAAAGCTCTGTGCCTGGTTCACCTTGAAGAACAAAGCCTTATTTAAAAAACCCAACAATTTCCACTGAGTAAAGTTCCTTGTCGTTCTGATGACGTAGAATCCCTCAATTCTTGAGATCATTAAAGTAACGTTTAGTTTAAATCAGTGTTGGAGCCAGAAACAGACCCTGGGCAAAAGTGTGTGGACACAATCATTCTTCCTAAAATAATAAACAAATGCTAATTTTAGCACATGGTCAAGGTTTTTATCACGGGGCGAGTGTTTAACACGAGCAGGACACGAGTAATTATTTAAACACAATGCAGCATTAAATGAACATTGCTCTGAAATGTATTTGATCTAGAAGCTGTTACACGCTGAATATTTAATTGTGTATTAATTTGACGTAAAGTACTTCACTTGATTTTTAATTTTCAGAGAAATCCCACAGTTTTCAGTCGAGTTGAATCTGAAGAATATCACTCACTTTATGAGGTATTTATGCAGAACACTGGCTCAGAGAAAGAGTGATTCACACATATATATTTACATTATGAACGCATATAATATCACCTTCTCTTTGATCTTTCTGCTGCAGTAAATTCTCCTCGAGTCGTTTTTCACCAGTTCACAGGCTTCATCCACTTTCATCAGCACAATGACCTGAGGTGTGTCCACTACACAATCACACAGGAGATTACACACATGTAACAAAGCTCCGCAATAAATCATTAATAAATGAGGGGATTCTATATAAATAACACTTTAAATTTCAATCTAAAACTTTACAAATGTTACCTTTTTTCAGGAAAAACAGTTGAAACCTGGACTCGTTTCACCACGGCACTTTCAGTCTTTCAGCATCTGAGATGAATCTGGGCTCAGAACCTGGTGCTGTTTATGAACAGAAATGTTATATGGCTCTCTCCTTTCAGAAATGTTTCAGGGTGCGTTTCTTGATGCAGTGGCTGACTGTGTTCAGTTTCGTCTCTGTTTCTGACTCAGAAACATGTGCCCCCTGATTCTCCCTCTGCTCCGGGGGCAGGTGGGGGGCATAAGGCACAGTTGGAGAAGCACTGGTATAAAGCACCCACACATGAGCCTAAGGTCACCATGTCCAGTGCCGAGCAGAGTGTAAAATCTCCCAGCACTGGGCGGTGAATCAGTGGAACTGTGCTCTCTGGAGTGATGAAGCTCCGTCTGATGATACCTCTGTGATGAGCTGGAGATTCATCTCAGCACCGACCCTCACTAACGTCGCTGAATACAATCAAACCCTCAGAGCAATGTTGCAGCACAGAGTTTAAAGCCTTCCTAGAACATAGAAGACTGTTACTGCAGCAAAGTATCAACAAACCCACTGTTAATGCCCTTCATTTCAGAAAAGCCTGCTGTTGGGATAGATGCCGGGGCCGCGTCGGTCGCAGTGGAGCCCTCTTCGGCGGGGCCTACTGTTGGGGTGGCTGCTGGGGCCGCGTCGGCCGAGGTGGGATCCTTTTCAGCAGGGCCTTGTGGGGGGAGGCTCTGGTGGTGTTTACGTGGAGGAGAGGGACGGAGGGGTGCAGCACAGCTGTTCTGAACTGGCTCCAGCCCGAGAAGCAGAAAAGAAGGCTGGAGGGGTAAATCTTATGTCTGTTTTTAAAATTCCTCATAAGAGGAAGAAGAGGGGCCAGGGGAAGGGGAAAAAACAGGCAAAACAGGATGTGACGGCAGTGGAGGACAGAGACTCGGACAGTGAGGGCTCTCTCTCTGACTCGGGATGGTCTGTGTGCTCCCAGGAGGAGAACAGGCCTCAACTGTACACTGTTGATGAGATCAGGAAGTTTGTACGTGTTACTAAAGGACAGAAGGGTGTGAGGGTGGAGGAACACATCCCAGACAGTGTACAGTTCATACGGGACGTCAAACACTTGCCGAGGGAGGGGGTTTTTACGGAGCAGGAGACGTTTAGACTGAAAAAGTTACTGATCAAACTGAACAAAGTGCAGTGTGAAGACGACTCCTGAACGGATTTTTATCTTTGATTGTTTTTGTCCCCTCTTTTTTACCTTTTTTAATGGAAGGTTTTCAAATCGCCACCTTAAATATTAATGGGGCAAGGGACTGTGAGAAAAGGGCAAAGTTTTATGAGCTGGTTAAGCACAAACGTATCGATGTTGTCTTTGTGCAGGAAACCCACAGTGATGTGGAAAATGCTGCTGAGTGGGCGAAGGAGTGGAGTGGGCTCACTATTCTCAGCCACAACTCATCCCTTAGCGGTGGGGTGGCACTCCTTTTCTCACAGTCTTTTATTCCAGTCTCTTATACAGAGACTTTTAAAAGTGAGGGCTGTTTTTGAAGAAGACACTTTTGTTTTTATCTGCGTCTATGCTCCAACACTAGGAGCTGAGAGGTTAATGTTTTTAGACGCACTGAGCTCTCTTTTAACAAGTTGTAATTCCACAGAGCTTTTAGTATTGGGTGGTGATGTTAACTGTACAGCACACAGAACAGACCGGAATCATGGCGAACCTCACGCGGCTTCACGGAAGCGTCTTTGCGAGATGCTGGAGGCCCATGAGTTATGTGATGTCTGGAGACGTTTCCATGATGAACAAAGACAGTACACATGGGCCCACAGTAAAGATAACATGCTCTCGCTGGCCAGACTGGACCGCTTTTATTGTTTTAGACACCAACGATCTCTTTTTACACAGTGTTTTATTCCCCCGGTAGGAATCTCTGACCACTCTATGGTCCAGGGAGCTATCTCAAAAAAAAACATGACTGTTGAAAAAAAAAAAACGCGGAGTGCGTACTGGCATTTTAATACCACACTTTTAGAAGATGCCAATTTTAAAGAGTCTTTTACCTTTTTCTGGGGTGTTTTTAGAGCAAAGAGAAATGATTTTACCTCTGTTCAGCAATGGTGGGACGTAGCCAAAGCTAATGTTAAATTATTCTGTCAACAGTACACTCTCAATGTCACGAGGGACATTACTAGGTCACTTAAAGCTCTGGAGATTGGAATAGTGGGGCTCCAGGGTCTTGTGGAGACCACAGGAGATCTAGAGCATATTAGAGCTCTAAACAAAAAGAAGGCTGCTCTGGCTGATTTACTGGGTATAACAGCACAGGGGGCGCTGGTCCGCTCACACTTTCAGTGCATGAATGAACTGGATGCTCCTTCTAAGTTCTTCTTTGGTCTCGAGCGTAGAAATGGACAGAAGCGGTACATGCACGTTGTGCGATCAGAATCAGGGGATCTCCTTAATGATCCTGCTGACATTCGCTAGCGAACAGTCAGCTTTTTCTCAAAGCTGTATGAGAGTGAGCGCACAGCGATGCAGGAGGTGGAGGACAGGTTCCTTAGGAATGTGACCAGACTTGCGCAGCTGGATGCTGAACTCTTTTTGGGGGAGCTGCATGAGGCCCTCCAAGGAATGGAGAATGGCCGCACTCCTAGCATTGATGGCCTACCAGTAGAGTTTTACAAGAATTTCTGGTCGGTCATTGGCCACGATGTACTGGAGGTCCTCAGGTGCATCATACGGGAAGGAAAGCTTCCATTGAGTTGCAGGAGGGCTGTGCTGACACTGCTGGCGAAAAAGGGGGACCTGTCCGAACTGAAGAACTGGCGCCCCGTGTCTCTGCTGTGCGGTGACTGTAAACTGCTCTCGAAAGCATTGGCCTCGAGACTGGCGAAGGTGATGGAGCAGGTGGTTCACATTGACCAGTCGTGCTGTGAGCCTGGTAGGTCTGTCTTTGACAATGTATTTTTAATTTGTGATGTTTTGGACGTCTCCAGATTATTGGGGTTAAAGACTAGTCTCGTATTTCTAGACCAGGAAAAGGCTTTTGACAGGGTTGAACACGGGTATCTCTGGAAGGTACTGGAGAGCTTTGGGTTCAACCCTGGTTTTATTGCCTTGATCAAGTTTCTGTACGGTGACATTGAGAGTGTGCTGAAGGTTAACGGTGGTTTATGTGCTCCTTTTAAAGTTTTTAGAGGGATCCGACAGGGCTGTTCACTATCAGGTATGTTGTACTCACTCTCCATTGAGCCCCTGCTCTGTAAGCTGAGGGAGGGACTTGTGGGTTTTTATGTTCCAAACTGTACTGCCCCAATACGTGTCTCAGCTTATGCAGATGCTTGTTGTACTTATCAGTGCTCAAGATGATGTAAATGTTTTAGTTGATTTCTTACATTTTAAAGGCCAAGAGCAAAGCGGTTTTACTCGGGGACTGGGAAGGTGAAGAACCCAGAATCACAGACGGACTGGCCTGGGGGACGGGCAGGTTTAAATAACTTGGTGTGCATTTGGGGGACAGTGTTATTGGAGAGAGGAACTGGGACGGTGTGCTGAAGAAGGTTAAGGACAGACTCAACCGATGGTTGTGGCTGGTCCCTCAAATGTCATACCGAGGTAGGGTTCTCATCATCAACAACCTGGCTGCGTCCTCCCTGTGGCATAAACTGGCGTGTGTCGATCCCCCACCAGGCCTGCTGGCCAATCTCCAAGCTCTGCTGGTGGATTTTTTTTGGGTTCCTCAGGGGGTTCTTCATCTTCCCAAGGATGAGGGAGGGCAGGTGCTCATTCATTTAGCCAGCAGGGTGGCTGCCTTCCGCCTCCAGTTCATACAAAGACTGCTTACTGGCCCCAAGGAACTGGTTTGGAGGGAGGTAGCCTACAAGATCCCGCACACAGTGGGAGGCCTGGGGATGGACAGGACCCTGTTTTTAATGAACCCAAAGTCACTGGACACTGCTGGTTTACCTGCATTTTATCGTGGCCTTTTTAAAATATGGAGTTTTTTTAAGGTTAAAGGACCAGAGAGTACACTGCTGCACTGGCTGCTGGAGGAACCTCTGCTTCACGGCGCCCGGATGGACATATCAGACGTGTCGACTCCTGCACTGACCAGAGTCCTGTTTCCTTCGGGGGTCATCACACTTCGTCAACTGGTGGACATTGCGGGACCTGACCTTTCCGGTACAGAGAGCCTGGCTGCACGGTTAGGCCTGAGGTCTCTGTGCATTGTATCTCAATTTCTTTGCAAGTGGAGGACAGCGCTGGCCCCTAAGGAACTCTGGATGTTGAAAGACTACAGTGCAGGGGTGACTAGACCTGCATAGGACAACCCCTATCCTGCTCTCATCCTGGCACCTGACCTGGAGGACTGCGAGGGACCCCAGCTGGAGTGTAAGGGGGAGTCCTGCATGAAGTTGGTCAGTGCCTCCGGGAAGCTGCTGTACAGAGCATGTGTGAAAGCTCTGAACAAAAACAGACTGGATGGGAGGGTGGTTCTGTCTCTTAGCAATGATGTGAAGCCTGAGTGGAGAGCCTTGTACAAACCACTGTTAACTAAAAGAGCTGCTGACCTCCAGTGGAGGGTTTTTACATGGGATTTTACCTGTTAACACTTCTATCTCTGTTTTAAACCCTGAGGTAGCACCAATTTGTCCTTTTTGCACTCAGAGGGAAACTGTTTATCATGATTTTATGCAATGTTTTAGGCTAGGTCCCCTTTTTGAGTTTTTACAAACCGTTTTTATGGCTTTTAATGTGATTTTTACTGATCACACTTTTATCCTGGGTTTTAAATACAAAAAGAAGGATCGGGCCAAGTGCCAATTGTTGAATTTTATCCTTGGTCAAGCGAAACTGGCCGTTCACACCAGTCGGAAAAACAAGGTCGGAAAAACAACACTGACAGCAAGGTTGTAACGGTTTTTATCAGACTGGTGAGATCAAGGATTTTTATTGATTTTAATATGTGCATGAGGAATCTGTAGGTGTTTGAGGAGGTGTGGTGCTGTGGGGGAGGGGTGTGTTCTGTATGTGATGGAGAACTAATTTTTAATCCAGTTTTCATTTAAATGCACTTTTTTATACCCAGGTTTTATAGTGTGAGTGTTGTTTCCAAGTAGTTTTTATGTTTCTAAATAGAACTCGGACGAATATTGAGTCCAATTGTTGTTAATAAAGGACCCTAAAACGTAAAAAAAAAAGTCTTGCTCTCTCTCTCTCTTGCTCTCTCTTTCTCTCTCTCTCTCTCTCTCTCTCTCTCTCATTCCCAGTGTGTATCCCGAACTGTGGAACAGGATTATGTTACAGTCCAAAAATATAAACTATTAATTGTGGCCAGAGTATACCTTTTTCCAGTCTGTTAAACTTTCCCGTAGAGAATGTTATGATAACTTATCAGCCTCAACACCATCTTGGGATAGGGACAAAATCACGTAGCTGTGGTAGCTACTGTGAAAACACAGGGACCCTGATTCGCCACAATGTCAACAACAGGTGCTACATAAAAAACAGATATCTTCATGCTCACGTAGAGTAACGTTATTCTTTAAAATGTTTTTTTGTCCACTCTGTTTCATCCATCTCTGTCCTTAACCCTCTTCTTCTCTCTGTTACAATGCAGTGACTTAGCTTTTTCACTTTTTTGTGGTACTGTTGTGTATTTAAAATGAATCTTTAAATCATCTTTTTGTCACCTTATTTTATTTTACTTCTTCAAGAACTTACTTAAGTTACTGATAATTTGTATAAAATTGACTTACACTGATTTATATCTATTGTGCAGTCTTCCTAGCTACCTTGGTGTTATTATTAATAATTTTTATTATATATATATATATATATATATATATATATATATATTAAATGTTTAAATGTTTATAAAATATGTATGAATGTAAATAGTACTGTTATTCATCCTACATAGAATAAAAAAAATAAAGATACTTAAGATACTTACTTATATATATATAAGAGTCGTTGCTATAAATAATGCATAATGTTTTAATATTCCCTTAAAGATATTTAACCTGTTGTGATTATAGTCAAGACATCTTAAGATCCATGTCTATAGACACATCTTAAAGACATTGTACTCAGATCTTAAGACATGCCACAAGATGACTTAAGATGTCTTCATAATGTGTCTTTAGACATGTCTTAAGACATCCCAAGACACGGTAATGGCTGGGTATGAAGCACTGGGTGATGATCAGTAGGTTTCTATCCACAGGTGAAAAACAAGAATGAGGAAACAAACTGAACCAAAAGTGACTCTGAGCTGAAGAAGATTTCAGAGGAAGACGGTCTGGATTTCACTCAGTAGGTGTTTAATCGTTAACATTATTTTTCTGTGGAAAATTGGCTCATTGTTTACAGCTGTGTGTTTATCTGCCATTCCTTCTCTTAGTTATGTTTTTCAGGCCTAAGTTATATTTAAGGTGTTGTTTAAAAAGACGTAATTTTGACGTCTGTGAATAAACTGAACACGGCCAAGTGTCTGTGACAATAAACAGGTTCATCCGGTTTACTGCAGAGGAATGGAGAGTTTATTCACCTGGGATTTTAAAATGTTAACTGCTGTTGAACAAAGTCAAATAATAAATGGAGTCCAGACAACAACAATAGAATTAAATAGAAACAACAACAATGACTACAAACATTTATTTGTGTTTTATAGAAACTAACATTATTATTAACACAGAGACAAACCGTTAAATAAAAAGAGAATTTTGTCTCCTTTTACAGTAAGTTCTTTAAAAATGGAGTAAACCTGCAGTAAAACTACATAGTTGTTACAAGCTTGATATTCCTACTGTGGTAGTGCAGTATATAGATGTTCATATTAACTTTAACAGACATGAGCTCTTAAAGGAGCAATGTAGGATATTAACTGTATTTAGTCATTAAATGTCCAGGGTGTGATCATAGATTAAGGAAACAGTCAAAGCTCAAACACTGCTGCCTCTCACAGCACTGCAGTATATTCTCTTTGAGAAGTGCCCAGTCCGGAGCAGAGCTCCTATGATCTCGCCCTCTGTCCAATCATTTTACAGTCCACCGTGTGGCCAGGTCTACAAACAGTGTCTCACAGCCATGAAATGACCAAGTGAACAGAGTTAATGTTATATTTTACCGGACCCAAAAAGCCCCACTGCTCTTCTAAAAGTCTCCATGACCAGAGACAGAGAAAAATGAGAGGAAATACTGACCCTGTGTTTGAAAAGTGGAGGGCGTTTACATGTAACAGCAGATCATTTCTGAAAAAATGTAGAAGTACAGACGCCTCTGTAAAGATTAAAAAGAGTAAAGACTGTTTTTGTGTTTTATCCAAAGAAAGTGAGGTAAGGCGACGTTTGAAAGGTTTAAAAACAGGACGGTGTTTTTTGTGTTTTATACGAAGGTGAATAACAACAGGATTGAAACGTGTAAATACTATTGATTGTTTTAAAGGATTTGAGGCAGATTAATGTGTGTTTCTTCATGATGTGTGTGTGTTTAAACAAATTGAGTAAAAATTATGCTTGAAAAGCCTCGCATTTTCACCTATTTAAGGTGGAATGGAGAAATCAAGCTTGGTAGTGCACAACAAATGTGTTTCTCTAGTAGGTAGCTATCGCTACATGTTTTAGTGACATGATGTGAACCCTGTGTTTGTGTGTTTTAAATGGATAAAATGGGAAATAAATGTTTCAAAATGAGTTTTGTTTATAAACATAGCACTAGCTTTAGCTTCGCATAGCTGTTTAAGGTGGAAATGAGTATTCAATAAGATAGAGAACAAAACAAACAAGACTCACATAAGGTGGAACTTAATGCTTGAACACGAATATTGTGAATAATTGGTTGTATAATACAATTGGTTTGTGTGTTTTAAATGGATAAAGTGGATAACAGTTACTCCAAAAAGTTTCAAAAGCTATAATGCTAGCTTCAGCTCTTAAGGTGGAACAGAGAATTGGCGTATAACGCCAATAAAACTCATAAACGGACACTTGTAAGGTGGAATAGCTAATGTTTGACTATGAAAAGTGTGAATAAGATCTGCTTCCTCAACGACATTTATGATGGAAGGGAAAATCGATAAGTAACACAGCCTTGTCTAGTCTAAATTTCAGGTGGATTTGGACAGTAAAGGCTTGTGAATGCAGGGAAATGGAGGCCGCATGTTCACTTTTTTAAGTAGGTAAATGTTTTAGAGAAATGATGAACACATTTCTGTGTAAGTATGTTGGTTATGGCACGTTCTTCTTAGCGACACAATCTTAAAGACACCAGCCAAAATCACCCCCTGTATCTCAGGATATGGTCTAAAAACTACAGTATTTTTTCTGGTAATAAACTGATTTAACCATTTTACTGAATTTAAAACATAAAAATACAAAACTGATTAATGTTCATTTATTCTTTTTTATATCTTTAAATTGATTAGTTTTTTTCAAAAAGAATTATTCATAAATGTGCCGCTCTATGACTCAAATATCATAGCGTGAAAACCAAAGACAATCATTTTCAAACTTTAAACACTGTTTTCCAGACTACAGTCATGATCTCTAGTGTCTTTTGAATTGAACGTTTTTTACAGTGTTTAAGGTTCTAATATAACTGTCATTTTCAGGAAATGTGAATCACTAACAGGAGTTAATTATTAACTGCTGTTACCCACAAACACCACAACTACACCATAATGAAACCTTATGAACATTGTACCTGAGAAAAAAGGGACAAGACTGCACTTGTCTCCCTGGTAACACCACAGTTGTCTTTAACCATAATGTTTTGGCAAATTTGAAATATTACTATTCAGTTTGATTTAACCATTTCATGGCCTTCAGCATTCTTCAATTTATGGAATTGTGTTGTTATTCTTATGACGTTTGTAATGCTATTACTCCACATTCACACAGTAAAAATGTATGAACATTATAATCTGGGTGCTCTAGAACATGTTCTTCAAGGCTGCAGTGGAGTGGTCTGGTAACAGTTTGATTTAACCCTTTAATAGCACTCATAATTGGCCATATATGTAAATTAAACATCATTTTTATGAGATTTGAAATAATATTACTCCACATTCCTACAGTAAAAGTGAATGTAAATTATACCCTGAGTACCTGAGAACATGTTCTTCAAGACTGCAGTGGAGTGGTCTGGTAACAGTTTGATTTAACCATTTTATGGAATTTAATATCTGAGTTTTTTCAAGCCTATTACTCCTAATTCTTACAGTAAATACACATAAATATTACACCCTGTGAACCTGAGGACATGTTTTCAATACAACAGTGGGATTTTCTGGTAACAGTTTGATTTTAATTTTAATCTCAGGGAAACTGAATTCCCTCCATTTTATGGACCTTTCTGGATTTTTTGAGGGTTGTAAACCGTTCTTTTAGCCACTCAGGTCTGTTTTTAATATTAACTGTAGTGAATTATGTGGAATTATGTTTTAAATTCCATTTCTTATGAATTTTCAGTATCTGCTCTTTTCTGCGAGTCCCCCCTCTCGCTCTCACACGTTCTACCGTAAACCGCGATGTAGACGCGCACAGGAAATCCTAGTGTAGACGGCGTCACCGCGGTGTAAATGTCTCAATTATGAGAGATAACGCTGCAAGATTTTGAGAATAAAGTAATATTTCAATAATGTTTCAAGATCTCAAGTCAATATTTTGAACATGAATCTGCCATTTTTTGAGAAAAATATCAACATTTCCGTAATTAATTTGAAATATTTTTTCATTCATTCATTCATTATCTGTAACCGCTTATCCAGTTCAGGGTCGCAGTGGGTCCAGAGCCTACCTGGAATCATTGGCCGCAAGGTGGGAATACACCCTGGAGGGGGCGCCAGTCCTTCACAGGGCAATTTGAAATATTTAGAAAATATAATTATAATGAAGTTATGATTTTTCAAAATGAAAGTCAACTTTTTGTGAATTCTTTTTTATTATTTCTAGAACACAGTAAATACTCAATAATAAACTTGTAATATTTTGAGTTTAAGTTTTCAAGAATATTTCAAGAATAAAATCATTAATAATAAAGTTATATTACGAGAATAAAGTCTATTTAAAATTATTTAATAATGTTAATGTTTTTTAAAAAAAATAATACATTTTATAATACATATATTTTTTCAAAATGAATTTGTAATAATTCAAGAATAAAGTGAATATTTTTAGAATAAATAAAAATATGACGAAATTTTATTGTTGAAGCTGCATTCTCAACAATTCTCAACAGTTGACCTGCTACTGTCATATTTCTCAAGAATGAATGTTAAAAAAATGAGATTAAACCATAAAAAATAATCGCGCTTCTGAGGAGGAAGAGGCTGTCGAGTAAAAAGCTCTGTGCCTGGTTCACCTTGAAGAACAAAGCCTTATTTAAAAAACCCAACAATTTCCACTGAGTAAAGTTCCTTGTCGTTCTGATGACGTAGAATCCCTAAATTCTTGAGATCATTAAAGTAACGTTTAGTTTAAATCAGTGTTGGAGCCAGAAACAGACCCTGGGCAAAAGTGTGTGGACACAATCATTCTTCCTAAAATAATAAACAAATGCTAATTTTAGCACATGGTCAAGGTTTTTATCACGGGGCGAGTGTTAAACACGAGCAGGACACGAGTAATTATTTAAACACAATGCAGCATTAAATGAACATTGCTCTGAAATGTATTTGATCTAGAAGCTGTTACACGCTGAATATTTAATTGTGTATTAATTTTACGTAAAGTACTTCAATTGATTTTTAATTTTCAGAGAAATCCCACAGTTTTCAGTCGAGTTGAATCTGAAGAATATCACTCACTTTATGAGGTATTTATGCAGAACACTGGCTCAGAGGAAGAGTGATCCACACATATATATTTACATTATGAACGCATATAATATCACCTTCTCTTTGATCTTTCTGCTGCAGTAAATTCTCCTCGAGTCGTTTTTCACCAGTTCACAGGCTTCATCCACTTTCATCAGCACAATGACCTGAGGTGTGTCCACTACACAATCACACAGGAGATTACACACATGTAACAAAGCTCAGCAATAAACCATTAATAAATGAGGGGATTCTATATAAAAAGCACTTTAAATTATTTAGTTTGTTTGTTTGAGAAAGACAGAACACTCAGTTACACTACTTTACACTATGCACTTGGGCACTGTCCCACAGGTTAGGTATAGAAGAGTGTCTCTCTCTCACTCTCTCTCTCTCTGTCTCTCTCTCTCTCACAATGTATATCCAGAGCTGTGTAACAGGATTATGTTACAGTCCAATGCATTCATATTGTGGCATCCGCCACTGTGTTTGTGAGGGGGGTGTATGGGTACGTCATTACCCGGAATACCCAGAACTGCTTGCGTATAGATAGTTGACTATAATTGCTAATATTTGTTAATGTGTGCTGTTTTATTTCATGTCATTTGGTGGGTCTGGTTTAGTGGTAAGGTAGGTCTTGTTCTATGTAGTTACTTGTGTTTATTGAGTGTGTTACCGTTTTTGTGGGGTGTGGGAGATGTATAGACCCAAGCGGTTCTGTGAGCATCAAAGGGGCGGAAAAACAGCCTGATGCTTGTATTCTTTTGCACTAAGAGAGCAATAAATGTTTCAAGAAACAATGCAAGGTTTGTGTGATACTCTTGCTCCTGCTTGCACGCCACAATATATTGTGTGTCGATCATTTCCTTATTAAACAAAAAGTGAAGACATCCTCCACAGAGAATACCTTTCTGTGAACTTTAATGAGCCACCACTGTTTATTTACTGGATTTACCACAATGAGTTAAAACAGAGTCCGAACACTTTGGGATTTTACGCTCTTCTGTCCACTAGATGGCGCTAATCACTGGGTGATGATCAGGTGTTTCCACAGGTGAAAAACAAGAACGAGGAAACAATCTAAATCGAAAGTAACTCTGAGCTGAAGAAGATTTCAGAGGAAGATTTCACTCGGTAGGTATTTAATCGTTAAGATAATTTTTCTGTGAAAAATTGTCTCATTGTTTACATTAGAAATGTGTGTTTATCTGCCATTCCTTCTCTTAATTATGTCTTTCAGGTAAGATATATTTTTTAAAAGCATTATAAACAGGAGCCGTGTACGTTATCGTTTTGTTTGGAGTACTCATATCTGACTGAAACTAATAAAACAGCTGTTCGGTTTAGTATTAGCCCTGGACTAAAATCAGACTTCTACTCAGGGACAAGGCCCCAGTCACGTCATAATGGCCTTGGATTACAGTAGCGGGAGGGCGCGTACTCAGGGAAACGGTGGAGTAAAGTTCTGGTTTTAAATGTTGGAAAACACAACCAGATATTTGACCAAAATATTAATCATTTAAATGTTTTGTTTAAATATTTTTTATTGTTTTTTATTTCGCTACTTTTGTCTGTGCTTCAGGCGAGGAAACCGGAGTGACGCTATTTTGACATTTGTTTACAAATACCTAAACACGACCAAATATCTGGCAACAAACAGGTTCGTCCTGAATATAGATACACCTGGGATTTTAAAAGGTTAACTGCTGTTAAATCTCTCATTAACTCCATGTTTTGCATTTAAGATGAACAAAGTCAAATAATAAATGGAGTCTAGGATTAAATCAACAACTACCACAACTTAGTTTTAATAATATAAAACACAAGTACACAGTAACATTACTCCTAACACACAGACAAACACTTTCAAAACTAAAGAAAAAAAATGCCTCCTCTTATAATAATTTCTATTATGATGGATTAAAGAGCAGTTAAACTACATAGTTGTTACAAGTGTAATATTCCTACTATGGTAGAGCAGTAGATAGATGCTCAAATGAACTTTTAACAGACACAAGCTCCTAAGGCTTACACTTTCAATCAGTTTGACTGACACAAGTTCATTATATTTATTTTATTTTGTATCTTCAGTGAAGAAGGAGGAACTGTGAAGTGCTGACAATGGATTAAATCTTGTAATTTATTGAATAATGTTCAATATATATTTTACCTAAACACTAACATAACTCAGAAATAGGATTTATCTCTCTATCCCAAAGGAAAGACAACCCCCCCAAAGGAATGTAGACACCCTACAACTCCCAAACATGAGAGTGAATATTGTAACACTAGCTTTCAATATAGATGACTTTTATTTAGTAAGAAAAACAAAACAAAACAAACAAACAAACAAAAAAAAAAACAGTGTTCTTCAGGCTTACTAGCCGTACTCCTGCACCACATTTCTCTCAGTGCACTCCACTGCATCTCTGTCAGCTGCAACACCTGTGACTTCTGCCCAAACAAATGTGTGTATAATGTTATTTTTAAAAGCTGAGGTATTTGTCTGCATTTTGGCCTTCCATCCACACGAGCATGGTGTTATAGATCACTGAAAATGGAGGTTTAAAAAATGTACTTCATTGTGGAGATTTATTTAAAATTCAACTAACATTAACCTCCTCGATTTTAACATCAGTATTTTTAATTTAGATTTGTAGATATTGGAAATTCATACATCTAGTGCATACAAAATCATTTGTAGTGCACAGAGATATATCTGACCACATACTACAACCTTTATTTTGTAACTGGGGTTGTTTAGTTTTGTAGCGCTTTGTGCTAACCGTGTGTGCTGAACCATGTTCAACAAACTGTACTGGACTCTGGCCCTTGATCACTTTCCCACCCGTTTACAGCACTGTTACATTATGTGGTGGATCAGATTTACTTGTGCAATTATTAAAAGATGATAATCAGTGTTTTTACCTCAGCTGGGAGTGGTTTTAATGTTATGGTTGATCGGTTTATAACATACCAAATAAATAAACACCCTCTTTGTGTCTCACTCGCTTTACACACACATAACGTTACACACTATAATCATCATCTGTGTCTTCCTCCTCCACTGTGTCTCTCTGGGAGAAATGATTTCATTAGCTCTGTTTATAATTGTTATGTAGCAGTAGCAGCATTCACTGGACTGACATATGTTACGTTTTTCTGCCACTGTCTTGAAAGTAAATGATGTTTCACATGCCACATGTGGAAATATACCACTCATAACCCCTTTCTCAGGATATTAGCAGAATTTGATGGAAAATTAATGCTGATTATGATTATGTGTATAACATTTATTAATGATGATTTTACTGGGGAAATACATTTTTACAGATTTTTAAGTGTTACTTGTATTTTTGTTTTTTTATATTTTCATTCATTCATTCATTCATTGTTTAAAACCGCTCATCCAATTCAGGGTCGCGGTGGGTCTGAAGCCTACCCGGAATCACTGGGCGCAAGGCAGGAACACACCCTGCAGGGGGTGCCCGTCCTTCACAGGGCAACACACACTCACACATTCACACACACACACTCACACCTATGGACACTTTTGAGTCACCAATCCACCTACGAACATGTGTTTTTGGACCATGGGAGGAAACCGGAGCACCCGGAGGAAACCCACGCGGACACAGGGAGAACACACCACACTCCTCACAGACAGTCACCCGGAGGAAACCCACGCAGACACAGGGAGAACACACCACACTCCTCACAGACAGTCACCCGGAGGAAACCCACACAGACACAGGGAGAACACACCACACTCCTCACAGACAGTCACCCGGAGGAAACCCACGCGGAAACAGGGAGAACACACCACACTCCTCACAGACAGTCACCCGGAGGAAACCCATGCAGACAAAGGGAGAACACACCAAACTCCTCACAGACAGTCACCCGGAGGAAACCCAGGCAGACACAGGGAGAACACACCACACTCCTCACAGACAGTCACCCGGAGGAAACCCACGCAGACACAGGGAGAACACACCACACTCCTCACAGACAGTCACCCGGAGTGGGACTCGAACTCACAACCTCGAGGTCCCTGGAGCTGTGACAGAGACATTACCTGCCGCCCTGTTTTTTATTTATGTATTATTTTAAAAATACAATTTTGTATTTACTTATGTATTAAGCCTTATAGATTGATATTATTGTTGTCTTCAAGTTTAATATAACTTGTGTTTCAGAGTCATAGTCCCATAGAGCAGAAAGCAGTGTGTTCAGGGTCCAGCGGTGTCTGTGAAGGGGGAAAACCTCATGATGGAGCTGCATTGTAAAACAGACGTCAGCGGTGGAACACCTGACTCCAAGTTAGTTACCATCTAATGATAATTTAAATGAGGGTCAAGTTATTTTATCACAAATAGTAGCAAACTTTATCTATAAAAGCTATAATTACTTTTACATTTACTATAACGTGGCAATCACATGAAGTGAAGAACCACATTTCTTTGCAGTCACCAGATGAACCAGGTTATTATTCACAGAGCCATCCCACCTTACAGGGACAGCCATGTGTAAAATAGATCTCTGTATCTCTGATAGGATCTCTAAAATATCCAGACCACTAGGTACTGTGAGTAAGACTGGCCTGTGTGATCATATAGACTACATTTTTAAAGCAAATGCACAGATACAAATAGGGCTTATGACCTGAAACACTTAGCAGACTGATTACTTTCACTCACTATTCAATCTGTTAGAATGAGCGACCTGCAGCAGCCTGAGAAGATTCTACACATATATAATATTTTGTGTCTTACAAAGACATAGACCTAGACAAAGTACACAGTGGTCTTTGCTCTAACTTCACAAGGATAAAATAACATTATGGTCATCATATAATCACTTTAATCTACCAATATTAAAGTATTTTAAACAGCAGAATATAAACACAGACTATGTACAGCTCAGTCAGCTTAGACTCTATCATCAGTTCTCACTCCTGTATCATGTAAATGAAATAGAACAAATATTTAAGAACCAAGTTCCGTGCATGTGTTCCATGTGATGTGAGAACCTCATTTCTGAATTGGAGTCACTGTCACTGCTCATTCACATGAAGTTGAGCTGAGCTAAACTCCGTCATGTTTGTCTTACCACTTAGTGTCACTCACTCTCATACACAGTTAATGACTTTCAGTGGCTTTGTCCCTGCATCAGTAAAAAACATTTACAATGTACATTATACATTTCTATTTCTTCATTTATTCATTCATTCATTATCTGTAACCGCTTATCCAGTTCAGGGTCGCGGGGGTCCAGAGCCTTCCTGGAATCATTGGGCGGGAATACACCCTGGAGGGGGCGCCAGTCCTTCACAGGGCAATACAGACACACACACACACATACATTCACTCACACACTCACACCTACGGACACTTTTGAGTCGCCAATCCACGTACCAACGTGTGTTTTTGGACTGTGGGAGGAAACCGGAGCTCCCAGAGGAAACCCACACAGACACAGGGAGAACAGACCACACTCCTAACAGACAGTCACCCGGAGCGGGAATAGAACCCACAACCTCCAGGCCCCTGGAGCTGTGTGACTGCGACACTACCTGCACATTTCTATTTGTTCCGAAAATCAATAATCAGTATCTGGCTTGTGTCAGAAATCTCTCTTTGGATGTCACAAAATCATCAAAAACATTATCAGGAAAATACTGATCTCAGAACTGCTCCTTTAGATTAATTTACTAAAGCTAAAACACAAAACAAACTTCACCAAATATCCACACTGAACTCTTTCTCATTTCTCCACTTTCTATTTCAGAGAGCACATGTTCAGAGCAGAACCTCCAGAGCCCAGCTGTGTGTCAATGAAGAGCAACTTCTCAATGCATGAACCTCCTAGATTCAGTAATGAAAGACACTGTACTGATGTGAGGTGAGACACAAAACCAGCAGCACATCTTCACCTCTGACTGTGGTCTGCGCTGATGCTTTATGAAACATAAACTTACTCCATACAGTGGTTGTTACTGAAAAGTGTCATCACGTTCATAGTATTTTTAGGGACGGGGAAATCAACTGAAATCTTGTGTGTGCACATTCTGATAGAAAGTACTTTTCAAGTTCAACAGGCTTTATTGTCATTTCAGTTATATACCAGTACATAGTGAAATGAAGCAACATTCCTCCAATCAGAGCATTACTTTGTTAATATACTTTACAAATGTAAATCCCATTGAATTTAACTTGAGCTACTTTACCATTTTCTCTTCTGTTTCCATTGTTTTGAAATTAAAAGCCCCCTGCAGACATTTGTAATTGGGATATCTTGGCATTTAACTTTGGAAGCAGTGGCAGCAGCTAATTTGCAGTGGTGGGCCGCTGCTTCAAATGAATGTGGTGGAAATACTGTGTTGGTCTTATTGCTTAATGTGTCTCACTCATATTGACAGAGAAAATTATTTATTTATTCATTTATTTTCATGTCCCACAAGCTTTAGGTTTAGAATTAGATTCATTCTATTGGCCACTGTGCATGCACACAGATCATTCATTCTCCACATTTAACCCAATCTGTGCAGTGAAACAGGCATTTACACACACACACTAGGGTAGGGCCTTTGTTTTTCCTAATTGTATGTTACCCCTAGTTAACGTCATGACAAATGGTAATATCAGTTTGGAAATCTATGCTGAAGAAGTTTCCTTTCATTCATTCCTTCATTTTCTGTAATGGCTTCATCCAGTTCAGGGTTGCAGTGGGTCAGGAGCCTACCCAGAATCACTGGGCGCAGAGCAGGAACACACCCTGATCAGAGGGCCTGTCCATGATAGTGCATCACACACTCGCACATTCACACTCACAGACATTTTTATACAGCACCGGAGCAACTGGAGGAAACCTTCGCAGACACTTAGATAACACTTCACACTCCTCACAGTGACCTGAGGTGAGACTTGAACCCACAACCCCAGGACCCTGGAACTGTGTGACAGCGACACTACCTGCTATACATTCTCAGTCTTTCTGAAGATCAGTGACTAAGATGTGTTATCAGGCTTAACAGCTGTGTGACAGAAATCTCTCTGTGGATGTCAAAAAATCTTCAACAATTGCATCAGAAAAAACACTGATCTCAGAACTGCAGTCTCCTTAGATTAATTTACCCAAATCTAAAACACCAAACCTTGGTATAATCTCAGGCTTGTTAATGGTGTCTGCTAATATCCACCAGTGATGTTGATTCATAGAAAAATCCTCAAATGTCAGTTGTACCTTTCAATAAATATCCACACTGGACTTCATTTCTCCACTTTCTATTTCAGAGAGCAGATGTTCAGAGCAGAACCTCCAGAGCCCAGCTGTGTGTCAATGAAGAGCAACTTCTCAATGCATGAACCTCCTAGATTCAGTAATGAAAGACACTGTACTGATGTGAGGTGAGACATAAAACCAGCAGCACATCTTCACCTCTGACTGTGGTCTGCGCTGATGCTTTATGAAACACAAACTCCATATAGTGGTTGTTATTGAAAAGAGTCATCACATTCGTAGTATTTGTAGAGACAGGGAAATCAACTGAAATCTTGTGTGTGCACATTCTGATAGAAAGTACTTTTCAAGTTCAACAGGCTTTATTGTCATTTCAGTTATATACCAGTACATAGTGAAATGAAGCAACATTCCTCCAATCAGAGCTCTGAATCGCAGGTTGTGTTTGAAGGGCTTTACATTACTTTGCTAATATACTTTACAAGTGTGAATCCCTTTGAATTTAACTTGAGCTACTTTACCATTTTCTCCTCTGTATCCATTGTTTTGAAATTAAAAACCCCCTGCACACATTTGTTATTGGGATTTCTTGACATTTAACTGTGGAAGCAGCGACAGCAGCCAGTTTGCAGTGGTGGGCGGCTGCTTCAAAAGGAATGTGGTGGAAATACTGTGTTGATCTTATTCTTTAATGTGTCTCACTCATATAGCCATTTAGATAGATAGATAGATAGATAGATAGATAGACACTTTATTGATCCCCAGGGGAAATTCAATTTCTTACATTGTATTCCTTTAAGTAGCAGTGTAGACAGTCCAAAAGAAACAGAATGATGCGGACCTTAAAAAAAAAAAAAAAGATGAATTACAAAGTTCAGAGTAGAGTGAAGGAGAGAAGCACATTTGGTTCGACTGGGAGAAGGACTAGATGTTGTGTTGAACACGTTTGGAACTCAATACTCAGTGACACCCTGTGGTGCAGTATGTGGTTATCTCAGATATTGTGTAAAATTAGTCCATGTGACTTGCATAGAAATGTATGTGTACATTCTAGTTAAGAGGGTTTATTTACCACTCATGTTTGTTTTTATTAATGAATGTCTCATTGATAAATATAGACACTTTTTTATGGAGAGAGATTAGTCTCAAAATACTTTACAAATGCGTAAATGTTAATCCACAAATTAAACACAAGTCACAAATACCGGTGCTGGTCATAAATCTACCTTTTCATGATATTCTAATTTTATTTCAATAATTTCATTCAAAAAGTGAAACTTGTATATTGTACTCATTCATTACACACAGACTGATATATCTCAAGTGTTTATTTCTTTTAATGTGATGATTATAACTGACAACTAATGAAAACCCCACATTCAGTAACTCAGAAAATTAGAATATTACTTGAATCCAATACAATAAAAGGATTTTTAGAAACGCTGGCCAACTGAAAAGTATGAGCATGTACAGCACTCAATACTTAGTTGGTGCTACTTTTGCCTGAATTACTGCAGAAATGTGGCGTCGATCAGTCTGTGACACTGCTCAGGTGTTATATGAGAGCCCAGGTTGCTCTGATAGGGGCCTTCAGCTCTTCTGCATTGTTGGGTCTGGCGTATTGCATCTTCCTCTTCACAGAACCACATAGATTTTCAGTGGGGTTAAGGTCAGGTGAGTTTGCTGGCCATTTAAGAACAGGGACACCATGGTCCTTAAACCAGGTACTGGTAGCTTTGGCACTGTGTGCAGGTGACAAGTCCTGTTGGAAAATGAAATCTGCATCTCCATAAAGTCAGTCAGGAGCAGGAAGTGTGCTAAAACTTTCTGGTAGACAGCTGCTTTGACCTTGGACCTCAGAAAACGCAGTGGACCAACACCAGCAGATGACATCACCCCAACCATCACTGACTGTGGAAACTTTACACGGGACCTGAAGAAACCTGGATTCTGTGCCTCTCCTGTCTTCCTCCAGAATCTGGGACCTTGATTTCCAAATTAAATGCAGAAGTTACTTTCATCTGAAAACAAGACTTTTGACACTGAGCAACAGTCCAGTATTTTTCTCCTTGGCCCAGGTGAGACACTTCTGGCCTTGTCTCAGGGTCATGAGTGGCTTGACACAAGGACTGTGACAGTTGTGGTCCATGTCCTGGATACGTCTGTGTGTGGTGGCTCTTGAAGCACTGACTCAGGCAGCAGCCCACTCCTGTCCCCCAAATTTTTGAATGGCCTTTCCTTGAAAATCCTTTCAGGTTTGTTTTTATCCCTGCTACTTGTGCATCCCTGTTCCTTCCACTCAACTTTCCATTAATATGCTTGGATGCAGCAGGAGGGTGTCAGAGGATGTCCAGTGTTCTGGACATCTGTCAGGTCAGTCCTCCCCATGATTGTGTACCATACTGAACCAGACTAAGGGACTGTTTTAAAGGCTTAGGAAACTTTTGCAGGTGTTTTGTGTGGATTGTTCTAATTTTCTGAGATAATAACTTTTGGGTTTTCATTGGCTGTAAGCCATAATCATCAACATTCAAAGAAATAAATGCTTGAAATATATCACTCTGTTTGTAATGAATAGAAATTAAACTTTCTGATGATATTCTAATTTATTGAGATGCACCTTTATTTTATTTTCACATAAAGTTATGATATACCTATTTTAAAATAAAAATAAACTGCAGACCGTGAGACACAGAGTGTGATGTGTTCATTTGTGAACAGTGAAACATATCTGTGACTTGTGTTTAATTTGTGGATTAACATTTACGCATTTGTAAAGTATTTTGAGACTAATCTCTTTCCACACTGTACAGCTCAGTCATCGTAGGTTTTACTGTGATTGGTTTTCCATTTAAATAATATGAATGAAGAACTACCTCATTTCTGATTTGTAGTTGCTGCCCTAGTCACTGCTCATTTGCATAGGATGGATGTATTAATCATATATAAGAGGGTTTTTTTTACCATTCATGTGAATGACTGGTTCATTACATATACAATATTTACATGTCAAATTTCATTTTGTAATTTTTCCACTAATTCCCAGTCCCTGAACTCATGGTTTTATCAAATGCTTGACAGTGTTTAGAATGTTTAGAAGATTCTAATAGATATGTTCCACTCAAATTCTGAAATGTTGATTTACTTATAAAATATGCTTTTACTTTACCAGTATAAATCTAATATTTTGTCTAAGAAATGTATTTTGAAAAAACTAAATGTGCATTATGAATGAGGAATTAAATTAAATTCTCCAGATACCCACTGGTGGGAGGACTACAGATACATACAGGTCACCTTCATTGTATCAGTGACATTTTCCCATTATAGGTTTTCAGAGTGTGTTTATCCATGAGACATTTGTATGGTGTGTGATTATAGATTTGCCCATTGCATTATTAATTAAATATTTGTTATTGAAATTAATAATAAATGTTCAGGGTTTTGAGTGTAAAAATGGTACTAGTGAACTGAACATTACAAAAGTGGCACTTTGAATAGACATTTACCATCAGTCTGTTTAAAAGTGAAACTAATACTTCCACTTTTTTTGTTGCAGTTAGATTTCATTTATGATTCTGACATTCATCTGACATTCATTTACACTCTTACATTCTCTCTCTCTCTCTCTCTCTCTCTCTCTCTCTCTCTCTCTCTCTCTCAGGGATGTGCGACTCCAGGATGGTTCCAGGTGTGGAGTGTGTGAGCAGATTCAGACAGATCCAGTCTCTATCACCTGTGGACACTCTTTTTGTAGACAGTGCATCAGGAGCCTTAGGGACCAGTCTGTCCACTCAGGAGACTTGACCTGTCCCTGCTGCAGAAGGGGGTTTAAAACAGGCTCTGTTCAGTTTCCACACACGGAGGAGTCCATGGAGCTGGATGAATACAAACCAGTGGATGACGTCCTGCTCAGTGTCTCAGAGAGAAACAAAATCAGCCTGAAGAACAAGTACGAGAGCTTATTTGAGGGATTCAAAACACAAGAGAATAAAATCCTCCTGAACAGGGTTTACACTCAGCTCTACATCATCGAGGGAGAGAGGGAAGGAGTGAATGAGGAACATGAAGTTTTACAGATTGAAAACAAACCCTGGAAACAAAACCTGCCAGATACACCAATAAACTGTTTAGACATATTTAACCCTGTACAGTGTACGATGGGAGAAATGGAAGAAGACAACACCAGAGCTGTGATGGATGAAGATGTGAGACGTGAAGAAGGAGAAGAAGATAAAGATCCACAAGTGGAAAAACTTAAAAGCGTTCTGACTAAAGGCATTGCTGGCATTGGAAAAACTGTCTCTGTGCAGAAGTTCATTCTGGACTGGGCTGAAGGAAAAGCCAATCAGGATATAGAGTTCATGTTTGTGCTTCCATTCCGAGAGCTGAACCTGATTAAAGACAAACAGTACAGTCTTCATGGACTTCTGTGTGACCTCCATCCTGAGCTCCGAGGTCTGGACACAAAGGAATATGACGTGTGTAAAACTGTGTTCATATTTGACGGCCTCGATGAAAGCAGAATTCCACTGAAGTTCTCAGAGTGTGAGAAAGTGTCACACGTGACCAAGGTGTCTTCAGTGGACGTGTTGATGACAAACCTCATCAAAGGTGACCTGCTTCCCTCTGCTCACATCTGGATAACCTCCAGACCAGCAGCAGTCAATCAGATCCCCTCTCAGTACATCAGCCGTGTGACAGAAATTCAGGGTTTCAATGATCCACAGAAGGAGGAGTACTTCAGGAAGAGGATTAGTGACCAACACCAAGCCGACATTGTCATCTCCCACATTAAGACGACGAGGAGTCTCCACATCATGTGCCACATTCCAGTCTTCTGCTGGATCTCAGCAACTGTGCTTCAGCGAATCATGGAACAAGGGAGCACAGAAATCCCTAAAACTCTGACTGCAATGTACTCACACTTCCTGTGCACTCAGACAATCATGAGGAAGGAGAAGTATGAGGAGGAAGATGAGAGAGGAACTCTACAGGAACTCCTGAGATCCAACAGGAACATGTTTCTGAAACTGTCTGAACTGGCTTTCAAACAGCTGATGAAGGGCAATGTGATGTTCTATGAAGACGACCTGAGAGAGTGTGGGATTGATGTCACTGAGGCCTCAGTGTACTCTGGAATTTGCACTGAGATCTTTAGAGAGGAGTCTGTGCTTTACCAGAGGAAGGTTTACTGCTTTGTGCATCTGAGCTTTCAGGAGTTCCTGGCTGCTTTCTATGTGTTTCACTGCTGTGTGAACAACAAGAGGAAGAAACTGAAGCTTCTGAAGCTGAAAAGCATGAAGTGGTCTCATAGAGTTTCACTGGGCGAGCTGCTGAAGGGAGCTGTGCGTACAGCTTTAGAGAGTAAGACTGGACACCTGGATCTGTTTCTTCGTTTTCTGTTGGGCATCTCACTGGAGTCCAATCAACAACTCCTGCAGGACCTACTGACACACACAGTGAGCAGCTCTGAGAGCATCAAGGAAACAGTTCAGTACATCAAACGTGTAATACAATCAGAGGATTTTCCTTCTGACAGATCTATCAACCTGTTCCTCTGTCTCACTGAAATGAACGACTCCTCTTTATCCAGTAAAATCCAGGAGAATCTCAAATCAGAGAAACACTCAGATAAGAGACTGTCTGCTGATGAGTGTTTAGCGTTAGCCTACATGCTCGTGAACTCAGACGAGGTGCTGGATGAACTGGACTTGAGGAAGTACAACACCACTGAGAAGGGTTATTGGAGACTGATCCCAGCTGTGAGCAACTGCAGAAAGGCTGTGTGAGTGTTGTTTCTACATGTTTTTTTTTTTTCATATATTCCAGTGTTGTTGTTGGCTGAGACATGTTTCCAGATTGTTTTACTGACAGTAGAAGTTCCTCACTGTGTGTATAATTAGGACGTGATAAATAAAATGAATGAGACATTACAGAACAGGTGGAGTTTGATGAACATGGATAAGACTGATGTCTATCTCTTGTTTTCTCACTCACACTGTATCTCACACAAATCCCCCAAGTTTATAAAAGCAGTATTTTCCTCAAATCTGATCATTTTGATTCCTGTGAGGCTGAATTTCAAGGAGTGTTCAGATTGTAGTTCAGTTTCCTTGGGTTGGACCAAATATGTAAATTCATACATTGATATATTTTAGTCCAGGTTTGGTCCTGAACCAAATATGTATTTTAAAAAAAAAGCGATGATGTATGACGAATGCCCTGTAAAGGACTGGCGCCCCCTCCAGTGTGTATTCCTGCCTTGCGCCCAATGATTCCAGGTAGGCTCTGGACCCACAGCGACCCTGAACTGGAACTGAACTGAAGCGGTTACAGATAATGAATGAATAAATGTGTGACGTATGTAAGCGACGCATGTATGACATTAGTTTTGTCGTCTGAACAATGCCCCGCACTGAGCTTAATGCACTTCTCGGGGCTGTGTACCTGGTGGTGTTTTTTCCAACTGGAAACACAACAAGACGTGGTCAAATGGATAAAGGAGTCAAAACAGCACCTGAAATTCCTCCACTGCACAGAATAAAAAAGGAGTTGCTGCTTGTTTGGTGAGCACCAGTGTCAAAAGGAAGCGTTCACATTTGCTCTAACAAACCAAACTAACAGACAGTTCCTCACCTTCACATATTTTACTGTATTATGCACTGGGTTTACATTGTTTTGCAGATTGTCTGGCTGTAAGCTGACCATGAATTCCTGTGAAACTCTCTGCTCTGTTCTGAAATCACCAAACTCACCCCTGAAAGAGCTGGAGTTCATTGAGACTCAGCTGCAGGATTCAGGAGTGAAGCTGATCTCTGAGACACTGAAGAGTTCAAACTGTAAACTGGAGACTCTCAGGTGAGATTTTGGATGAATGTCCATGTGGATAATGAGTGTATTCTCCTGCTCTGATTGGCTGTAGTTTGCCCTCAAAAAGCATTCAGTGATTTTACTATTTGTGTTTGTACTATATTCTATTTGTAAACTGACATTTATTCCCAAAAGAAAACATTATTCTCAGGCACAGAGACAGAGAACCATTCCTGCAGAGCAGAAATCAGAGAAACAGCATTTTACCAGTTATCATAATTATAATAATAATAATAATAATAATAATAATTTACAGCATTGTACCGCAGCAGGTTAGTGTCGCAGTCGCACAGCTCCAGGGACCTGGAAGATGTGGGTTCTAGGCCTGCTCCTAGTGACTGTCTGTGAGGAGTGTGGTGTGTTCTCCCTGTGTCTACAGTCCAAGAACATACATTAGTAGGTGGATTGGTTTGAGTGTGTGTCACTCTGTGAAGGACTGGCGCCCCCTCCAGGGTGTGTTCCTGCCTTTCACCCAGTGATTCCGGGAAGGCTCCAGACCAACTGCAACCCTGAACTGGATAAGGGTTACAGACAATGAATGAATGAATAATAATAATAATAATACTTAATATGTTGTACTGAACACATTAATAGAGTTAGTAAAGTAATGATATTAATGCTGTTGTGAACAGAGGGACTACTACGACTACATAAGACACGACAGAAGACGATCAGTTCAAGAAAGGACTAGAGACTAGACCCTGGGCTAAAGTGAGACTAAGACCAGTCACTCACTCCCCTGCTCTTATGTGTGTATTCTCCTGCTCCAGCCGACTGTAGTTTACTCTCACTCTGTTTCTGTTTGTGAAAGAAGAGTGAAGAGTGTTTAGTTTGGAGTGAAATTCCATGTGGAAATAGAACGTAAATAGCACTAAAATATTCAGAATAACATTCAGAACAAATGTTCAGATTGAGCTCATAATGTACACACCCCTGAATAATTAATATTGGAGAAATACTGATGTATGAAAATCTCATAATTCCTGATTCACATGAGTCTGAATTTCACATTCTCTATTTTAACTTCACTTTCTCCTGTATTTACTTTACCTTGCAGACTCACAGACTGTAAATTCACCCTGAATTCCTATGAAAGTCTCTGCTCTGCTCTGAACTCACCAAACTCACCCCTGAAAGAGCCGGACCTCAGTCAGACTGACCTGCAGGATTCAGGAGTGAAGCTGGTCTCTGAGGGATGGAGGAGTTCACACTGTACACTGGAGATAATCAGGTGAGAGTTCTGTGTGTTCCTGAATAGAAAAGGTTTGTAGAAACAGTAAGATTTGCTCTAGTTTTACACAGAACATTTAATAAAGGTTGGTCTGTGATTTGGACAGAAGTGATCTAAATGTTTCTGATATTCAACATTCAAAGCTCACATAGTTTTCCATTTAATGGTGCAGAGGATGGCTCTGAGATTGTTTACGTTACAAGGTTTTAAACCAGTCACCTCAGTGTGTTTATTAGGAACATTTGGTGGTTCATCTTTGAGGTAAAGTCTTAGTTTTAATATTTCAGGTGTTATAAATGGACAGCTGTGGTGTAGTGGTCAGAGAAGAGGGTTTGGGGCTGGAAGGTCTCTGATTCAATCCCCACGACCCGCAGGAATAATTGGGGGTGTGGGGAGTGAAGGAAAAGCACTGTCCTCCTTCAGTCCACGGCTGAGGGGCCCTTGAGCAAGGCACCAACCCCCAACTGCTCCTCAGGCTCCGAGGATGACTGCCCCTAGTGCACTAGTGTGTGTGTGTGTGTGTGTGTGTGTGTGTGTGTGTTGACATGTGTTTAAGAAGATGTGTGTGTGTAAGTGAATGAGAGAGTGTGATGTTCCTGCCTTGCTCCTAGTGATTTTTTAATAAGACTCCGATCCGACCGTGACCCTGATCAGGATGAAGCTGTAACTGACATTTAACAAATTATTGGTTATTTTGGTGACATTTAGAGCAGATTGTAGTTGTTTTCCATTGAGACTAGTCCTCAACACTGTCTTCATCTGACTGTAACTCTCTCTTCACCCGTTTCTGCCTCCTGAAGTGAGAGGGAGTTTAAAGAGAGTTTAATTTTGGGGGTGAAAGTTCATGTGGAACAGAGAATACAAACAGTGCTGAAAATATTCAGAACAATATTCAGAAAAAATGTTCAGACTGAGTCTGTTATTAATGCCCCTCTGAATAATGTAAATAATGGAAAGTATTATTTTACTCATTAATCTCATTAAACTGATTCTGAGTCTGAAATCCACATTCTGTTTGAACTGTGCTGTATTTACTTTGCTTTGCAGACTGAATGTGTATAAACTCACCATGAATTCCTGTGAAGTTCACTTCTCTGCTCTGAAATCACCAAACTCCTCCCTGAAAGAGCTGGACCTCAGTCACACTGAGCTGCAGGAATCAGAAGTGAAGCTGATCTCTGACGGACTGAAGAGTTCAAACAGTAAAGTGGAGATACTCAGGTAAGACACGCTTTTTATCTTTTAATTTCTGACAGAAATGTTTGAAAGTGTTTGAAATATCAGATTGTGGAGGTCTGACGGCGTGGCTCTGCTGCTTCAGCTTCATGATTCACTTTATATTTTACACACAGCACATGTTCACTATGTTCTTATTCTTATTTTTATCAAATGGGGCATTTTACTGAATGTTCTCATCAACACAATTTACTGAGGTCTTCCACATGGATCTGGGAGTTAATTTAGTGCCTGAAAATAGTAAATAAATGAAGTGTTGTGTAAATGCTCTCCCATTGTTTACAGAAACATAATGAAAACTCAGAAACGCAGTGTTTTTCAAATGCTGTACATTTCTGTCAAAAAAAATCAGAGCTGTTTTCTGAAACATTACACGAAGATAAACAAGTTTTACAGAAGTAAATGTTAGGAAAGAAAAGTCTTTTCATAAGAATTTCTCCAGACTAAATCAGTTCAGTGGCGGAGTTTCATGGCCCTTCACTGCAGCATGTACAAAAGACTGTTCATTTACCTGTTTTCATCCTTCAAGTCTAGTATGCCTGTAGTTTAGTGTTTTGTATGTAGTTCTAATTTCCGCCACTAGGCGACTACCCGAATGCACCGATGCATAATCCTGCTAACACACGTGGTTCAGAGAGGTATTGGCATGAAACGGTCTTCATTGAATCGGTCTCATTAACAGTGTGCGTCCATTGAACGTGAGGAACCTTATTTGTGCTTTATCTTTGGTTGTATAAGACCGAAATATATATATTTTCACTGTGTTTTGTTTTGTCGAGTGTTTTTAATTTAGTGAATCCTAAATCATAAAAGACCTCATAAATGTCAAATGGGTGAGTGAGTGAAGACCTGTGATGCACTGGGGCCCTGTCCAGGGAGTGTTCCTCTTGCAGCCAGTGATTCTGGGGAGGATTCAGACCCACGTGACCCTGAACAGGACGAAGCACTTACAGAAAATGAATGAATGTTCAGATTGAGCTCATTGTTTGTGTCTCTTAATAACGTTTATAACACACAGACCCCAAGTTTATAACAGTAGTGTTTTCCACACGTCATAATTCTTAATTCCTGTGAGGGTGAGTTTCACATTCTCTGTTTTAACTCTACACTGTGTTTACTTCTCCTTACAGATTGTCTCGCTTTAATTGGTCCTTGAATTCCTATAAAAGTCTCTGCTCTGTTCTGAAATCACCAAACTCACCCCTGAAAGAGCTGGACCTCAGTCACACTGAGCTGCAGGATTCAGGAGTGAAGCTTATCTCTGAGACACTAAAGAGTTCACACTGTAAACTGGAGACACTCAGGTGAGAGTTGTGTGATTGTGAGTTGAATGTCCATGTGGATAATGTGTGTGTCCTGCTCCAGTTGGCTGCAGTTACCCTCACAAAGTTTAGTTTGGAGTGAAATTCCATGAGGAAATAGAATGTAAATAGCACTAAAATATTCAGAATAACATTCAGAACAAATGTTCAGATTGAGCTCATAATGTACACACCCCTGAATAATTAATATTGGAGAAATACTGATGTATGAAAATCTCATAATTCCTGATTCACATGAGTCTGAATTTCACATTCTCTATTTTAACTTCACTTTCTCCTGTATTTACTTTACCTTGCAGACTCACAGACTGTAAATTCACCCTGAATTCCTATGAAAGTCTCTGCTCTGCTCTGAACTCACCAAACTCACCCCTGAAAGAGCCGGGCCTCAGTCAGACTGACCTGCAGGATTCAGGAGTGAAGCTGGTCTCTGAGGGATGGAGGAGTTCACACTGTACACTGGAGATAATCAGGTGAGATTTCTGTGTGTTACTGAATTGAAAAGGTTTGTAGAAACAGTAAGATTTGCTCTAGTTTTACACAGAACATTTAATAAAGGTTGGTCTGTGATTTGGACAGAAGTGATCTAAATGTTTCTGATATTCAACATTCAAAGCTCACATAGTTTTCCATTTAATGGTGCAGAGGATGGCTCTGAGATTGTTTACGTTACAAGGTTTTAAACCAGTCACCTCAGTGTGTTTATTAGGAACATTTGGTGGTTCATCTTTGAGGTAAAGTCTTAGTTTTAATATTTCAGGTGTTATAAATGGACAGCTGTGGTGTAGTGGTCAGAAAAGAGGGTTTGGGGCTGGAAGGTCTCTGATTTAATCCCCACGACCCGCAGGAATAATTGGGGGTGGGGGGAGTGAAGGAAAAGCACTGTCCTCCTTCAGTCCACGGCTGAGGGGCCCTTGAGCAAGGCACCAACCCCCAACTGCTCCTCAGGCTCCGAGGATGACTGCCCCTAGTGCACTAGTGTGTGTGTGTGTGTGTGTGTGTGTGTGTGTGTGTGTTGACACGTGTTTAAGAAGATGTGTGTGTGTAAGTGAATGAGAGAGAATGTGATATTCCTGCCTTGCTCCTAGTGATTTTTTAATAAGACTCCGATCCGACCGTGACCCTGATCAGGATGAAGCTGTAACTGACATTTAACAAATGAATTTATTGGTTATTTTGGTGACATTTAGAGCAGATTGTAGTTGTTTTCCATTGAGACTAGTCCTCAACACTGTCTTCATCTGACTGTAACTCTCTCTTCCCCCGTTTCTGCCTCCTGAAGTGAGAGGGAGTTTAAAGAGAGTTTAATTTTGGGGGTGAAAGTTCATGTGGAGAAGAGAATGCAAACAGTGCTGAAAATATTCAGAACAATATTCAGAAAAAATGTTCAGACTGAGTCTGTTATTAATGCCCCTCTGAATAATGTAAATAATGGAAAGTATTATTTTACTCATTAATCTCATTAAACTGATTCTGAGTCTGAAATCCACATTCTGTTTGAACTGTGCTGTATTTACTTTGCTTTGCAGACGGAATGTGTATAAACTCACCATGAATTCCTGTGAAGTTCACTTCTCTGCTCTGAAATCACCAAACTCCTCCCTGAAAGAGCTGGACCTCAGTCACACTGAGCTGCAGGAATCAGAAGTGAAGCTGATCTCTGACGGACTGAAGAGTTCAAACAGTAAAGTGGAGATACTCAGGTAAGACACGCTTTTTATCTTTTAATTTCTGACAGAAATGTGTGAAAGTGTTTGAAATATCAGATTGTGGAGGTTTGACGGCGTGGCTCTGCTGCTTCAGCTTCATGATTCACTTCATATTTTACACACAGCACATGTTCACTATGTTCTTATATTATTTTTATCAAATGGGGCATTTTACTGAATGTTCTCATCAACACAATTTACTGAGGTCTTCCACATGGATCTGGGAGTTAATTTAGTGCCTGAAAAGTCTTTTCATAAGAATTTCTCCAGACTAAATCAGTTCAGTGGCGGAGTTTCATTGCCCTTCACTGCAGCATGTACAAGAGACTGTTCATTTACCTGTTTTCATCCTTCAAGTCTAGTATGCCTGTAGTTCAGTGTTTTGTATGTAGTTCTAATTTCCGCCACTAGGCGGCTACCCGAATGCACCGATGCATAATCCTGCTAACACACGTGGTTCAGAGAGGTATTGGCATGTCTTCATTTAATCGGTCTTATTATCTGTGTGCGTCCACTGAACATGAGTAACCTTATTTGTGCTTTATCTTTGGTTGTATAAGACCGAAATATATATATTTTCACTGTGTTTTGTTTTGTCGAGTGTTTGTAAGTAATTTGGGGAAGTCAGCTGCTAGCTACTAGCTTTACCTAGTGGAGGTGTGTAAGCCTGTGCATGATGCAGTACATGTCCGTAGTTTATGTTTTTCCTAATTAAATGCATCCATTAAATGTTTGTGTGATGTGTACCTTGTATTGAGTAGATTACTTTTAGCTGTGATAAGTAATGTATGTGCATTTATGTTGTACATCTTCAGTTCATTTATAGTCAGGTCTTAGCCTCGTGACAAGCCTTTAATGATGTTTATTTATTATGGACGTTTTAAGTTGTGTTTGTAATAAGGGGATTACTCATAGACCAGTGTTTCTAATTGTATTTGTTTATTATCTCTGTGTAGAACACCACACCCACTTCTACTTACATGTGGAGACCTGTACCAGATTAATATTAATGGACAAGACAAATTAAAGAAAATTTCAGTTTAAATCCTGGACCTGAATATTATCTCCTTTTATCTCAACTCACCTGAACGTATATAATTGTTGTCCTGACCCGCCCCCTGAAGTGATTGTTAATACACATACAAACCAGTTACAGTCATTAATACAAGCAGGTGACTTTAAATTGTTCTTCAATTTAATTCAATTGCAGCTTCAAAATCAAGGGGTGGAGAATTGAGTAACGCTTTACGGCTCACGAGTGTTTAGTTCACTACAAGTAGTATTTATCTCGGTTCTCCTGATACAGACATTATAGATAGAGACAGAGAGAGGGTCGTGCCACTTGTATTATATTCGTCAGCTCAGAAGTTGTGTGTGTGTGTGTGTGTGTGTGTGTGTGAGAGAGAGAGAGAGAGAGAGAGAGAGAGAGGTGTGTGTAAAACTTCTTTTGATTACGGTACTATACGTGTGAATTACACTCAGCAACAGGTAGGGGGCGCTCGGGAGACAAAAAAGCCCATTTTTACATAGTATTCCTCTAAGTGTGATCATAAATGTCAGTGTGAATCCTAAATCATAAAAGACCTCATAAATGTCAAATGGGTGAGTGAGTGAAGACCTGTGATGCACTGGGGCCCTGTCCAGGGAGTGTTCCTCTTGCAGCCAGTGATTCTGGGGAGGATTCAGACCCACGTGACCCTGAACAGGACGAAGCACTTACAGAAAATGAATGAATGTTCAGATTGAGCTCATTGTTTGTGTCTCTTAATAACGTTTATAACACACAGACCCCAAATTTAAAACAGTAGTGTTTTCCACACGTCATAATTCTTGATTCCTGTGAGGGTGAGTTTCACATTCTCTGTTTTAACTCTACACTGTGTTTACTTCTCCTTACAGATTGTCTCGCTTTAATTGGTCCTTGAATTCCTATAAAAGTCTCTGCTCTGTTCTGAAATCACCAAACTCACCCCTGAAAGAGCTGGACCTCAGTCACACTGACCTGCAGGATTCAGGAGTGAAGCTTATCTCTGAGACACTAAAGAGTTCACACTGTAAACTGGAGACACTCAGGTGAGAGTTGTGTGATTGTGAGTTGAATGTCCATGTGGATAATGTGTGTGTCCTGCTCCAGTTGGCTGTAGTTACCCTCACAAAGTTTAGTTTGGAGTGAAATTCCATGAGGAAATAGAATGTAAATAGCACTAAAATATTCAGAATAACGTTCAGAACAAATGTTCAGATTGAGCTCATAATGTACACACCCCTGAATAATTAATATTGGAGAAATACTGCTGTATGAAAATCTCATAATTCCTGATTCACATGAGTCTGAATTTCACATTCTCTATTTTAACTTCACTTTCTCCTGTATTTACTTTACCTTGCAGACTCACAGACTGTAAATTCACCCTGAATTCCTATGAAAGTCTCTGCTCTGCTCTGAACTCACCAAACTCACCCCTGAAAGAGCTGGACCTCAGTCACACTGACCTGCAGGATTCAGGAGTGAAGCTGGACTCTGAGGGATGGAGGAGTTCACACTGTACACTGGAGATACTCAGGTCAGTTCTGTCAGTTCAGTCTTGATTTTTTTATGCTTCACCAACAATAAATTTATACATCTTTATCATTTTATTTAGAGGACACAATGTTGCACCCACACTCTTTTGTAAGATGTATCTAGAGGTATCAAGGGATGGGTGTAACATGGAATGTGTGGTGTAATGTGGAAGTGAGGGAACAACAGAATGCTCTTTTCAGCTTTTATCTAAAGTGAAGTACAAGGTACAATAAAGCAGCAGTAGTGGTGTGATAATGGTTTAAGAATACAACAATGCAAATGTAGTTGTAGCAGTGATGTGAGAAGTAGAAGACTATGAAAAATCTCAAATGCTAAAACCAACCGACTACTACTGGGTGGACTGTGGATGGTGCCAAAGAAAAGAAATAAACAAAAGTTCTGTAACAAATAAAACTAACCTGCCCCAAAAATACTTCTGTGGCACTCACCCCTTACCTAGTGTGTGTATATACAGGGTTTGTCCTACCATGGAATGTATAGGTGCCTGTACTTGCCTGTCCACACCAGTAGTGGTGGTAGAGAGATTTAACAAGGGAAGAGCAATCCACAGATTTAAAATGGCTAAAGTGAAGCTAGGCTAAAGTAAAGTTAGCAGCACCACAACTAAACCTCAAACTCTAGCTAATGACAGCAACAACAATCTCAATTTGAGCTAGCAGCAAAGATCATCAAACAAAATAGCAGCAACATCTGTAAACATAAGTTAGCAGCAACAAGCCTCAAACCATAAGTTAGCAGCATTCAATTATTACACAGGTAAAAAGCTCCTCTCCCTCATTGTTCCACTTGGTGGGCTTTATATCCAAGAGGTCCAGCCTCTTCCAGGTGAACAGCTCGTCCTATAGGAGGATTAGGACATCAGTCTTGGGCAGCAGCTCCCCCATTGGCTGAACAGGTAATAAACTAGAGAGAGAGGAAGTGAAAGAAAGGAGAGGGAGAAAACAAAACAAACAGTGCCTCTCTGGCACGTAACATACAATATGAAATATTAAGATGAAGTCAGGGGCTGGATTCCTAGATTATAATTCACTACTCACAAAAATCAGATCATCTTCTCCTACATTATCTCTGCTCTCTGAACACTTCAGGACTTCTGTAAAGTGTTTCCACTGCTGGAGTAACAGTCAACAGCAGACTCTCCCCATGGTGATATTATCAGTCATACAGGCTATGAACCAGAGCAGAGGTTTATTATTATAGTGATATACAGACACTGACTCCTTGTTTTTTATCTTATAATGTGTTCTACACAGAGTCTGATCAGTGTAATGTAAAAGATCAGACTGAACTCTGTTATTCCTAAAGTTATCTTGTTATTTGAGGCATTTCTCTTTAGCTGCTCTAAGAGGTTTCTGTGAAGCTTCAGTTCTATTCTGTTAAACTGTGTGTTTTAATGTTTAAATGAAGTATTTTCTCCCCCCACTGGAGGAAAGTTGAGTTGCAGTGGTATTTTTTGTTTGTTTGTTTGTTTTTGTTGTTGTTTGTTTGTTTCTCCTTTAAATGAAATCAACATGTCTTTCTTAATCCTTTCAGAAATGTTCCTGTATCTATTCAGTGAGTAATGTCCTCTCTCTTTACAGACTAACTGTGTGTAAACTTGGGGAAAAGTCTTGTGAAGATCTGGGCTCAGTTTTACTGGTGAACTCCTCCCTGAAAGAACTGGACCTCAGTAACAATGACCTGCAGGATTCAGGAGTGGAGAAGCTCTCTGCTGCACTGAAGAGTTCACTCTGTAAACTGGAGACACTCAGGTCAGAGTTCTGGGATTTTATTCATTTTCTACTCTTCACAAACATGATTTTATAAATTAAAAAAGGCATTTTTTTTCTAAGTTCTTGTATACAATATAAAGGAAAAGACTGTGTTACTAGATTATAATAAACACTCCACTGGGATTATTAACACAACTAGGGGTGGGGGATATGGCCCTAATTTTGACAATAACAATATTCTTGGTGATATGAATAAAACACTGAAAATACTTTAAAAATTGTTATATTAATATGAATTATATTCAATAATATATATTTAAAAGAGCTGGGTGATATGGACCATTATATGATCCATATCGATCATAAGATAAGATATTTTTAGCTGAGTGGCGATATACGATATATATCTCGATATTTTTCTTCTCATGAGATAATAACAAAAAAACACTTCTGAATCAATGCTACAGGTCCCAAATGTCACACAGGAACTTTTATTAACATTCAGCTGTAGATGTCCATGAGACATTGCTCAAAAATAAACTATTGGCACATATTAAATAATAATGCTCCTTAAATAAAATACTGTTATTTTCCTGCGCAACAAAAGACTCATAGCTGTGCTGTTAAACTGTAAACAGAAAACATACAGAGCAACAATAGCAGAAAGTTTATTTGTTCTTTAAAAGTGAGTTTCCTGTGAAGCAGACTTCACCAAAGTGCTTCCTCCTGTGTGTGCTCCTGTACGTCTAGTACTTTGTGTAAATAACAAATCATGTAAACAGACTGAATGAAATAAAAATAAATCCATCCTTCAGTCATCAGTAGGGCTGAGCGAAATGGACAGAAAATCATATCTCGATATATTTTAGTTGAATAGTGATATACGATATATGTTGTGAAAAATAATGTGAACAAATGTTTTATGAACATTTTATAAACAGAACATTCAGTTTTGTGTGTTAGCTCCACCTCGTCTCTCAATATTCAAATGAAAATCAAATGTCCATGTGTGTTTAAGACAAAAGTTTTCATTAACTCTTCCCTATAATTGTACATTGAAAGGCAGTGCTTCTCGTGCAACTGCGACCCTTTGTTACTCTGCTCCATTGTTTGTGTGGGTTTGTGTGTGTTTGTTTGTGTGTGTGTGTTTGTGTTTGTTTGTGTGTGTGTGTGTGTTTGTGTGTGTGTGAGAGAGAGAGAACCCGGGTGGGAGTGGGGCTGTGAGCAGAGCACAGAATGGCCCTGTACAATATTTAGACTTTTAAAAACTTAAAATATTGATATAAGTGATGTAGCCTCACTCCATATCTCTGTTCTATCGCCCAGCCCTGATATTTACTACATATTAATGATCTTAAACGCTTTTATTTATTAAAAAGATTTATTTTACTACAAATGTAACAGTGACAACATTCAGAAGAAGCGACAAAAAATCTGTAAACATTTGCTTTTTGGAAACAACAGTAACTTTCCAAGATTCTGATTTTGTATGAAATTAATAATGTAGCAGAAAGTGTAGTGTGTGAATTTAAACAGCAAACGTAAGGAAGTATATGAAGAGTAGCATTAAAGCTTTACGGTAAATAATAAAACAATAAATAAAAAACACACAATAGTGTCTGTGCAGAGTCAGTGTAGTTTATCTGCTTTGGTTAGAGCTCATTGGCTGTTGAACTTTCCTCGTCCTCCACCTGGTGCTTCTGCTCGAGGAGGTGAAACAGATTAGTTGTGTTTCCTTCTTCTGTTGTTACAGGCTTCTTTCATTTCTTACATAACACCACGGTTTATTGTTCATCTGATATTTTGTAACAATCCACCTCCACACGACTGAAGTCACTCTACCTTTTTGGAGCAGATTCCTCCGCCTCAGAGCCACTTTCCACCTTACTTCACTGTGTCTAAGTGACTCATGTAAAGACTCATGTAAAGCATGACGTCGTTACGTAAACAAGTCACGATAAATTGAGTTTTTATAGTTTTAAAAATTGATGATATTATCACGAACAATACGATATGGAACAGCCCTAATCACAAATACTTTATATGTGTATCTCTCCTTCTAGTGTGTTGTGTGTAGTAAAATGTTGATGGCGAGGGAATGGCTAAGATTTTCTCCAGTGCGATTAAATTCATTCCAATTATAGATTCACGGCCCATGTAAAGTATCAGTTCTGTATTTTATCATTTTTGGCTAAATCCAAAAATAGATTATTGTGTGTAAAACTTTATTTATTCATATTTTCATTTGGTTTATTAAATAACAGTACAGTTTAATATAATTATAATATTTTGTATATATATATACAAAGAGGATATACGAGAGGAAATGAACAAATGCACGTCACAGAAAACTCGATTCACAAACGCAGATTCTACAATTTACAAATACATTTTAAATTCGAGACTTCGACTTTACAAATATATACAATGTAAATTTAAACAAATATATTTATTTTCGCATAAAATGATGATATATCTATGAAAACCAAACCCATGTGTTTAAGAATACAACTGTATTTGTACAAACTGCAGACCGTGAGATGTGTTCATTTGTGAACAGTGGAACATATCTGTGACTTGTGTTTAATTTGTGGATTAACATTTACGCATTTGTAAAGTATTTTGAGACTAATCTCTCTCCATAATCCATTGCCTTTTTTTTTTCCATAGGCGAGGCTCATGTGGGCTTGCTTTATAAGATATTTAACATGAGAGAATTTTGTGTGCGTGCTTCAAGCTTCAGATTCAAGAGTGCCATCACTAGGAATCGGTTACAGGTTCTGAATCTGTGACGTATTTCCTGTTAAAACCGAGAAGCGAGCAGATTTTTGAGAAGAGAGCCAGCTCAAATTTTTGAAGCGAGGAAAAAACGGGAGCGCGCACTGAAAACAACTACATCGCTGTCGCTGTTTTCGCTTGGTTTTCATGATTCTGTGCACTCATTGAGTCTGACTTGCTCGATTTAGTGTGGTTTTTGCGCTCTCGCATAAAAGACAGTGATCTCACTCCATAGTCACTAGTGTAAGGGTTAAATTGGGCCAATACATTTACATTTACATTTATGCATTTGGCAGACGCTTTTATCCAAAGCGACTTACAAAAGAGGAGCTAACATTCGAACTACAGCACAAATTATACAAAATACCTTACATTAAGTGCAATATGCCAGGAAGTAATAAGTGCATTAAAGAAAGACATTCAGTGCAAAAGATACTCTCGGAAGAGCTGGGTTTTCAATGATTTCTTGAATGCAGAGAGGGTTTCTGTTGCTCTGATGGTGCTTGGAAGCTCGTTCCACCAGCGTGGTACCAGAGATGAGAATAGCCTCGACTGACCTGTACGGGGGGTTGGTCGTGTTAGTAGGCGCTCCTTTGAGGAACGGAGAGGGCAGGCGCTAACGTATGGTTTTAAGAGTCTATTGAGGTAGATGGGAGCAGAACCAGTGAATACTCTGAAGGCCATCATTAGTGATTTGAATTTGATGCGAGCAGCTAAGGGTAGCCAATGCAGCTCAACTAATAGGGGCGTGACATGTGCACTTTTTGGTTGGTTGAAGACCAGGCGTGCTGCCGCATTCTGGATCATCTGTAGCGGTCTCACAGCACAGGTCGGAAGACCTGTCAGGAGGGCGTTGCAATAGTCTAGACGGGAGATTACTAACATCTGAACGAGGAGCTGTGTTGTATGTTGAGTTAGGTATGGCCTAATCTTCCTTATGTTGAATAGGGAGAAGCGGCACGATCGAGCTACAGCGGTAACATGATCTGCGAAGGTCAGCTGGTCATCGACCATGACACCTAGGTTTCTTACAACCTTGGTGGGAGCCACTGATAGGGACCCTAGCTTGATGCTGATGTTGTGGAGAATAGCTTGCTTGGCTGGGAGGACCAGTAGTTCAGTTTTGGATAAATTCAATTGGAGGTGATGTTCCTTCATCCATGTAGATATGTCAGAGAGACAGTCAGAGATTCGAGTTGCCACTGAAGTGTCTCCTGGAGGAAAGGATAAATAGAGCTGTGTGTCATCTGCATAGCAGTGATAGGAGAAGCCGTGCGAATGTATGATTGGGCCTAGAGAGGTAGTGTACAAGGCAAAGAGGAGGGGTCCCAGCACCGAGCCTTGGGGCACACCTGTGGTGAGGTGGTGTCGCGCTGATGTTTGTCCAAGCCATGACACACTGAAGGATCTTCCAGTGAGATAAGACTCAAACCAGGAGAGTGCATTGTTCTTGAAGCCCATGTCAGTGAGTTTGTTTAGTAAGATGTGGTGGTTGACCGTATCAAACTCTGCTGATAGGTCGAGCAGAATGAGAACTGAGGATTGACCTGTTGCTTTTGCATCTTTAAGAGCTTCCATTACTGACAGAAGTGCAGTTTCCGTCGAGTGGCCGCTTTTGAAGCCGGATTGGTTCGAGTCAAGAAGGTTATGTTGGGAGAGGAATTTTGTTGCCTGCTTAAAGACAGCTCTTTCAATGATTTTAGACAGGAAGGGGAGGAGAGAGACTGGTCGGTAGTTCTCTACTATAGAAGGAGCAAGAGCAGGTTTTTTGAGTAGAGGTCTTACTTGAGCTTGCTTGAAGGTGTTTGGAAATGTTCCAGAGGTTAGTGAGGAATTGATTACATGAGTGGCTGCGGACACAATGGACGAGGCTATTGTTTGCAGTAGGGTGGTAGGAATGGGATCCAGTGGACAGGATGTGGGATGGCCACCTCTAAGAAGATTTGATACCTCGTCTTCTGTGAGAGGAGTGAAAGAAGGGAAGGAAGCAGTAGGTTTAGGAGGATTTGAAGGGGGAGCCGAAGGCTGTGTAGAGGGGTCAGAAAACCGGCTGCTGATTGCAGCAACTTTGCTGGTGAAGAAGTCAGCAAATGCGTCAGCGGTGAGGTTGGTTGCAGGAGGTGGAGGTGGAGGGTTCAGCAGAGACTTGAAGGTTGAAAACAGCTTCCGGGTGTCAGTAGCATTGTTGATTTTGTCTTGGTAGAATTTCTTTTTTGCAATGGTGACATTTGTTGAGAAGGCTGAGAGCAGGGATTGTAGTTGTGTCAGGTGTGGTGGGTCTTTTGTTTTTCGCCATCTCCTCTCAGCAGCTCTGAGGTTAGTGCGCATTGATCGAAGGGAGTCAGTAAGCCACGGGTGGGGCTGCATGGGTCTTGTGGGTCTGGTAGTCAGAGGGCACAGGCGATCTAAGCAGGAGCTCAGTGTTGTGCAGAGTGACTCTGTGGCGTCATTGACCTCAAGAGATGAGAAGGTGCTGGGGGGTGGGAGAGCAGAAGTCACAAGGGCAGAGAAGTGGGTGGGAGATAGGTTGCGGAGATTGCGCCGGAAGGGGACAGGGGGAGCGGACACAGTGGGTTGCTGAGGGAGACAAGCATTGAGCTGAATAAAGTAATGGTCAGAGAGATGTAGAGGAGTAACATTTACAGAGTTAATTAGGCAGTGTTTGGTGAGAATGAGATCAAGTGCATTACCTGCTTTGTGAGTTGAGGGGGTACATACTTGCTGTAGCTCAAAGGAGTGGGTCAGAGAGAAGAAGTCAGCAGCAGCCGGAGTGTCAAGGTGGATGTTCATGTCCCCAAGAATGAAGATGGGACAGTCATGTTCAGGGATGGATGAAAGCAGGGTGTCTAGTTCTTCTAGGAAATCACCCAGTTGCCCTGGGGGACGGTATACAACGACCACATACATTTTTACTGGTGCAGTCATCAGGATGGCATGGAATTCGAAGGAGCTGTATGAGACTGATGATTCGAACTGGGTATATTTCCATGTGTTGGAAATCAACAGCCCCGTACCACCACCTCGTTTACCAGGCCGTGGCGTATGGGAGAATCTGTAGTTGATGGAGAGAGCAGTGGGGGTAACGCTGTTTTCCGGTTTGATCCAAGTCTCAGTGAGGGCTAGGATGTCTAGTGAAAGATGGTTTGCATAGGCGGAGATGAAGTCTGCTTTGTTTACTGCAGACTGACAGTTCCATAGACCTATTGAGAAGGAATTGGTTATGGGTGTGGATGTGTGATATAGAGAGCGAAGGTTATCAAGGTTTCGTTTCCGTCTGTGGAAGTAGAAGCGCCTGCGAGTTCCAGAGAGAGGAGAGATGGGGTAGGGACACATTGTGGAAAGAGGAAAATTAGATTTAGTTTGTTTGTTTGGTGGCCTCGCTTGGGGGACACGATTGGGATACACGTTATGTCTTCACCCCAGAAAGGCTGACGCTTCGCTGATGCTTCAGAGGGATCATTCATTTTTTGTAATGGAGATCTCACACAGCTGTCCTGTGTTGGTGATTGATTGTCCCAGCTGAGACCGCCCACTGACAGTTTGGTAGAGAACAAAAGGCCTGAGGGAGTGGTCACAGCGGAAACTCCCTCGAGCTGATTGTTTCCCTAATTGAATCAGTAGTGATACTTAACACCTTTAGAATGGGTTTCAGTTGATACTTGCAGTCAGGTGACTGGAGCCACAGCACAGGAAGTCCACAAGATCAGTTGAGTTGGTAAATAAATACAGAATGCACAAGCATGCACTTACTCAGGTTCTTCTTCTGTGTCTGCAGTTCCTCTCAATAGACTGAATAAATGTTATAGTTTTAAATTGTTTTATCTTTTATATTTTAAAATTTTATTCTGGCAGAAGTTTAGTCCAAATATTTAAGGGAATAATTGTTCTTTGTTTATTATCACAAATATTCATCCTGATTTATGATTGGTTGAAGAAGTCACGTGATGTAAGGAAAACGGGGAAGTGAGTAGAGTAGAGAGTGAGTGTGTGGCTTCTGGCGGTTTCTTTTTGAATGAAGAGTAATCCAACCACCCTTTATCGAACCCCTACGTGTACACTAGTGTTATGTTAGCTCCTTATTGCAAGTATGTCTCGCTGCAGCCTGTAGGAAGGCGGGGTTGTACATCCAACTCCTCCCACATCCAACTCCGCCCACATCCAGCCACGCCTTCTAATTCTGACGTGTTCAATAAGCACTGTGTGGCACTTGAACGCAGACATGTTTAGCGACACTGAGTAGCACATTAAATACGCATATACGTCTTTTATTAATTATTACACTGTTCAGGTGCTTTTTTGTTTTTCCGCTGAGGGCATCTGTTAAAAAGATTACCTGGTTTATACCTGATTTGATTTAACTTTTGTCGTTGTTGTTGTTGACTATTATTGTGAATGGTAGGGTGAACGGAGGATATCGTTCAGGATTCATTAAAATATTGTTCTCCATTCAGTTAATATCTTGTCCCAAAAATCGTTAATTTTATTATTTGTAATGGTCATTCTCAGCCACAACGAGTGGTAATGTTATGCCAACTATGACATGATGGATTGTTATGTAGTGTATGTAGTGCACAGCTGACTGCAAAACAATAATAAAATCCAGTGCTATTAAGTGTACAGTGCCTTGAAAATATAAGCATCCCTGCTGGTCATGAACATCTTCTCATTTTAAGAACATACAGATTTCCATAGGTGATGCTATTTGTCTGCATACAATTAATTAGAAGCTTATCCCATTTTCATATGTATTTAAACGTCTGTGTTTAGAGGTTCAGAAAAATAAGTTCACAAATATTAGAGGTACCACTTATTTCATAATGACTAATAATTACTACCTGTGAGTGGTTAGAGATTTCTAAAGGTAATTAGCCAGGTTGTGAAATCAAAGTAAAGACTAAAGAGATAATGATGCTAATGACAATATTGCAAATGTCCAAGTGAAGAAAATGCTCCAGTAAAATATATAACACATGTTCAGATGTCCAGTTGTGCAGGATTGGTTTCAATAAGAAGAAAGAGAAACACATTACACAACTTAGCACTCCATTTACAACCCTACCATCGCGGTCGCTTGAAATATAGTCTAATAGAATATCCTTATTGGCATTGGCATGTAGAACTCTAAAATGTGGTTAAGTCACAAGTGTGCAGTCTGTATTAAAGACAAGGAAAAACTGGCACAGTAGTTTTATTATTTTATTTTCAAGTCTTTACAACATTTTATATATATATCTATATACACACACACACACACACACACTCACACCCCACACAAACATTGGCTCACTCACACGCCCAAATCTTCATAAACTTGTTGGCAGAATGGGCTGCAGAATCCAGGATGCATGTCCTCGCTGTGATACCCCACAAGTTCCCCATGTCTCCCATGCCCAAAGCAGCCTGTGGTCAACAAATAATAAACAGTTCTCTTATTTTACTTCCTTATCTTGTCTGTCTTTTGATGTTCTTTGTACTCTGTATCGTAACGCATGCACAGTGATTTGAGGCCTTGAAAAATGCTGTATAATTAAAATGTATTAAAATATTATTATTATTATTATTATTAAAGCCAGCAACACTGCATTTGACTGCAAAATTCCAACAAAATGCTCCAGTTTCCTCCCACAGTCCAAAAACACACGTTGCAGGTGGATTGGCGACTCGAAAGTATCCGTAGGTGTGAGTGTGTGAGTGAATGTGTGTGTGTCTGTGAAGGACTGGCGTCCCCTCCAGGGTGTATTCCCGCCTTGCGCCCGATGATTCCAGGTAGGCTCTGGACCCCCCGCGACCCTAAATTGGATAAGCGGTTACAGAAAATGGATGGATGGATGGATTCCAACAAAATCTTCTGATCATAAAACATTTATTTGTCAACGTTTTTGCAACCACTGGCAAAAGAAACAATTCTCAAATTTCATACGCCGTAAACAAACCCGGTAAACAGTCTTTATATGTCCCTCTACAGCACAGGCAGCGCTCCAGTCCATACACTGTGTGAAACTGTTGTTTATATTCTGTGCTGTAGAGTTTCCAAGTCACAACAGCTGCATGTGTCGAATTTGAGAATTAATTATCAGATTACCACCTCTTCTTATAAGGAATACAAACATCTTAAAATTAAGTTTACTGAAATACAATAATGCACTTTATACTCACTGTCAAGCCTCTGAAAATGTGCTTGGGCCCAGAATGACTGTCTTCCAACAGTGTCTTGGAAGAGGCAACACACCAGCGAGAGCTTTAAAAAAGCTTGGTCACCCTCTTCCAGGACAACCTCTAATAGAATCTACTCCAGGACCATGAGGGGCATCTGTTAAAGACGTTATAGAAGAGTGCAGATATTGTTTTACAGTTTATTTAAATTTAGTGAAACAAAAATGCTAAATATAAATTTACCACAGAACCTACATTCCAATTAATTTATTAAAACAAACCCCAGTTTTCTCATTTGTGAAGGCTATTGCACATTAAGCAAAATGAAAGTTGAAATGCTCAGTTCAGCTTCAAGAACAGACACATAAACACCTGCTCAATGGAGAATCAATGGGCTCAATGGGTAAACATTCTATCTCCTTTACTGTTAACAGAAAAAAACAAGGTGAAATCCAGATTGAAATTAATATAAATACTATTTAACAATGGACCATGTCTAATTTGAGCTTATCAGATGCTATAAATAACTGCTTTTAAGTCAGACTAGTTACACACTGACGTGCCTTTATAAATTCAAATAAACCATCAGACCCTGAAAGCTCCTCAGTCTTTCCCTTCTTGTGCTTACTGGCCTTTCCTTGTACATTAGAGCTCACCATTCTAAAATACAGTTGGAATATAAATGATGTAAGCTAATTGAAAATTAGGTTTATCAGCTACATTTACAAACATTATGTTGTTTGCAATAAACCAATCAAACAAAACCAATTTAAATAACACGACTTTAACAAGTGGTCTCTCCAAAACGCAAAACATCACAGTACAATGTACAATGTGTCTGAAGAGAAAGCTGCATGTGTGTATAAATATTTTTGTTTGAGTAACAGGTGTATATACCTTGCAGGTGAAATGCTCCCTAAAATTAACCGGCACCACCACCTACGGAGCTGTGGGATGTCACTCTCACAGACAAATGACAAAGTTTAGAATGCAGTTTAAAGCCTTACTGGAAAAGTATCCTCAAAAAAGTCATAATCTGAAGTAATCACCTGACTGAAGTCAAAAGGCCAACCAAGGGCCATGTAGAGTGCATACTGAAACATACCATAGATACAGCTGAGAACATTGAACATTGAAGGGTCAAAAGTGGCCTGAACGTGGGCTGGATGCTGAAAAAAATAAAACAATAAAACATGAAAGGAGATTACAGTTTATCTGTGATATTCATGTTCATTGTAACTACATTTGTGAGCTTTTCTTTAAGTCAAAAGTCTTGTTACTTACACGGAGGCAATATTATAAGCAAGTTTTTTCTGTGTGTAATTAAATATCAGTAACTCTGTTACTTATTTGGCGAAATCAACCACATACAACACGCATGCCACAGTTGAATATTCGTGTATTTATCTATGACCCTACTAGTACATACTGAAATAACGTATTTATAACGTGTTCGTGTATCTAGCAAAAACACTGACAACAATGAGCTTTGTAATTATACTTACAAACTAAATGTTTTTACTCACCGACATAACGTGCGCTGTTACTTTTTCCATAAAAACGTTCTGTTTGAGAGTTTTTAGGGCGCGAGCATGACCTGTGTTCGAATTCACGAGGGTAGGGAACAATTTCGGACACTACCTTAAAATAGTGTGGTATATAGTGACTAGAGCACCATTTGGGACACAGAAAAGTCACTAGGGCACGGGCGTGGCTTCTGACGTGGTGAGAGGGCGGGGTTGGATGTGGGCGGGGTTGGATGTCCAACTCCGCCTTCCTACAGGCTGCAGCGAGAGGCTTCTGCCTTATTGCTTTGCTTAATCTGTACCTCGTCAAAGAAATGTTCTGCTATGAGGCACTTACCCCAGACCCCCTGGTTAAAGCTTAGCCCCTCATCATTCATCTCTAGTGACGGCCCTGTCTTGTCGTGCAAACATCTCAGTCGTATCACTGTTTTTATAGCATTGTAGCATTAACGGTGTAGCGAGCAAATTAAGAGATAGAACACAAAAAGAAAAACTCCCCCAACCTCCTCCACCTCTCCCAGCGTCTTCATCTAATCTTCACGGTAAACACACTTAATAGAACCAGTTTATTTCTTTACATTATCTTTTATTATGTATTAACAATTTTTAATTTATAAAGTAAATTTTCTTATGTAAAAACACATAAAACTGTTCTGTGGTTTTGGGCGGGACTGGAACAGATTAATAACATTTACATTAATTTCAGTGGGGAATTTTAGTTTGATTTACGAGCAAATTGAGTTTTGGTCACAGAATGAATTAAACTGGTAAATCAAGGTATTACTCTGTGTGTGTGTGTGTTTCTGACTATAATCATTTATTTTATTAACACTTATCTGTCTTTGAATGGTGAGACTGATGTAGAGATACAGGTGAAATTGTACTGTACAATTATAAACAAATTAATACCCAATTAATACTTTGATGAGTTTGATGCCAGAATCATTCCACTGTCATTAAACAGAAGAACCCCTTGGCTATTAACTGTATCATTTTGCTAAAATGTGTATAAATAATTGTAAATATACGTAAATATATAAGATAAGCAGTGTGTGTTTTGCCTCATTAAAGTGATCTGAAATGAAACATTATCATAATAACTTGTTAATTTTAGTCCAATATATTACTTCATTTCTCCGTAATAAAAACAATGTTGTGCCTAAACGTGCATTCGGATTTGAAGCGGGGATGGATTTACCATCAATTTCCAAAGCGCAAATAGCTTGATCCCAGTGAATCACCTCAGGGAAAACCCTTTTCTCCTCCATAACAATGAGGAATAGCCTCAGAGACGGCTGTAGAAGATAGTCCCCTTCTTTCCGTGTGTACAATTGTTTCAGAGTGTGGTTCTAAACCCGTCCTGCTCTGAAACTAACAGCTCTGACAACAGTGACCTTACAAGAGCAAGTGTAAAAACATCAGAGTGAGCACTTTGTATTTACATGTCTTGAGTTGCCTTGACGACGGTTTGATAAAAATAAAAAGACTGACCATTTTTCTGTTTATTATTCTTTGAGAATTTGTTTTGATTTAAAATAAAAAATAATTGTTATTCGTTTTTACATTTTATGGATTTGTAGAATGAGATGAAAATCAAATAACCATCTGTTTTTTCATTTTTTAATATCTGATTTAAAATAAAAAAGAATGAACAGAAGGTACATGGACCCAGACGGAGGTGTTTATCTGTTCAGTCTAATCTCCAGTCTGATCAAATTCTCAAAACATGCACAAAGTAGCACTTAGTACACGTTTGTTAATCCAGACCACGCCCACAAAGACTGAAACAGGAGGTAAACTCAAGTCTTTGGGGAGGAGTTGAGGGTGGCTTATGACTGGGTGTGAAACTGGACCCCCCACACACACACACACACACACACACACAAAAGAAAAGGGTGGAGACAGGGTGGAGGTGGGAGCAAGTTTGTCCGACACAGAAATGACTCGGACAATTATTTTATTAGATAACTTCAATTACCATGACAACGAGAGAGAGAGAGAGAGAGAGAGAGAGAGAGACTGGTGTTTTATTCATTCTTTCATTCGTTCATTCTCTGCAAGCGCTCATCCAGTACAGGGTCATGGTGGGTCCAGAACCTACATGAAATCACTGGGCACAAGGCAGAAACACACCCTGGAGGGGGCACTGTAAATGTTGATGTCTGCACCTACACATCATCAGCTGATTTTTCTCAGGGGAGTGTTTTACTGAAATCAAACACCGCACACAACTCAGAACTGACACATTCAGAACTCACACAGGTTCAGTAAAGATTAGTGAGTCGTTCAGGTTCTGTACCACATTCACACACCGTCACAAACTGTAGCTGATTCTGACCTCACTTTTCTGATTGACGTTAGAGAAATGAGGCAGTTTGAGAAAAGGAAACACAGTGACGTTTCTCCTTCTGTCACTGAGCGTGATTTTCCTAGCCAGGTCAATATATGAAGGAGAACCTGTTCATGAAATGTTCCTGTAACTATTCAGTGAGTAATGTCCTCTCTCTTTACAGACTAACTGTGTGTAAACTTGGGGAAAAGTCTTGTGAAGATCTGGGCTCAGTTTTACTGGTGAACTCCTCCCTGAAAGAACTGGACCTCAGTAACAATGACCTGCAGGATTCAGGAGTGGAGAAGCTCTCTGCTGCACTGAAGAGTTCACTCTGTAAACTGGAGACACTCAGGTCAGATTTCTGGGATTTTATTCTTCATTTTCTATATTTCACAAACATGACTTTTCACATAAAAAAAGACATTTATCTCTTTAGCTCTTGTATTAAATATAAAGGAAAAGACTGTGTTACTAGATTATAATAAACACCCCACTGGGATTATTAACACAACTAGGGGTGCGGGATATGGCCCTAATTTTGACAATAACAATATTCTTGGTGATATGAATAAAACACTGAAAATACTTAAATAAATGTTATATTAATATGAATTATATTAAATAATATATATTTAATAGAGCTGGGCGATATGGACCAAAAATAATATCTCTATATTTTTTAGCTGAGTGGCGATATACGATATATATCTCGATATATTTCTTCTCATGAGATAATAACAAAAAGGCACTTCTGAGTCAAAGCTCCAGGTCCCAAATGTCACACAGGAACTTTTATTAACATTCAGCTGTAGATGTCCATGAGACATTGCTCAAAAATAAACTATTGGCACATATTAAATAATAATGCTCCTTAAATAAAATTATGTTATTTTCCTGCATAACAAAAGACTCATAGCTGTGCTGTTAAACTGTAAACAGAAAACATACAGAGCAACAATAGCAGAAAGTTCATTTGTTCTTTAAAAGTGAGTTTCCTGTGAAGCAGACTTCACCAAAGTGCTTCCTCCTGTGTGTGCTCCTGTACGTCTAGTACTTTGTGTAAATAACAATCATGTAAACAGACTGAATGAAATAAAAATAAATCCATCCTTCAGTCATCAGTAAGGCTGGGCGAAATGGACTTAAAATCGTATCGATATATTTTAGTTGAATAGTGATATACGATATATGTTGTGAAAAATAATGTGAACAAATGTTTTATGTTTATGTTTTATAACATTTTATAAACAGAAAATTCAGTTTTGTGTGTTAGCTCCACCTCATCTCTCAATATTCAAATGAACAGATGGTGGAGAAGCAAGCGACAGCATAAGTTCTGAGCTTGCAGACGGTCTAGCTAACCCTCGACAATTTACTTAGTAAAACTTTGTTCTTAACATTCATAATAGTATGTTAGGGGGTAGCAAGAGAAAGACCAGAGGAATCCAACAAGAAAACATGAAAGACACCGCTGTTTCACTGATAAAGACCCCGGAGGATAGCAAGCTAACAGTAGACAAAGCTATGGAAGCTAATATCCTCACAGAGCTGAAAGACATTCAGACGACTCTTAAAAAAGAAATTACAGACCAGACTGGACTCATAACAAAGGAAATGTCTGAGTTTAGAAGAGAAATGGGTAAAAGGCTCAACGACATTGTTGCAGACCTGAGAGACGTAAGGAATAAAGTCGAGGGGGCAGAGCAGTGAATAACCAAGGTGGAGGAATTTAACACGGATGTCAAAGACATATTGAACCACACTCTACAGTTACAAGAAGACCTTCAAACATTAATTTAGAGGGATATTATAGGGGTTTATAGGGATTATAGAGGGAGAGGAAGGTGACAATCTGCAGAAATTCATAGAGAACTTCATAAAAACTGAATTATCCCTTACAGACGTCACTCTGGGCATACAGCGCTGACACAGTTCACTCAGCCCTAAACCACCACAAAGCTCCAACCCCAGATCCATCGTGATTCATTTCTTGGAGTACACCATGAAGGAGCTCTGCATGGGGTAAAAAAGTGATACAGCTGAAAGGAAGACCCAGTGACATCCTCGCTAAACGTAAAGCATACAACCCAAATAGGAAGACCCCCCCCCCTCTTTGGACCCCTACCAGTTTGCATATCGATCAAATCGTTCGACTGATGATGCTGTCTCCACTGCTCTCCATTCAGCCCTTACTCATCTGGACAAGAAAGACACCTATGTCAGAATGCTTTTTATTGATTTCAGTTCTGCATTCAACACAATCATCCCCCAACAGCTCATTCAGAAACTGGACAGACTGGGACCGAACATATCACTGTGCAGCTGGCTGCTTGACTTCCTGACTGTAAGACCACAAGCAGTACGGGTTGGCAGTAACTCATCCAGCACCATCACTCTGAACACATGGCGCTCCCCAAGGATGTGTCCTGAGCCCCTCCTGTTCACTCTGCTAACCCACGACTGCTCTCCATCACACACCTCCAACCTCTTCATCAAGTTTGCGGATGAACGACTGTGGTAGGCCTCATCAGCAACAACGATGAGTCACACTAGGGGAGCGAGGTAAGCCAGCTGGCCTATTGGTGCAAACACAACAATCTCTCTCTGAACACTGAGAAGACCAAGGAGATTGTTATGGACTTCAGGAGAACCCACACACAACCTGCCCCTCTATCCATCAACAGGGCTGCTGTGGAGAGGGTGAGCAGCACCAAGTTCTTGGGTGTGCACGTCACAGAGGACCTCTCCTGGACCATCAACACAGCATCACTGGCCAAGAAGGCTCATCAACGGCTCTACTTTCTCCGCAAGCTAAGAAGAGCAAGAGCTCCCACCCCCATCATGATCACCTTCTACAGTGAGGCCATCGAGAGTATCCTGTTTCACTGCGTGGTACGGGGCCTGCACAGCATCCTGCCGCAGAACCCTCCAGTATATTGTGAGAACTGCTGAGAAGATCATTGGTACCTCTCTCCCCTGCCTTCGAACTTATACAACTCCCGTATCATACGAAAAGCCCTCTGCTTGACAGGCGATCCCACCCACCCGCTACACAGCTTCTTCAGCCTGCTGCCATCAGGGCAGAGACTGCGTAGTCTCAGGGCTAGGACCAGCAGGACTTTGACCTGGAGGAACGCTATTTCGTTTCACTGTGTATCATAAACACTGTATACTGTTGAAATGACAATAAACATCTTGAACTTGAACTTGAACTTGAGCAGACTGAGGGTTAGCTCCATCCATCAGGCTGTGAGAATGCTGAACTCTCTCCCTGCTCTGCCCCCCCCACACACAGCTCAGCAACCTCATCAATTATCACTAATACCCAACTATGATTTTGAAAATCAGACAGGCACTCAATCACTTTAACCAGCCTCCAGGCTTCATATCCCTGTATTTGCACTACTGTTGACACCGGGTCTGTTTATATTGGTACTGTCACTTAAGCTCCTCATCAGACCTAACTGTGACTTTTTCAATAGGTATGCTCTTGTTCACTTTACTTAGTTGTTATATGATTATCTTGCACTACTGTCTACTCTGCCTTGTACATCCAGTATACTACCTCCTCCTATTACGATTATTTTGCACTACTGTTTACTCTGCCCTGTACATCCAGTATCCTACCTCCTTCTATTACAATTTTTTTGTACTATTGTTTCTCACTGCCTTGTACATCCATTATCCTACCTCCAAATCAGGTTTTTGTCCTCAGTCAGTGTCCCATTGACTCATGTATGTCTATCAGTGAGTTGCTGGTATTGTATGTCCTGCACTTGTCTTCTGTTGTCCTGCACTTGTCTTCTCTTTGTTCACTTTCATATATTTATATACTTAGTTGACTTTAGTCTATTTTTTGTTAAATGATACTGCATCTTGGAGAGGAGAGTAACGTAATTTCAATCCTTTGTATGTCCTGTACATATGCAGAATGTACAATAAAACTCTCTTGAGTTGACTTGACTTGACTTAAAAGAGAAGGGGCTTTGTTTTCAGACCATGTATCTGTTTAAACTCTGTGTGTTTTATGAGAATGGTCCCGTGATTTACAACAATGCACAGGATGTGATGGATGACATAATGAAGAGGAACAGGTCAGAAACAGTGGATAAACCAATGGAACATACCTCCCTCAAATCCAAACCGAGCGTTACCCCGCGGGGAGGAATAGGCGGAGCGTCAGCATGGACATGGGAAACACGAGTGAAACACATCCAAGAAAAGCTTAAGGGGTTCAGGCACAACAGTAACAGCACCCAGTAACTTTCTGAAGTATTCTTCTGCAAAACGTGAGTATTATAGATGACCGTCATGCTGGGAATTGGCATGATTTCTTCGTGAGCGCTGCGACGATGGACAGGAGAAAATGGGCAGCACTGCGAGGAGCCCCCTGGGGCCCTAGGGACTCTCCTCACCACTTTGGAGGTGGACATGCACTTTGTTCATGGAAGTCGCTTATGTTATATGTTCAGATGTGTTTTCTTTTTTCTGTTTTACAGACCCCCATTTGTTTCTTAGAGCATCCTGAAATCAGGTATTTTTTGTTCATATACCAAAGGCAGAAACGAAACAAAGTCTCATGGGGACGTGAAGGGTGGACTAACGGAGGCGGACACACTCTCTACAACACAGATAATTTATTATAGAAATAACAAAACAAACGGACTTGAGGAGAAACACGAAATAACACGACTTAGAACATAGGAAAAGAGCACGAAACAACACTACAGGACTGGGGCAAGAAACTTGAAACTGGAGCACAACTCGAAACAAACGAAAACAAATAACAAATGACCGATGACAGGAAGTGACTACAACGGAACTTAAATACATGAACAAACAGGAGACACCTGACACAGATAACGAGGGAAAATGACAAGGAGGCGGAACAAAGGCGGAGACATGGACAATAACAGACAGACAGAGCTTTTAGCAAAGCCAAGCTTTTGCTAAAATGAGAAGAGAAAAACAAGTTTTATTTTTCTGGCAAGAAACGAATCTTTCTCTCATTGAGAATGAAAAACTGTGTAAAATGGGGTTTACAAATGTGTATTTTTCATCATACATGCAAGGTAAATCCAGGGGAGTCTAACAGAGTGAATTTCGAGCTCTCCTCACAAATTAAAGACAAACAAGGACGATACATACTGGTCAAAGGATACTTAGATCACAGAGAAATCACTTTACTGAATGTGTATAGACCACCTGGGAATAACAAACAGCTTATTAGGAAAATTTTTGATATGATTGTAACAGAAGTATCCGGGATATGTGGAGGAGGAGAAAAGGATTCACTTAAATCCTTTTCTGGACTCCTCTGGTAATATAAAAAAAGTCTCAGACAGAAGCAATATACACTAAAAGAATGCTTAAAGAAGCAGGGATGATTGATGTATGGAGGGACATGCACCCTCAGGACAAAAAATACACCTACTTCTCACACTACATGCATTTAAGGTTAGACTATTTTTTATGTCAAATATTGACAAACATAGGATAATACAGTGGGACATAGGCGTAAGAGACATATCCGACCACGCAGGGGTGTACATGATACTCCATCTGGATAATGACCATAAAGAAACCCTGTGGAGGTTCAACAATAACTTATTAAATGATAGCAAATTTGATAATTTTGTAGAGAAAGAATTTAAAGACTATATGGACCACAACAACAAAGAGGATATCACCCCTTGCAATTTATGGGATGCAGCAAAGACTGTTCTGAGAGGGAAGTTAATTATGTGGTCCTCTCAAAAGAAAAAGGAAAAAGAGAGACGCTTAAAAGACCTTACTACACAACTAAAATCTCTGGAAACACAACATATGGAAAGCAATAATAATAATACCCTATCCCAAATCAGAGAAATAAAACTAGCTCTTAACTGCTTATATGAAGATCAGATACTATTAGAACAGATACTAAGATCAGAACTATTACGAAAACAGCCCCAAAGCAAATAAACTTCTTGCTTGGAGAATTTGCAAACAACAGGCTGATAGATTTATACAAAAAATAAAAAATCCTGCAGATAAAAAACTTATTATTATCTAAAAGACATTAAAAATTGTTTGAATTTTATTACACCCAACTATACTCCAAGCCCCTTGCAACGGAGTCGCCTTCAGTAAAGGCATTTCTTGCCTCTTTGGATTTACCCTCGACAGGAATGGATCAAAATAAAAGACTAACACAAAAAATAACCGACGAAGAGATCAACAAATCAATTTCAAAACTGAAAGGGAATAAAATGACAGGTGAAGATGGCTACCCCGAAGAGTGGTACAAACACTCCGACACCTATTAACCCCGTTGCTTAAGGGTTGCTTTAACCACATACTTGCAGGTGGGGAAACACCACCTTCTTGGAGAAGAGCAGTGATATCAGTGATCCCCAAACTGGGTAAGGATAAAACAGAATGTGGCTCTTACAGACCAATATCAGTGTTAAATACTGATTACAAGATATTTGCAACAATATTAACTAAAAGGCTCGTACTTATAATCCCGGAAATAATAGATACAGACCAACTGGTTTTGTTCGAAATAGGCAAACTCATGACAATTAGTTGACAAAACAGTTTAGATGCAGAAAAAGCTTTCGATTCAGTATGTTGGAATTACCTTTATTTAACATTGGAATGATTTGTCTTTAATAATCAAATTATAGTTTGCTTTAGATCACTATGCAAATCCCCCTCTGCCAGGATCAAGTTTAATGGGGACCTTTCAGACACAATACGACAGGAAAGGGGCTGCCGTCAAAGGTGCCCTCTTAGCCCTGCTCTCTTTGCGCTTTTCATTGAACCTTTAGCACAGGCCATTAGAGAACAAGAGAACATCATAGGTGTAACAATTAAAGATACAATGCACAAAATATGCCTTTGCGCTGATTATGTTCTTTTGACATTATCTAACCCTGAAATCAGCCTTCCCAATCTCATTTTTTTACTCAGGATATTTGGCGCCTACTCTGGATATAAATTTAACCTACAGAAAACCCAGGTCCTCTCATATAATTACCAACCATCACAAAGGATTCAAAAAAATGACCAGGTTTAATTGGAATAACAAACCTATAAAATACCTAGGAGTAAAGCTCCCCACAGAACTGTCCAACCTTTTTGAATTCAATTACACCCCTCTGACGGAGGAGATTAGGGCGGATCTACAGTTTTGGTCAGTACTACCCATTGACCTATACAATAGGATAGAAATAATAAAGATGAACATTTTACCTTCCTTTATCCAAAGTTCCTTTATCTGTTTCAGGCTTTGCCCATACAGGTACCCCTCAAACAATTTAATGACTGGGACAGAATGATCTCAAATTTATTTGGGTTAAACTAAAACCAAGAGTTAAATATCAGACATTACATCTGACAAAACACAAAGGCGGATGGGCCTTACCACACCTAGAGGATTATTATACGGCAGCGCAAATGAGATGATAATTGGCTGGTGCGATCCAACATGCGAAATGGAAAGAGATAGATCTGTCCTAGAATAAGATACCCCTTCAAGCCTGTCTTGGAGGTCATTATCATACTAAGAGACATATAGATGCAGATTTCATCCCAGAGTGGATAAGAGTCCCAGTGAACTCTTGGCACAAAATATTAAGACAAAAAAAAATTGAAAGAAGCGCTCGGTTTGTGCACTGGCCAACTTACGATAAAGATTTCCCCCCAACAAAAATGGATAAATGATTTATACAGTGGTCACAGAAAGGTATAACAAGTTATTGGAAGATTACAACTAAAAATGAGTTTAAAAACTGCAAGAAAATTATGATTTGGAAAAGGGGGACTTCTTTAGGTACCTCCAACTAAGGGATCATTATAACGAAAACATATACCTCTCTGCAGAGGACAAGACAGGTCTAATAAAGTTCCTCCTAGATACATGTAATGGAAGACCACCTAAGAAGCCAATATCCAGACTATATTCATGCCTACAATTGGGAAGGAAAACTAACACAACATACATTAAAGTTAAATGGGAAAAAGAAACCCAAGCAACAATAACAGACTGGCTTAATATATGTAATACAGTTACTTTCACATCAAGTTCAGGTCAATAGAGGGAATTTTCTTGGAAGAATTTGGTCTGCTTTTTTGTTATTCCAAACATTAGGAGTTAACAATGCAATGACCCTAAAAAAGTGTTGGAGGAACTGTGGAAATGTATCAGCAGGACACTGTCATATCTTTTGGGACTGTAATAAAATCACACCCTACTGGTCAAAGGTGATAAAGGAAATCAACACTATGATGAACTTAAACTAAACCCACGACTTCGCTATGCTCTATCTATGTAATCTACCCCAAGGACTGAAAAATCAGATAGATATCTTCTACTAATACTACTAGCAGGGGCAAAGAAAGCCATAACCTGCAAATGGCTAGACATGGATCCACCATCACTTCTGGATTGGAAGGAAATAATCAAGGAAATCAACACAATGGAGAGACTGACTTTTTCATTGAGGCTTGCTGCTGATAAATATAAAAAATACTGGAGAAACTGGAATACATACTTGAACTTGACACCAACCGTATGACTAACTAATGTAATTACCTTGCTTTCTTTTGAATATTTACTTGTTTGCTTCTTCTCTTTTTACTTCTTTACAGGATGTTCTATTGTTTTGTTTTGCTAGTTGGGGTCTTAATGTTCTGTTGTTGTACTTTAAAAAAAACCTGCAAAAACCTTTATCTAAAAAAAACCTATGTCTAAAATAATATATTCAAATGAAAATCAAATGTCCATGTGTGTTTAAGACAAAGGTCATTAACTCTTCCTGTCACGCCTTCGTCTCGTCATGTCTGTTGTCCCCGGCCATGTGCTTTTAGCACATGGCTATGTTTTGTTTATGTCCTTGTCTCCGCCCTCGTCCCGCCTCTGTTCCGCCGCCTCGTCTGTCATTTGTTAACCCGTCCCCTCGTTATCTGTCCAGGTGTGTCTCGTTTGTGTTAGTATTTAAGCCCTCTTGACTTGTGTCCTGTTTGTCGTTCATTTCACATTCTCATTTCTCCTTTGTCATGTCGGCCATGTTATCTGTCTGTCTCCGTAGTTTCCCTCGTCGTCGTTTCGTTTCCCAGTCTAGTCTGTCTCTGTGATAGTTTCGTTTCATTTCGTGTTTTGTTGTTTCCTTTGTATCTTGTCTTTGTTTTGCTTTATTAAACTGTCCGCGTTTTAGCAAATGCGTCCGCCTCAGTCAGTCCGCTCCGTGATTCCTGACACTTCCCCATAATTGTACTGCTGTTAACTTTTGCTGTGTTGTGAAGACAGGTGATGGAAAAGAATCTCCGCAGACACGGTTAAAAGTGTAAATACATCTTTATTTACCAAAACAGTGTCTTAGGGGTTCTTAAGGATCCCGTGAGAGTAGTGTTCAATTGAGCGCTCCGATTCTCTCTCCCATGTCTAAGATCTCTCTCCGCTGGCTCGGACCCTTTCGTCTATATAGTTCTCTCCTTTCCAAATAAGGCAAACATAGAGGATAGTTTACATTTGCATGTTCTTAAGGGAGGGTGTAAAATGTATAGTTTCCTGCTCTCTGACAGCTCATCCTAAACATCCCTCTCTGTAGCGCACAGACATAGAGTATATGGCTGAACATAAAAAACACACTGAACATTCCTTCTGATTTAATATACCTCATTATTTCCTCCCTTCGAGACTGTTAAAGTCTCGTAAAATTTTAAGCAGCCCATACATGTAAATGTCATAACAAATAAGTGATACCTTCCTACACACAATTTTAACATCACTTGCATTATGATGCAACAAAATTTCATGGAGTGTGAGGGCGAAAAAACCTGGGTTACAGACAATGAATGAATGAATGAATGAACTTCAATGAGAGACAGAGAGAGAGACTGGTCTCATTAAGACATGTTTCTTCTGTGTTCACTTTTGCTAAAATAAAGTTCATTCATTCATTCCTTGAAATATAAAGTGCATTACAAATAAAATGTATTATTATTATCATTCATTAATTCGTTCATTCTGTGTAAGCGCTCATCCAGTTCAGGGTCGCGGTGGGTCCTGTTAAAAATTCGACATTGAAGAGTCAGGAGACTGGAGTTCGCCGTTGACTGGTGTTTATTTACACACACACAGGATCATGTATGAGTGCAGCTGGGTGATAGTAGTCTATCTCAGGATGATCTAAAGTTTGGAAACTGGAGGTTTGGAGGTTTCCGCATGTGCATGCAGAAAAGCACGGGCACAGTTTGATCATCAGTTTGTCACCAGTTCATTCTATAGCCAGTTCATTCTGTACCCAATCCAGTCTGTTCTTAGTCCAGTCTGTGACTGTTGCCAGTCCAGTCTATTCACAATCCAAACTAACACAAAATATTTTAGAAGGGCCTTATATACATTGGAGTAGTGGGGGAAGGGAATTGGAGGAAGAAGAGGAGTTTGAGGATGGGTTAAAGGGGATGATGAAGATGATCAAAGAAAGAAAGAGATAAGATAGAGGAAGGAAGAGGTGTGAAAGGAGGGGTATGATGTAAGTGGGGGAATGATTGGTGGGAATTGGGGATGGGACTATGGGAGGGATAACAAAAGGTCACACAAAGATACGAAAAGACCATATAGTTTCTTTCAGTCTGCAACCTACATGAAATCACTGGGCACAAGGCAGGAACACACCCTGGAGGGGGCACTGTAAATGTTGATGTCTGCATTTACACATCATCAGCTGATTTTTCTCAGAGGAGTGTTTTACTGAAATCAAACACCACACACAACTCAACTGACACATTCAGAACTCACACAGGTTCAGTAAAGATTAGTGAGTCGTTCAGGTTCTGTACCACATTCACACACCGTCACAAACTGTAGCTGATTCTGACCTCACTTTTCTGAATGACGTTAGAGAAATGAGGCAGTTTGTGAGAAAAGAAAACAGTGACGTTTCTCCTTCTGTCACTGAGCGTGATGTTCCTAGCCAGGTCAATATATGAAGGAGAACCTGTTCATGAAATGTTCCTGTAACTATTCAGTGAGTAATGTCCTCTCTCTTTACAGACTAACTGTGTGTAAACTTGGGGAAAAGTCTTGTGAAGATCTGGGCTCAGTTTTACTGGTGAACTCCTCCCTGAAAGAACTGGACCTCAGTAACAATGACCTGCAGGATTCAGGAGTGGAGAAGCTCTCTGCTGCACTGAAGAGTTCACTCTGTAAACTGGAGACACTCAGGTCAGTTCTGTCAGTTCAGACTTGACTTTTAATGCTTCACCAACATTAGTTTTATACATCTTTAACATTTTTATTTAGAGGATACAGTATGAAATATTAAGATGAAGTCAGGTGCTGGATTCCTAGATTATAATTCACTACTCACAAAAATCAGATCATCTTCTCCTACATTATCTCTGCTCTCTGAACACTTCAGGACTTCTGTAAAGTGTTTCCACTGCTGGAGTAACAGTCAACAGCAGACTCTCCCCATGGTGATATTATCAGTCATACAGGCTATGAACCAGAGCAGAGGTTTATTATTATAGTGATATACAGACACTGACTCTTTGGTTTTTATCTTTTAATGTGTTCTGCACAGAGTCTGATCAGTGTAATGTAAAAGATCAGACTGAACTCTGTTATTCCTAAAGTTATCTTGTTATTTGAGGCATTTCTCTTTAGCTGCTCTGAGACGTTTCTGTGAAGCTTCAGTTCTGTTCTGTTAAACTGTGTGTTTTAATGTTTAAATGAAGCATTTTCTCCCCCCACTGGAGGAAAGATGAGTCGCAGTGGTTTTTTTTACTTTGTTTTTGTTGTTGTTTGTTTGTTTCTCCTCTAAATGAAATCAACATGTCTTTCTTAATCCTTTCAGAAATGTTCCTGTAACTATTCAGTGAGTAGTGTCCTCTCTCTTTACAGACTAACTGTGTGTAAACTTGGGGAAAAGTCTTGTGAAGATCTGGGCTCAGTTTTACTGGTGAACTCCTCCCTGAAAGAACTGGACCTCAGTAACAATGACCTGCAGGATTCAGGAGTGGAGAAGCTCTCTGCTGCACTGAAGAGTTCACTCTGTAAACTGGAGACACTCAGGTCAGAGTTCTGGGATTTTATTCTTCATTTTCTACTCCTCAGCATGACGTTATACATTTAAAATATATATATATTTTAAGCTCTAGTATAAAATATTAAGGAAAAGACTGGATTACTAGATTATAATTTACATAATGTAATATATAGTGTATGATGTGCAATTATTTGTCATTGTATAACGAACAATGAAATGTGTCCTCCGCATTTAACCCATCTATGGCAGTGAATACACACACACTAGTGCACTAGGGGCTGTGAAGACACATCCAGAGCGTTTGGGGTTCAGTGCCTTGCTCAAGGACACTTCAGCCGTGGATGTTCCTGCTGGACCTGGGGATTGAACCAGCAACCTTCCGGTACCAAGCCCGGTCTCTACACATTAGCCAAGGCTACACTCCATTGGGATTAAAACACAACACAAGTACATTTTAATGTGTGTCTGTGTCTGTAAAAGGAAACATATGGCGTCACATCAATGTCAAAAATAGAGGACACAGTAACAGCAGGTGGAACATTTAAATCTGTACCTTTTTAAAATTGTGTTAGTTAATCGCTAATGTGAAACCCACGAGCAGAGAGAGAAAGATTGCGCTCACACACAGATCATCATCTCACTCTCAAACTGTCTGTATTTTAATTCTCAAATGGTTTTTAACCTCTTCATTTTAAAGGTTTTGAAATGGGAGGTTTGTGACAGTTTGGGGGCGGAGTCAGGGCCGTTCTTCTCAGTGAATGCTATTGGCTGAAGGCCGTCCCACAGCGTCTCTGTGCAGTGAGAGCGGGTGGAACACAAAGTAAATGTAGCTAGTGAACAGGAGTCGACTCACGAATGAATATATTCTTTGAGAATCTGGAAGTACGGGTCGACTCTTGGCAAATGATTAAAAGAATCAACCTCACTGTCGACTCAATCTAAGGTTTCTAATGTCTTCCTGCAGTGAACATCATTTCCACATGTTTATCACATATTACTGTGATCTGAACTCACTGTAGACAGTGCAATATGACCTTATCTCGACTCTGTTTATCCATGGTGCTGTCCCGGGGAAAACAGCAGCTCTGCTTCTCCCAGTAGGAGGGACATATACAGTGTATGAGGCAGTCACAGAACCAGGAGACATCAGCCAATAGCATTCACTGAGAGAAACAGCCCTGACCCCGCCCTCAAACTGTCACAAATCTCCCATTTCAAAACATTTAAAAGAATAAAATTAGGATCATAACTTAAACAGGGAGGTCATAGTATAGAAACCTTTACTGGATTAATGTCTGTATATTTACGTCTAGTAATAACCCCTCTGTGGGACACTGTTGTGATAATGTTGTGTTGTGATTTGATTTCATTTCTATTGGGTGAGGTTTTGAACAGACTCTAAAATGTCTTAGATTTATGAAAACAAACATCCAGGTCTCTTTATGAATTATGCTAATGTTTTTAAATTTTTTTTATAACTTTTACCTTTAGATTTTAACCTGTTTGATATTGAAGTGTTTTTGTAAATTAAACAGAATTTGGTGTTTGTTGATTTGATTCTAAACAGCAGCTTCATTTGCTCTGAGTAAATACCACATCTCTCACTTTACCCCTCTCTCTCTCTCTCTCTCTCTCTCTCTCTCTCTGTAGATTATCTTTTTGTTTAGTTACTGAGGAAGGCTGTGCTTTTCTGGCTTCCGCTTTGAGCTCAAACCCCTCATACCTGAAAGAACTGGATCTGAGCTACAATCACCCAGGAGACACAGGAGTGAAGCTGCTCTCTGTTAAACTGGAGGATCCACACTGCAGACTGGACACACTCAGGTACGGACAGCTTTCTGTATTTGTGTGTGTTCAGTTACTGATGTCATCTGCTGTTACTGTATTTCTATAAAGCTCTACAGCTCATTGTTCCTTCTTCATTTAGCCTCTGCTCTGCTCTAGTAGTATTTAATGGTTAGAGTATCACCCTTCACCGCTCTGTCTCCACTGTTCAGTGTGTAACTGTTGTCAGGCTGAAGGCTTGTGAGACACTGAAGTAAAACTAAGCCCCATATAACAGTCTCTTTATGTGGATTGTAGACTGTTTCTAGAACAGTCTTCAGAAATGTACATTCAGTGTTTAGGGAAGTACAGGAGTACTCTGGTACAACAGTTCTACGACCTCAATGCTGAAACACTTCAGACTGAAAGATCCTGCACTACTGCTGCGTCCTGAAACTGAGTCGACTAGTCCATCATTATCTCTGTATTCCTATCATTTCGGGGCGTCTAAATGGGTCGGGATCAGTGATAAACAGATTGAAGAGCAGACTTTAATACCCAGAGTGGTGTTATCAGTCATACAGGCTACAAACCAGAGCAGAGCTTTATTTATTATAGTGATATACAGCCATTGACTCTTTGGTTATTAATATTTTAATGTCATCTACAGAGAGTCAGTGGAGTGTAATGCAAAAGTTTAGTTGAATCTGTGTTCTTCCTAAAGTTATTCTGTTATTCGGGGCGTTTCAGTTTAGATTCTCTAAGAGTTTTTGTGTTTATCTGTGAAGCTGCAGACCATCAGTTCTGTTCAACTGTGTGTTTTGTTTTTCCTGAATGATCCTGATCAGAGATCACACAAACACTTGGTGAAGTAGAATGGTATAAAATGGACAGTAGAACTTACTGCTGTGTTTAACAGTGAAAGTAAGAGCATTTCTCACAGGACTGGGACTAAACAGCTGTGTGGTCTTTAGAAAACCACTGCTCAGTGTTAGAGATTAATCAGAAAACAAGGCTTCAGTTCACTGTGGAGCATAAAGACTGGACTCTGGAGCAGTGGAGAAAGGTCATGTGATCTGATGAGTTCAGACTGACCCTATTCCAGAGCGATGGGGGAGTCAGGGTCAGAAGGGAAGTGGATAAAGTGATGCCCCCGTCATGCACCGTGCCCCCTGTACAAGCCTCTGGAGGCAGTGTTATGATCTGGGGGTCTTCAGTGGGTCAGGTCTAGACTCAGCAGTGTTATGATCTGGGGGTCTTCAGTGGGTCAGGTCTAGACTCAGCAGTGTTATGATCTGGGTGTCTTCAGTGGGTCAGGTCTAGACTCAGCAGTGTTGTGTGGCAGTAAAATGAAGTCCACTGAGGACCTGAATGGACTGAAAGACCAGGTCGTCCCAGCAGTGGATTGTTCCAGGACGACACCAAGATTCATCAGGCTCAGATTGTGAAAGAGTGAGGAATCATTTTCACACATGAACTGACCACCCCAGAGTCCTGACCTGAACCCACTGAGAGTCTTTGGGACGTGCTGGAGAAGACTTTACGGAGTGGTCCGACTCTCCCGTCGTCAATACAAGATCTCCACCAAAAATGAAGGCAGCTCTGGAGGAAAGAAATGTTGTGGTGTTGTAGAAGGTTGTAGAAACAGAGCCGTGGTGAATGTGGAGCGTAATCAAAGCTAAAGGTGGTCCAGTGAAATATTAGAGTGTGTGAGTTGTGTTGGTCGGGCAGTGTAGGGGTCTGTGATGAAATGGTCAGTGAGAGCAGGTACAAGGCAGAAGAACCTAATAAATGAGCAGCTGAGTGTAGGATCTAGAAAGGGTTTAATGGAGCAGTTGTAGAAGAGCGACTCTGCTGCATTATTCTGTGTTGAAGGCTGAGAGGAACAGAGGGAAATGGAGGAAATGAAACACAGAGAAAGAGAAACAGAATATTTCTCTGTGATAAAAAGACAGAGAGGATGAAACACCACAGATGATGATCTTTCTTCTGTTTCCAAAAATGACATCAATGAATGACGCTGTAATGAAGCTGAATGTGGGGCTCAGAGAGAACAGTGAGAACACACACCACTCAAACACAACCATCAACTCACAACTGTGTGTGTGTGTGTGTTGTAGGTTGGAGCATGGAGGCAAGATCAGGATAAAGCCAGGACCAAGAAAATGTAAGTTCTCTCACTCTCTCTCTGATGATGATGATGATGTATTTGGAGACATTGTGAGATGATTATTTTCTTTATTAATTGTAATATTTTCTGCTGATTGTAAACAAAATGGAACAACAAAATGTGATTAAACATAAACCTCTTTCTCTTTGACATTCACTTTATTTTTCTTTATCAGTCTCTTCTTTTTTAATCTCTCTCTCTTTCCTCTGGATACTCACTATCTTTCTATCAGTCTTTTTGTGTTTCTCTCTCTCTCTCTTTCATGCTGTTTTGCTTTTTCTGTTTCACTTTCACTTTTCCTTTTCTCTCCTGCTCTTTCTCTTTACATTCGTTGTGTCTCATTTTGTTTTGTTTGTGTGTTGTGTAGGTACCACTTCAGAATAAGACTTCACTTATAAAGGTTTATAAATGGTTTAAAGTCTGTTTATTAACAGTCATGTTGTTAACACATTAATAATCAGTTATAACACAGATATAAAGGGCACCAGTGACCTGTTGTTTGCCAAATAGTGAACCCACATCCATCTACAGTTAAACCTCAGATCTTGCCGAATACTGACCTCACTGTGTCTCCTCTATCAGTCGACATTAACCCCGTCAGCTCCAGCACATATTTGTTAATGAGTTTAACCCTTTAATGAATTACCCACCACCAGAGTGTCTTTTTCTACTTTAATGATAATGTGGTGAACCTTAACATGTGAAATGACTAAACTCACATTCTCAGGTCTCAGCTTATTCTTTACCTCCACATTTTCACTAAGTTCTCTCACACTTTCAGTATTAGACACAAAAGAGTTCACTGTCACACTTCCTTTCTCTGTGTTACAAAGGATTATTAATCACTTTTAAAGTGGTCACAGTGTAATTAATAACCATGTAATAACAGGCTTTTAAACCATTTATAAACCTTTATTAGTGTATTCTTATTTTAATGTGGTACCATTGTGTGTCTGATTGTGTCGTGTGTCTGATTGTGTGTTGTGTATCTTGTTGTGTGCAGATGTCTGTGAGCTCACACTGGACCCAAACACAGTGAACACACTTCTCTCTCTGTCTGAGGGGAACAGGAAGGTGAAGTGTGTGAGGAGACAGTCGTATCCTGGTCATCCAGAGAGATTCAGTTACTGGGGGCAGGTTCTGTGCAGAGAGAGTCTGACTGGACGCTGTTACTGGGAAACTGAGTGGAGTGGGGGAGGGGTTTATATTTCAGTGGCGTATAAATCAATCAGGAGAAAAGGAGACAGTGATGACAGTTTGTTTGGATGGAATGAAAAGTCCTGGAGTCTGTTCTGCTCTAATAACAGTTACTCTGTCCGTCACAATAAGAACATCACTGCTCTCCCTCCTCCTCCCTCCAGCTCTAACAGAGTAGGAGTGTATGTGGACTGTCCGGCCGGCACTCTGTCCTTCTACAGCGTCTCCACTGACACACACACACTCACACACTTACACACATTCACCACCACATTCACTGAACCCCTCTGTGCTGGGTTTAGTCTTTATTCAGACTCCTCAGTGAGTTTGTGTCAGATAAAATAGTGCTGTGTGTGATCTATTGTTTTGATTGGTCTTTTCTGTCAAACGAGCTGCTGCTTTAAAATGTGAGGAGAATCACAAAAGACGATGAAACAGAAATGAAGCTCAGTTTGTAAAAGAAAGCGAGCAGAGAGACTCTTCAGGGACAAAACAGTGATAAAACCTGGATCTGAGTGAACACTACACCCCTGCACTTCTCTCTCTTTTATATCCCTGATGTAAACAGGATTTTTCAGCTGTTTATTTGATTTCTCTCGTTATAAAGCGCTGTGTTTATTTACACTGTGCGCTGGTCTCCATCGTCTCTCACATCAAATCTATGGGGAGTCAGTTACAAAACAGTGGATTCTCTGTCTCTGACGTGTCCAGCTCGGTCCTACTTCTGTATCCCAGGCTCCTCAACACCATCTGAGCGCCTCTTCTCTACAGCAGGAAATATAGCTTCAAACAGAGAGAACCAGCCTTAGCCCAGAACATGGGAGAGGTTTCTATTGTTACTCTGTAATGAAGGAGTGAGGGTGTGAGTGAGTGAAGGTGTTTCCTGTAGGAGGAAAGAGGACAGAGGGGATCAGGGTGTAATGGGTGGGTTGTGTTCATCTGTGTCGTCAGTGTAAACACAGACCCTCGTCATAGTGCACTTCCACCTCCAGAACTCTTCAGATATTTGTAAATATTAAATATTTAGTTTTCAAACGACGCCAAACACAATGTAAGTGTGGGCTAACACTGAACTGTCTTTGTTCTTGTTAATCTGGTTAATGGTGTAAACTGAGCACAGACAGTGTGTTGATGCTGAGTGGACGGGGGTTAAGAGATGTGTCTTAAAGCTGAAAGGAAACACAAACATAGGAACAGAAGGAAAAGATGGGGCTTCTCTAAGAAACTCTTCTCCTTTCTGTGAGATTGGATTCTGGGGGTTTGTTGTGGGGGGAAATGAAAGAGTGATGTTTGTTGGTGGAAAAGAAGAATTCTGAAATATACTTTTATTAAAGTTTAATATTATGAACATTTAATAAATCACTTAAAAAACAGAAGACTGTCTTTCTACTGCATCTCCACACACACACACACACACACACACACACACACTCTGAAGCCCTCTATTCAGGGTGTAGTCTGTGTGATGGTGTCTCCTCAGGGGGTTGGGATGGTTGTGAATATTCAGTGGGGTTGTGTCAGATGGAGCTTCAGTAAATCTTCAACTATCTTCAGGAATCTGTGTAAAATCTGTTTCAAGGCGGTTCCAGTAATGAACTTTATAGTGGAGCTTGTTGAGAACGTGCCAAAGATCTCTGACCTCCTTCAGATGTTAAAAAGCTCCAGAGCTGGGATTTTCAGGGCTGTGAGTTCTGTTCTGAAGCTGAAGACCAGGGCTTCACTTCACTGCTCCTGTAAAGGCACTCTTTAGAGATACGAGGTTCTGACTCAACAGCCGTGACACGCCTCCTTTCTATCAGCAGCTTCAGTGCAGTTCATCACAAGTTTGGGTACACCTGAGTACATGGTTGAGTCTCTGAGGTGAAGGAGATGAACACAGTCACTTCTGCTTCTCTTTTTATTTGCTGTATTTCCCAATATTTTATGTTTAAAAATAAACAGAAATGGTGGATTAAATGCTCAATTTATGAGCTATAATTCCTTTCTTTCCTTCATTCAAAGGTGTGTCTATTTTGGTTAGTGTGTGTGTTTTGGGGGTGTCACCAAATGGAGGATGGATTTGTTGCTGTCTTTGTTTCTAAACTAATTGTACAGTTGCTAATAAATTAATGAAGTGTTTTTGTTATGAATTTGTTAATAACCAAACCACCACATTAATCATCTCTTAGCATCATCTCTGAGCTCCTCCTAATGACTTTAGAAATGGTCACTTCTTCAGTGTGAAGCACCCACAGTTTAAGAAGCAGCTGTAGGTGTGATCTCAGCCAGCACTGATCCAGGACCAGCGAGGAAAGACTCCCCCCCCCCCCCCCCACTCCAGTGGAGTATAGATACTTTCCTACAGGGGGAACCGTGAGTGTGTGTCGCCCTGTGAAGGACTGGCGCCCCCTCCAGGGTGTGTTCCCGTCTTGCGCCCAGTGATTCCAGGTAGGCTCCGGCCCCACCGCGACCCTGAACTGGATAAGGGTAACAGACAATGAATGAATGAGCTCATGGAATAAACTCAGTGATCTCTAAACATCAGAAGTCCACAGAAGAGTGCAGTGGAGTCTGAAGGGTTAATAAAAGTGAAAGTATGACTGGGGGCTTTGCTGAAGGAGAGGAGGATGGATCTCACACTTCAGCGTTTGGGATTGAACACGGTGAGTTTATTAATCTTCTTTAATATGATTTAATACCTGTGAATCAGTTCATAGGTTCTGTAAAAAGACTAAAACCACTCTATTTGGGCTGAAACCTGTGTGAGTTAACAGTGCTAAAATTCTCTGGAGCTGCTCAAGGTTGAGCTCCTCTTTCAGGACAAAGCTCACAGTGTTGACAGTGTGAAAATATCTGTGAATATCAATGGAGTGAACACTGTCCAATGTTTTACAAAAGCAAAAGAAATCTGCTAACAACGTCCTTAGAATCGAACATGAAGTACATGTTGTGAATGAAAAACAGAAAAATTAGATGTTTTAAAAGCTTCTTGGTCAGTCTTTATTTATCTTTGCAGTTATTTCATGCTTATTTTTCTTTGTATTTGGCCTGTCTTTTGTTTCTTTTTTTAAACCTCTCTTTTTTAAAATCTGCTTCTGTTTCCTTTTTTCCTTCTGACTTTTGAAACAGTTTTCACGGGTGGGAGGGGCTTCACAAACCTCCATTGGTCACTGATTGTGTTGTAGTTGAAATAGTTATGCACATGTTGCGGTGACATAAGCACTACATAGTGGAGTCAATGATAATTAATTATTATTTTATTAATAATTAATTATTTAATTCATTTTGCTAAGCTCCATGTTTGGGAGCCATTCAATAATATGTAGTGTCTTCACCTGTCCAATTTTAGCTCAGACAAGAAGGTCATCATGTTAGACGACTTTACATAATATACAGCAGAATTAGCTAGAATGAACTATTATTAATGAATTATGCTCATTGACCCGCCGTGGGTTCTTGACTCTGAAGTGAACTAGAAGTTATAATTCCATACAAGAAAGGTGCACACACAAACAAATAACCAAGGACTGGTTTTATCACACAACTGAACACACAAATCTCTTAAGCCACTCAGGGCCTGTGTAATACACAGCAAACACACACACATTAATCTCTTCAACTACTCAGGGCTTGTGCAATAATCTGTTATTGATATTGTAAAAAACTGCATGTTTCTACTGTTTTTTTTTTTTGTTTGTTTAAGCACTTTAAGTATTGCTGCTCAATTTCGTTGTACATGTGCAATGACAATAAAGGCTATCTATCTATCTATTATTAATAATAATATCAAATAATGAATATTAATTAGACATTCATATAATGAAAGGGATTACATCGATACATGAGGGAACATGGAGATTAATGTATGAGGGAATAGGGAAATTAATATATGAAGGAATTTCTCTATGATAATTACTCTAAATTCTAGAAAACGCTATTGTTGATCCCAGGAAGCATTCACCACCAACCTACTGAGCAATGAAAGAAATGAGACCATGTGACCTTACGTATCCATGGAGATAGAGATGCAGATGCAGGCCTGGTAAGTTGCGGCCGCAGGCGTTCCCTTTCTCCCCCTATTCAGACACAGCGACCCCTCCGTCGGAGCTGGTGGCGCTCTGAAGCTCTCTGTGGGGATTCTCTGTCGTCGCTGATCTGCCGCCTTGTGAGAGACACGTCCGTGCAGGTCTCTCCTGGGCCTCATCTCAGAAGGTCATTCTGAGGGTGCGTGTGGCCGTCTTCGTCGTTGCTGGTCCGTAAGCTTTGTCAGAGGTCTCCTTCATTGAATTCTTGCTGGAACTATAGCCCTGTTTACTATAGTTCTCTATTAGGGACAAAATTAATATAGAACTTCTGTCTATTTGGACCATGTTTGAGGGGCCTGAGACTGTTTAAGAAAGTCATGAGTCTGACGCCTGCAGTCATTTCAAAATCCGAGTCATTTTCCTGTTTAGCCTTGAAAAAGGCTAAAAGACAAAAAGCAAAGAAGCCCCAAGTGTCTGAAGCCTTTAAGTTGAAAAAGCCATCAACTGAAACAGTGCACTTAATCCACACTGGGGGAATACTCCTGCCACAAGTTTCCAGAAAACCAATGTTTCTGAACCTGACAGAGCCTTACACTGCAGCCCATAGCAATGTAGCTCTCACTGCACCCGATGTGAAATGCTTCCTCATGGGATGAATCTGTAGGACGTGGCATGGTGGCTGTTTTTACAATTGCACCCTCACTTTCATCCACAGCTCCTTCCTCCACATGCTCTTCCTGTAATGTTAAGGGAGGTGCTGTCACCTCACCCTCTTCTTGACTCATCTCCTCAGACAACACTGTTCCTGTTGCTGCCCGTGAACATGACTCAGTCCTACACTCTGCCTCTACGTCTTACTTATTTTGATGTGAAAGTCTGAAGAAAAAAAAGTATGACCACAATTATTTAGCAGGAGAATGTCAAGTAGCTCTCACAGTAAAGAGTTGAAAATAGATGCAAACATACACTACTTTATAATTACAGCATCCCGCCCAAAACTCACCTTTAGTCCAGGAGTTATTTTCATTCAGGCATTTTTACTTTAACAGCTGAGGTTTACAAACGAGGACTAATTGTGCTAGGCAATTAACATTATAAACTAATATATGTTGAGGGCTAAATATAATGCTCTATGATAAAGAACAGCATACAGACAATGATAAATAAACAGGAAATGTTTTTTAGCGGTCTATTTGTTTTTTTTTTGCCATAATAATAGGCCCATTGTTAACATTAACTACTCAAGAGTGGGTTTCTGATCTCAAATCAAAGGCAGGTCTTAAGCTGAGCTACATCACAGTCTGATGAGGTAAACTGATACAAGTAATGGTATGATATAAACACAGGTCCAGTGCTGTGATTGGAGGGAGTCTGACGAGGGGGCGGGGCAGTTCTATAGTCTGTGTACACTGTGTGAGGTACAGCACAAATGTAGAATGACTCATTTCATGCCATGGTTTCTGACTTGGGCAGACAACAGAAAACTGACTGGGTGATATTGTTTCACAGTGTGTGGGTTGGAAGGAGCTCCAGATCCACAGATGAACAGACTAATGCACTGATTTTTTTTTTCATAACATGTCCCATTTAACTGTTTTTAAGCTGCGGCCATGTAACAACACAATTTGTCAAGGGTTTAAGGGCAGTGTCCAGTTTGAACGTTCAGTAGTATATGATTTTTAATACAATAATAATATATAGGAAAGAAAATGAAGGAGGAAATAAATACAAATGCAGCTAACATTCAGGTTTATATTTGTCAGAGACCTGCTGCACTTTTACTTTCACTTTGTAGGGAATTCTATAAAACAGCCCAGTGACACACACCCTGACTCACTCACAGCAGCAGAGCTTCAGCTCCTCGTCAGAGATTTCTGTGACGAAGGTAAGACTTCAGATCTAAACACAGTAGAAATGGTCCTAAATGTGAATATTTATAAGTCACTGTGAAGACATTTTAAACGGTCATTTTGGAGCTTTTCTGTTGGTGGATTCCTGCTGAAGCTGTAACACAGTGTAAAGAGAAGCTTGTAGTTCCCAATGAGGAAAAACATAAAGGGCTTTACTGGGATAAAGAGGATAAAGCAGCTTACACCTGACCTGACTCTGTATGAATGCTTGTAGGTGGTTACATATGGAGCCCTGGAGGGGCCGTGAGTAAAAAACTATACATTTTTTTTGTGCGCATGTTTTAGTTCATTCAAGTGAATGAATTAGTAATTTGTTTATGAAATAACTAATTAAATCACTGGGGGCTCCATTGAAGCAAGCTGCCTTTAGCCAAAACCCTTATAATGTGCGAGCCCTGGTACTAATCACTGCAGTCACTGCATTCATTCATTCATTATCTGTAACTCTTATCCAGTTCTGGGTCGCGGTGGGTCCAGAGCCTACCTGGAATCATTGGGCGCAAGGCAGGAATACACCCTGGAGGGGGCGCCAGTCCTTCACAGGGCACGCAGTCACTGCACATGAAATAATTATTATGACCTTAATTAGTCCATAAAGACAAAAGATATCAGTTCAGTGTTCATCAGACTGTGTACATATGAATTATGAAGTGAATGTACAGAAGTGTTGAAGTAAACGGTGTGCATCATTTATCCTTTGACACAATGAAACAGAGTCTTTCCTTCATCTGGTCTCTTTTCTATTAAAAGTTAAAGAATTGAAAGCAGAACTTTTGAAAACACATAAAACATAAAATGAAGACATATTAACATTTCTGTTGGTTTTACACCCAATGTGGAGTGTATTTATATTTATTTATTTCATTTCTCAGCTGCTTTCTCACTGCCTTTTCCAGCATCCGTAATAAACTCTTATCTCTGTGTCTTTACAGCAGTGACTGCTTACATCTAACAGAAGGGTTAGTCAGTCAGCAGTCATTAAAGTATATGATGGATATCAGATGAAGATGTTATAACTGCATATATAATTGCAGCAGCAGCGCAAACACAGCCACACACTCACTGTTTAAGCACTGTTTCCTATTGTACTACACTTGTGCACTTGTTTTCATTAGGAATCGTTAATAATTGCTCTTTATTTTATTTAGGGTTTTTTCGAAGACAACATTTGTCACATTAGTGCACAATTTTATGTTCAGATGTAAAAGTTTCCATTAAACCCTTTGTACAGAAACGCCCTCTATTGTTAATCAACATTAATTAGTTCATAGCGTCAAATGATTTGATCAAAAAGCCCTCAACACCACCTCATATGTCTCAGTAGTAACACCACTACACACACACTGACTTTCAGCCCCCTGCTCGGTACTGACTGTTTACACCTGGAGCAGGACGACATTTAAACTCGGACATTTAAACCATAACAGACTGTAAAATCTCTTCAGATTCTGTCTTTAAAAAAACACAGTCTCAGGAGAGAGGCGCCGCACCGGTGAAAAGCTCCAAAAGATAATCCCTTACTCACCACGCCACAGTAAACGTGCCTTTATTTCCTGAGTAACGGTAACGCACTGTTCTGGAGCTCCTAGCGCCCAGGCAATGGTAAGTTTTGACGTAAAGTCTTCGTGAATTCAAAGTTGAGGGCGTTCCTTCTTAGATTCAGTGCAGCTGTGGACCAATGAGCGGCTGCCGGCTGTGAGCGGGGTCCTATTCCCCGGGGGAGGGGTGCGCTGCTGGACGCCGCTCTCCACAGGGATTCGCTCACAGCTCTGAGGGGGCGGGTCAGAAGTGATTGACACCTCCATAAACCAATAGCAGGGACTCAGACGAAGACAAAGAGAGTCGATGTGCCGAGATCACTCACTCTCTCTGGGTCTGGGAGAGAGAGGGAGCCACATAAGAGCGGTATTTCCACCGAGGGCCACAGGGGGGCAGTGTGAGCCCGCAGCGCTTTACCTCCTCTCCCTCCTTTAATGATTTTGCTGGTAGTTTTATGGAGAGAGATTAGTTTCAAAATACTTTACAAATGCGTAAATGTTAATCCACAAATTAAACACAAGTCACAGATATGTTTCACTGTTCACAAATGAACACATCACACTCTGTGTCTCACGGTCTGCAGTTTGTACAAATACAGTTACATTCATAAACACGTGTTTGGTTTTCATAGATATATCATCATTTTATGCGAAAATAAATACATTTGTTTAAATTTACATTGAATATATTTGTAAAATCACTGTCTCGAATTTAAAATGTATTTGTAAAGTGTTGAATCTGCGTTTGTGGAAGTCACTGCGTTTATTTGTTTATTTTCTCTCGAGGGTTTTTATTTGGAGCAAACTGGAGGATTTCCTTTAATAAAATTTAGAATAAAAATGACAGGAACACGATAATTTAAAGATCCTTTATTGAAGTGACATGTCCTGATATCTTCATTACATTCACTAAATAGGACACATCTATAATTAAATTATAATTACAAACTAATTTAGGGGGCAGTGTGTTCATCTGAACACAGAGTAAAACACAATAAACACTCTTCACAACAAGGACACACTTCCTTAAAGAGTCATTTAAAACCATGCAGAGAAACTAGATGAAGTACAGTGCACTTCTCTGAACGTCTGTTTATATTCTTAGTTTAAGTTGAGCCACATTCACCTGAAAAGGGTGCACCACTGTCTCAGAATTCATTACACCATCACTGCATTACAGTGAGTTTCCACTTCACTAAGTTCACCTCACTTGTAGCGACATGCACTGACTACACTGTCATATACACCCACTGTGACTGAGTGCTCATGGGAGGTTTGCTGAATATTACGACTGTTTGTAAGTTATTAGCACCATTTCTACCATTGTCCATTAATGGAGAGGAGCTGCTATAAATATTCATTTCAATAGTGGGCCATTTTCGAGGGTGTTACTTAAGGGTTTACACATTTAAACTGATTATAATCCAATACTGTGCTGAGTACAAAACAAATACAGTCCCATAATGTTTTGTAATCACATTAAATTCACACTGAAAATAAACCCTACTGTTGATTATACACATTGATGTACAGTCGTCTCCAACAAAAAGTGGACAGGGAGTGTTCTCCAAACACATTCAATATTTTGGATTAAAATTTCAGTCCAGAATCCCTCAGTCTATTTTACTACATTACTTTATGTCCCTGATCAGTGTCATCATGCCATATAACACACAGCGCTGTATTATTTAAACTATTACCATTTCCCATCATTGGTCTCTACACTTTAGAGCTTTTTCCTGGCTGTGAAACATGTTCTGTTACGTCACTGTGGACATTTACATCACACAGTTCATCTCATCTTCTTATCTGTTTAGTCCCTTTAAGTGTGGCAACAGGACAATCAGAGAAGTCCAGACTCTACTCTGAGCTGCTCCTGGGGCGCTGAGCTCCTCACACCATCACAGAGAGATGCCCAGTAACCCACCTCAGTTCCGCCTCTCATATCCACAGACTTGTTCTTTTAACCATCATTGTCTTGTTCTTTTGACCATGATCTTTGGGTGGACACACAGACTGAGTGTAAAACTGAGAGCTTTGCTTTATGGCCCAGCTTCTTCTTCACCACCACAGTCCAGCACAATGACCACAGGACTGCAGCCCCTACACCCAGCCTACGATCAACCTCACACTCCCTCTTCTCATCGCTCCTGAACAACTGACCCCAAGATACAGAGACTCCTCCAATTTGAGTGGGTTCTTGACCCTTACGTGAAAGAGCACACCATACATGATACTCATTAGTGGTGTCAATGTAAACACACGACTAATCTGAAATGTTTTTAAACATTTAATTTAAAATAAATTAATAACCGTATCAAATTTGACCATGACTTAATTGACTATTAGCTCAGACAAAATTAAACAAAGGGTCTGGACCTGAACTGATCCGGACAGAAATGCTTAAATACAGCAATGCGAAGCTTCAGATGGATTTTAAATACTGGTGAATTCCCTGAAATCTGGAATTAAGGCATAATCACTGCCATCTTCAAAAATGGAGATAAATATTGATCCAGCAAACTAAAGTTCTTCTGTAACAAAATCAATCACAGGATTCTACATTTTCACAAATACCAAAACATAGAGCATCAGATCAGATCATCTACACACCCTCCAAACCCTGATAAAAAAATCATGTCCATGACAGATTTTGTGGGGTTTTAAAAAGGCTTTTGACACAAAAATGTTTTAAATTAATCCAGAGTGGTGTCGGGAGTCGAGTACAGCATCAGAAAATCAGTGCACAGTAACACACAATGTAAGAGTAAAAGTAAAAGGTAAAGCAAGGCTCCAACTTTATTTAATAAATGAATTGACCAACTACAGGATTCAGATGCTCCTGGACGTGCTCTAGACGACCAAGAAATCAAATACTTACTTTACGCAGATGATTTCGTGATCTTAGCACCAACAGCAGATGCACTCCAACAGAATCTGTCCATCCTAGACAGTTACTGTAAAGATTAGTCCCTTAAAGTGAATATGGATAAAACAAATGTTATTACTTTACAGAATAAACCTAGATTATAGGGGAATAAACACCTGTTCTTTCTTGGTGATATTTAAATTTCTCACATCAGCAACTAGAACATCAGCAATCAGAACTTGGGTAAGCTATTAACCTCAAAAGGAAATGTCAAATCAGCAATTATATCCCTGACAGAGAAATCTCATGAGGCTTATTGCGCAATCAGAAAAACCTGCTTCCACTGCCGATCTGGAGAGATAGAAACTGAGGGTCACTTCCTCCTCTCATGCACAAATACAGCAACATCAGAGACTCCTTACTGCCTCCTAAAGTCACCAACAAAATCCCCCCATTCTTTGGAGGAGGAGGGTGTGTTGGTCTTCAGCAGCAGTATTTACTTGTTCTGTTGCTGTTACATATTGCAAGCTTTGATTCAGAGAAGAGCCTGAGTATAACCTCAAACCAAACCAACTGTGGGAATTAGGCCAAATCAAAGTCCCATTCTTAATCCAGAGGCACTGTAGCAATTAAAATATCATATTTACTTTAAACCGGTGGTTCTCAAACTGTCAGCCCATGTGGAGGTCATATTCTGTACCTCGTGTTCCTGTCTTCTTCAGGTGCTTTAGCAGACCTCGAGTCACGGTGATCAGACTCCAGAGTGAAGAGGAATATAACGGGTTCTACACAAAACTACACACTTAAAAATAATGTTTTTCAGAGGTTCTTTTGTAATGAAAACATTTCTGTATAGAACCCTGAACACTTGAAGGACCTTCTGCTTGATTATAAGGTGTGAATTGTGATTGGGTTCTTCAGACTGATGAAGAATGTGCTATAGATGATTCTATATGGCACCTTTTAGAAAAGGGTTCTATACGGCAATGAAAAGGGTTCCTCTATTGTTACGCTCTGTGTGTGTCTGTGAACCACGTTTTTTTCTGGTCAAACAGCTATTACGTAAAGTTAATTTATTTTGGTGACACCTGGCGTTGAGCGAGGTGAACTCGGGCTCATGTGCAGCTGCTCAAGAGCATCCCACTTTCTTTTAAACGTTTCTATGACATTTTTAAGCAGAATGTAAAAATGAAACGTGGGCAAAACCACGTTCCTAACTTCACTCATCAAAAGAGACGTCTTTAAATATTTTGACACAGTTTGTGTGTAACTTAGATAATATAATGTACCTTATTTTCAAATTAACTTCTTTTATTTTCTACTCTTTTATGACCACTAACTATGTCACTTACAACTTATACTATGTCCAAAGTTTTGCAGACACCCCTTTCAATGACTGGGTTTAGCTGCATTATTGCTGCACAGTTCAGTTGTTCCCATTCACTCTGTATAGGCCAAACCTCCACAGAAAAGCAGGAAATGAAATGGGATGTTCTGGAGCAGCTGCACATGAGCCTGTGCTCTCCACACTTAAAGCAAAGCATCAGCAAGTGGAGTACAAAGGCTTGATGCACTGGAGTGTGCAGCAGTGGATCTGAATTATGGGAATTTCCAAGTAGTGAAGGTTACTTTATTTTGCCTTAAAATATTAGACAAATGTTTTAAACAGAGTCATCAACTTTAGGATGTTTCAGACTCAGCCTTAGACTCTGTAGAGAAGAGCTTTCTTTGTCACGGTGCCAGCAGCACTGAGGAAAACAATGCAAAAACAGAGTGGGGCTGTTAACAACTCTAGACACTTAACATAACATTTCTGATTGAAAGTTGGTGTCTGATAAACCACTGGCTGACGCTAGAAGTGATTGTCAGTGTCTCCGCCTCCTCATCACTCCCACTTATTGTCTGGGCTTGAGTTACATTAATGTAGGGAACATAACGGATACAGGAAGAGGGAGCGAGGGGCAGCGGGTAAGAACAGAAAGTAAAAATATCTTTGACCGCAGGAGCATTTACGGAAGGAGAGAGAGAGGCTGTTTAACGCGGTAAGATAAACTGTCTTTATTAACTGTGTACACATTTAATGTCGTATATTAAAAGCTGAAACTCAAAGCGCCTCAAACCTGTGTGTGTTATCAACGTTAAAATAGTCGTGTTCAGTGCTTAGCTCTTCTCTCGCAGTGACGGAGACGATCTGCCGTATCGCACACCACTGTCAGAAAATGTTCCCAGGATTTAAACTACAGACAGACAAATACGACACTTTAAATCCGTGTCCGAAAATGCTCCCAGCATTAAAAAAGAATCCGTCAGACATTTTGAAAGGCTAAATCCCTCTATCAGGCAGGAAAACCTAAAGAACACTGGAAAAGTAAAAGTGAATTGGGTTTATATTTTATACTTGATCAGTGGCTCAGTCAGCATAATGTACTGGAAAAACAAAAGAGGAACTCTGTACTGATGAAACAATGAACCCGTGACTCAAACCAGAAGCAATAGAAGTTTGCTGTTCCTAGATCATTGTTTTAGTACATTGAACCACATTAAGCGTTTTAGACTCTTCCACATTAAAATCTTACAAAAAGCTGAATATCTTTAAGGCCACGGAAGTTGATGTCAGAACCATCGCCGGTATTAAGCGCAGACTTGATGCTGTTGGAGTGGACTACAGAATGTTGCCAGGATGAAGGAGCAAAACCAATTCTGTACCCCACTCCGTGTTTTGTGTATGTTTTGCTTGGATCTACGTCAGCTGCGTGGGAATCATAAACGTTGTACTGATGGCCACTGCTTTTTCTCTAAATATAATTATACAACTGTTTTACAGAACAAGTCACCTAGGCAATGTAAACACAGCGTTACTACTGTTTTTCTCATAAATCTCATAACTAACGTTCACTCTCGCCGTCTCTCTCTCGCGCACGAGCTCACAAACAGCTGCTGCTAGAAGTGTGGTACATTGTTGTCCCCCATCTTCCTCGCTTAATCCACACATTCATCTCTCAGAGTTGTTGAAGTTAGATAATGGAGGTGTTTTATCGTCTGAGCTGTGAGCTGCAGTTTTCTCAGTTAAATGAACAATACCTTAGTATGACAACGATGTTCCACTGAGCTGTGACAGGGAGAATAGAGCCTCTGTGGCTGCTACACTGGGTCCTCTGCTGGTTTACTGCACTAAGAAACTTCTGAATCACAGGGTGGAGGACTCTCCTGAGAAATGCGAAACGCTTTATGGCACAAATCTCCTACGAGAAGAGTCTAGCTCAGTATTTCTGGTATAGAAGTTATATGGCAGAGAGAGTGATATATATATATATTTAAACATAAGGCCTTAAGTGCAGTAGAGACTATACATTTTACTCCTCCCTTAGTCCCTTGAACGTGCAAATGTAGACCAGATTCCTATTTGGAAAGGTTAAGAATCATATAGATCAGGGTCATACTCAAGAGCTGGCAGAGAGAAAATAGAGAGAAAATGGGAAGAGACAAGAGCGCGCTGAACACCACTGACACCTCTCTCACAGGATCCTTAAGAACCAGTAAGACACTGTTTCTGTAAATAAAGATGTATTCACACCTTTAACCGTGTCTGCAGAGATTATTTTCCATCACCAGTCTTCACAATACAGCAAATAAACAACAAGAGCAAGGAGGAGAGAGAGAGAGAGAGAGAGAGAGAGAGAGAGAGAGAGAGAAAGAGAGAGAATGAACGGTCATACAAGTGTTAATACTGGACTGGATTTACACAGTAGAATACATCCCAATCTGTGTTTCACTGTCTGCAGTTTGTACAAATACAGTTAAATACATAGATATATCATCATTGTACACTTGTTTACATCTACATTGTATATATTTTTAAAGCCAAAGTCTCAGGTTTAAAATGTATTTGTAAATTGTTGAATCTGCGTTTGTGGATCAAGTCACTCAGCTACATACAGACTTTGTAACTGCGTTTGAGCAACTACACACACGTAAAATCCACAGATGTATTGGAATGATCAAATGTAAAACAAGAACAACAATAATAATTTAATTTCACATATGTTTAAAAAAAAGGTTTGCATTTGTAAATCAAATGTCGTGAATGTGTGAATCAGTACCTTCTCAAACGGCTTAAAATGTGCAAGAGCAAACCTTTTTAAGGTTCCAAATGTGACAGTGGGAGTTATTGAATGAGGTGGAAATAATCCACACATTCGCCTTCTCTGCTGCGTGTGAATCTTTTTTTGCAGTTGCGGATTTCAGACCCTGTTTTGACGGCCAATTGATAGACCAATAGGATAGGCTTTAGCTGGACCAATCAGATCGCGAAGTTTGTTTAACTAATCGGAATCACTGAATCATTGATTTGTTTCTGTCAACCATAGCGCTTTTCCACTAAATGAACTCAGGTTCTTGAACCGGTTCCGTTCCTGATTCTTGGAACCTTGGTTCTTTCCAGTGAACTGCCGTGCGGAGAAACGTAACCAAGAGTGGCTTTTGTCCTATTATTTATTCATATCATCATCATCATTTTCTTCTCCGCTTCTCCATTTCAGGGTCGCGGTGTATTTATTCATATGAAACGTTGTAAATGACCCTGTCAAGCGCCACTGGGTGATAACGCTGTATTTGAAGCTCTGAGCTCTTGGTTACGTTTCTCCGTTGTTCACAAGGTCAGCAGGACGTATTCCTGGTCCCCCTCTGAACGTGTAGAAACGCTGCGGTTCACTGGAAAGAAGCAAGGTTCCAAGAATCAGGAACGGAACCGGTTCAAGGACCAGAGTTCTTTTGGTGGAAAAGCGCTATGGTTGACAGCAACAAATCAGTGTTCCGATTTGTTAAACAAACGTGTATGCAGTTGCTTAAACGCAGTTACAAAGACCACGGTAAAGTTAGTTTTCTTTTCGATATTCGGTTTTCCGGCGTCAATACCTTTTCAAAATAAGGTTATATCTGACACAGGGTTACATATTCTGAATGGTACAGACACGGAGAACAATGCACACTGTTTTTATGGAAAAAAAAACCTTTTATGGCTCCGGTGCACTTGATATATGCTCCTTTTCCTTTCAATAGCTAAAAAACAGACCGTTTTTGACATCGCAACAAAGTGCATTCGTTTCTAGACTCTGTCTACAGCACCGCACACCATCGTATTTCAGCCTAATTTGCTTAAATACGATTAAATACGTACTAACGTCGCCGCTAACAACAGGTGACAATCTTCAATAGCTTCGTTTTCACTGTGTTTATAAACATCAGACTGGCCGTGTTAGATACTTGGAGTGATGGGGAAGAATGCACAGCAAATGTGTTTTCATACTGACTTCTCATTAACAGTGCAACACAAAGTGATGAACATCTCTCTGAATTTAAACCGCTGTGGAATAAGCTGCTGTAGCTGTAGATAAACGCTTTAAACCGGAAATCACGGCAGATCTGCGGATACATGAATAAAACATTTAAAACAAACGGGACCTGACGTTCGCTCCGTGGTGTGGACATCAAACAGGGACTTCTTCCACCGAGAGCTGCGAGTGTCTTCAACTAAAGCTGTTTTTAAGCGGTGCTCCAGCTCTGGTCTGGTCCGAGGAGAAGCGCGTTCATGTGATTAATGTGAAAGATAATTGGACGGTTAAGGATGTGAAATGGCGGCTGCGGCCGGTTTTGTTGGTGTTTTTAACTTTAACGAAGGAAATACAATAGTGGGTGAACTCGTTTTATTCCCTGACTCAGGTTTTTAACCTTTGTTCAGTGTTTGACGCCCTCTTTCATCGCAGAGTAGTTATTTTCCGTTGTCCGCCATTTGGTGAAAACATCTGCAGGTGTCTCTTCTGTTCTAGGGTTTCCACTTGAAGTGAGAAAGTTTTTAATTATCAATTAGACGATATTTGGGTTTCCGTCGTCAATACCTTTTCAAACGAAGTTTATATCTGCCACGGAGTTACATATTCTGAATGGTACAAAGACAGAGAATTGCACACTGTTTTTATGGACCATCCGATGCATTTTATACTCCGGTAAAGTTGGTTTCATATTCGCATATTCAGATTTATTTCTTCAATAATTCTCAAATGGTGCATGCAAATGAGTTAATACTTTAAAACAAATTATTGTTTTTGGGATCCAAGACAAGCAACTACAACTCAGTTTATGTCAGAAATGTTTGCCATTTAAAAAACACGAAATATATTGTTTAATATGGGCTGCCGCCATCTCCGCGAGAGCTAAAGGACCGTTTACACTACACAGTAAAAACGAAGGTGACGAACCGCGCACATGACATACACTACATTTCTTACGTTGGTCAATTTAACCATTGCTGGCTCGTAGTGATGTGTTTTTGAGAATACATTTCAATAGCTTTTGAACCTTTGATGATATTGTTTCTAAACCAATGTGATCAAGTGCCACCCACATGACATACTACACCTCTTATTTTGATCAATTTAACAATTACTGGCCCATGGTGATAGATTTTTCATAATACATTCCAATAGCATTTGAACCTTTTGTAATATTGTTTCTAAACAAGTTGTATTTGATCATGTGCAACCCACATGAAATACTACACCTTTTACTTTGGTCAATTTAACCATTACTGGCGTGTATATATACTGTATATATTCTTATTGTAGCTATAGATATTGTAAAATATACCTCTAGTGCTTACAAACTTAGCTGTAGTGCACACAGATATCTGACCAATAGACTACAACCTCAATTTTTTTTTTAAAGTAAGAAATCACTACTGTGAAACATCTGAATGAGTTTCAGATATAAAATCACTTGTAGTGTACAGAGACACATTAGTAGCTTCTGTTGAATTTTAATGATTTTTTTAAAATAAACCAATACATCTCTACTGACACATTGTTCTAAAATCATTTGTCTGTGATTTCACATCTGACAAACACACTACAACCCTTCAATTTTGGAAAATATACTGGTCAACCAGCATGGTGTTGGTGGTCCTGCTGGTCGACCAGCGTGGTCAAGCTTGGTCATAATGATTTGTTTGTTTTGCTTGGTTAAGTTAATCATGCTTCACCAACTATATTATGAAACTGAAACCAGTTTGGTAAAGAGCTGAGTTGGTCAAACAGTTGTTTTTATTCTGCAGGAATATGTAACTTACAGAGATGCAGAAAAAAAAGAATAAATATTTCATTATTGTGAAACAAGCTTGACATTGTAACAAGAAAAGAGCTTTTTTTGGTGGCGTACAGAACCCTTCTTTTAAAGGAGCTGTAAATGAAGATCTACAGCACATTCGCCATCAGTCTGAAGAACCCCTTCATGATGCAAAGAACCCTTTAATCAGGCAAAGCAAACCACCATTTTTAGGTGTGTAGGCATTCCTCTGTTAAAGGTTTTCAGTGTTATGGCTGGTGTTGGCCTTTAGCTGTAATATTCTGACATCCTTTTAAAGTAAGAGTCTCATAAATCAAACAAAGATTAAATGTGTGCTACAACATTTTTAATGCTGAAGAAAAGAAAACAAATGCTACTTTTATATTAGATAAAAAAAAAGACATGAACTAATCTGTTTTTGACTCGCATCAGTTGTTTAATGTTGTTAACTGATCTGTCCTACTTTAATGTGATCTGGGAGGGCAGGGAACGTGTCTGATTTGATTTTTGAAACCATCTGATATTAACATACTGTGTAGTAAGTGTTGACGATACAGTTCTGGGAAAAAAAGTCACTGATTTTATAGATTTACACTTGAGCTCCATGTCCTCATCCGTTTTACCTTCATAACAAATGTGCCCCAACTAGAAATATTGTGTTGATGCACCAAGTACTAAAACATGCTGAAATCCCTCCTGTCTGCCTCCCTAAAAAATTCAAACCAATGTATAATTCATAGACACATAGTATGGTGAACACTGAACTGATATCTGATTATTGCGTGGGCTACTTATTAAAAATCACCATTGTATAAAGCAGTAAACTTGACTCATCTTTAAAAACAATGGACAATGATGGGGATTTTAAATGCCATTCACTCAAACAGTATTTTCACTCCATGTTTCATAGGTACATAGTATGGTAAACACTGGTAAACACTGGAAATCTGATGGTTGTATGGACTACTTGTAGTAACTCAGGCAGCTTATTCTTGTTTGTTTACATTTAATGCGGTCTTGGCTTATCTTTACAGAGGCATGGCAAGTAAATCTCACTCCATATGAGTCAAACTACAAACTGATTCCTTTAGCAGACAGAATCATTCCTTTTACCTCAGAAAGATCAGAGACCCCCTACTGGACAATATATGTGTGGCTATACTCCCGTTAAACCAACCATTTTTATACTACTGATAAGAAATGACAATTTTATGGAGCATTAAACTTTACCAATCATTAAAAACCACTTAAAAATCTGGGGATTTTGGAAGCCATTTACTCAAAAACTATACAGTAATGTCACTTCCTATTTCACAGGTACGTAGTATGGTGAACAATGAACTTATATCTGTTGAATTTATTAGAAATTATCATTTTATAAACTAATTAATTGTGGTTGCTATGCCCTTAAAATGAAGTGTTTTTTTACTGGACTTCACACACATTGAGTATTACCACTCAGTCAGTAGTGAGTGTTTCTCAAACGGCAACTGTCTTAACCGCAGTTATTTAATTGTGTTTTTTTTGGGGTTTTTTTTGGGTTTTTTTTGGCAAATGTTGGATTTAATGTGAAGGAGAGAAATATTTTGACGTTCACAGTATGTCATACTTTATACATCAACTCCTTGTTCAGCGATGTCTTTATAAACACAGTTTCTATCCTGTGGTTTAATTCGTTTGTTGTGCCTCAGAACAGAATCCTGTTGAAACAATTGACAACTACATTTTGATGTAAAGAAATTCACATGTGAAGTCAGATAAGTTAGGCAGGGTCCTTGGTTATGTACCCTGTGGTGTGAAGTGGCTTCTCAATCAAGAGTTTGTGCATTTTCTGTTCCTTAACATGCAGAGTGTGATCTAAATGTGATCCTAATAACTTTACAGTCTATATTTATTTTATAGAAGTGGACCGTTTTTCATTTTGTCATCTTACATAGTACTTTTATCCCCATCCCAAAAAACCTGGAGCACCACCATTCTGACTCCTTTATTCAGGAAGGTGCCATCATCTATATTTCCAGGGACTCCCATCCGATCATTCAAGCTGAGTTATAGGTGTTTAGTGTGTGCTCTATTGGTAATATTACACATGAAAGTAAACACTCTTAAAGCCATACATGGTTTCCTTATTAAAGACAGTAGTTCTATGTAGAAACACTGGCATGCTTTGAGTTCTTTGATGGTGAAAAGGTTCAGATTGATGGAGGATGTGTAGTATACAGAACCTTAAGGAAAAGGGTGGGGAGGCACACTAACATACAGCGGCTGGGACGAGGTGGGAGTGACTTTTTTTTTTTTTAGATAGAAGCACCTCCAGCTGAGGAAGAGCAACAGTGTTTGTCTCGACCAAATAGTTTTTGGAAATGTCCTTACCTCAAAAATACCAAACAAAGCACATCCGTATCGGTTCACTGCGTATTGTATTGTGAAAATACGGGACGTGCTGCACCACCGACAACGTCAGTGTAGAATGAAAACAGATGTAATCTGTAGTTTATTCCGAATAGAAAGCAAGTGTTGAACAATGTTGCAATACCAGCGTTGATTCACCTTTCAAAATGGAAATATAATTCAACGATGATTCACCACTGCCCTGTGACATTGATTTAACAGTGACTCAACATTGAAATGCAGCTTTTAGACGAAAATGAGCCACAGCTCATTTCAGTGTTCACTTGGTTCTTTTTGTACTTCTTTTGCATATTCACCACATTAAATCAGTAAACTTGTTTCTCTGCACTTATGTTTTGAGTGAAACAGAAGGAGATGAGAATGTTGGATTAAATGGGGAGAAAGGGATGGCAGGTGGAGCGAGGGAGAGAGTGAATTAAAAATGGTGCGGAGGAAGAGAAGAAATAATAAGGGAAGGGTGGGAGATTTTATAACCAGCTTTGAGTGTTCTCTCTTGAAAGAGAGAGAGAGAGAGAGATTCAACTCTTCATTACGATCTGTGTTTCAGAATCTCAGTCATGTTTTAAACGAAAAACTCTTCACACGGAGCAGACAACAGCATCTCCAGGGTCCAGCTGTATCTGTGAATGTGAAAACTTCATGATGGAGGCTCGAAGCACAACAGACTTCAGCAGTGGAACCTGTGACACCAAGTGAGTTAGCAATTATCAATAATATAAATGAGCAATTTGTTATATTTCCACAAATAGGAGCAATTTTCAAAATAATAAAGATAATTTTTTACCATTACATTCATTTTCACCTTAAACTTACATTGCACTTTCCTGTGACTTAGTTAACAGTGGTCTTTGCTGTCACTGCACTGCACCATCTGCCAACTTGTATTTTATATAAACCCCAGTAGATAAACAGACTCATGTGTCTCTTGTTGTCATGTAAACAAAACAGTACTTCCACAGGAACCAGTCTCCATTCCTGTGTTCTATGGGACACAAGGACCTTATTCCTGATTTGTAGATGTGGTGCTAGTCACTGCTTGTTTGAATAAAGGTAACTGAGCTGAACTCTGTCAATTTTATCTTCAGTTAGTTCAAAATGCAGCAGGCAGAGTGCTCACTAGAGCTAGAAAATCTGACCATATAACCTCGATTCTGTCGTTCCTAAACTGGCTACCTGTAAAATTTCACACTGATTATAAAATACTCCTCTTAGCTTATAAACCTCTAAATGGTTTAGGCCCACAGTATCTTACTGAACGTCTCATACCCTATCTCCCATCACATACACTTCGTTCACAGGACGTTCATGTACTCTCTGTTTCTCACATTATGAAAAACACTGCAGGAGGAAGAGCATTTTCTCACAAAGCTCCTCAACTCTGGAATAGCCTCCTGTTACTGTTCGGGGCTCAGACACACTCTCAATCTTTAAATCTAGATTAAAAACCTACCTTTTCAAACAAGCTTTTGGCTCTCCCTTGTCTGCTTTCTTTCTCCTGTCTCTCTCATACCTCGAAATGTCCTGCTGCTCTCCAGGTGCTGCCCTGATCCAGCCCCTGACACTGTGTATTCTGTACAAGATCTTGGCAGCATCACACTTGACCTTGCAGAGATGATATTTTATCCCAAATTAACTCTGCACCTGCTTTTACCTTTACACAGAATCACTGACCACATCCTCCTCCCTCAGACTCATATATCACTAATATTTTACTTTCACATTACTATAACTCATATATCTCTGTCAGGTTCATTTTTACTTCTGTTCTCTGTTGTGTCTCCGGTGACGACCCAAGGAGGATGGGTTCCCCATACGAGTCTTGGTTCCTCCCAAGGTTTCCCAATGCGCTGAGGGAAGAACACACAAGCAGTGACCCGAGACAAAGTTTGAACCTACAACCTCAGGACGCTGGAGCTGTGCGACAGAGACACTGCCTGCTGAGATCTGTCTTCACCGCTATGTTTCCATTGTCTCTCTGTGGATGTCACAATATCTTCAACTAAATCAGGAAAACACTGAACTGCAGGCCCCTTAGATACATTTCTAAAATCCAAAGGACAAAATCTTGGTGTAATTTCAGACTGGTTAATTATCTTTGATCATGACTGACAGTAATGATGCTGATAAATAGAACAATTCTTCCAAATATGACCCTTAGCTTTCACTAAATATCCACACTGAACTCATTCTCATTTCTCCACTTTATTTATTTCAGACGGCAGACGTTCAGAGCAGAACCTCCAGAGCCCAGTGGTGTGTCTATGAAGAGCAATGACTCAATGGTGGTTCCTCTTATGTTCAGTAATAAAGGAACCTGTACTGACCCAAGGTGAGACACAAAAACAGCACATCTTCACTTCTTACTTTGGTGTACACTGCTGCTTTGCTGCAAGACTTTTTTCTTTGATGCAGTTGTTGCTGTTGAATACAGTCTTCATGTTTGAAGTGTCTGTAGGGATGGGCAAAAGACAATAATTGAACTGACAAAACATTTGAGCCTGGTTTTTGCCATGTGAGCTGAAAGGAAACCTTATTCTTAATGACCCAGGTTATTCTCCATTGAGTAAATTAACCATAGATTTATAAAGACCAGTTCAGATCATTTCCTACTGCTTTTATCACTGGCATTAAACCAATACAAAAAAAGGCATTAAAACAATACAAAAAAGGATTTTTGTGGTGTTCCACATGGTTCAGCCAAAGATGTTAATTTATACATTTCCATTCCTACATTCATTCATTCCTGTTCTGTCATCAGTTCATCCTGTTTAAGGCCATGGTGTGAATCACGGTGCACTAGTCAGGAACACGGCCCCAGTCCATCACAGACACTCACACTTATGGACACTTTTAAACAGCCTGTCCATCTACCATCGTGTGGACTGTAGTAGGACACTAGAGCACCCTGAGGAAACCCTGACAGGAGGGCGACAGGCAGATCACACCACACTCCTCACAGACTGTCACCTGAAGGTGTGTCTCAAACCCAAACCCCAGGAAACTGGAGCTGTGTGACAGAGACACTCCCTGCTGCTCTACTGCATCCTGTTATACATTTCCATTCTTTCTGAAAATCAGTGATTGAGACCTGTCATCAGGCTTCAAGGCTATGTTTCCAATATCTCTCTGTGGATGTTTTAGTATCCTCAACTTAATTAGGAAATATACTGAATACTGGATGGTAGACCTCTGTAGAGTTCAGTTCAATTATTAAACTAATCTTTCTCATTTCCCTTATGTTTCAGACAGGAGACATTCAAAGCAGAATCTCCAGAGCCCAGCTGTGTGTCTATGAAGAGCGACATCTCGATGGACCATCCTCCAGTTTCCAGTAATAAAGGAACCAGCACTGATCTGAGGTGAGTATTTTTCTTTGTGGGAATCTTCAATAACTAAATCAGGAAATATACTGTATATGGAGCTCTAGGCTTCTCTTTGTATTATTTTTTAGCTTTTATTTGGTGATGCACAATACGTCGGGGCCTGATATATTTTTTGCTGATATGTGGATTATTTTAGTTGATGTTATTGCTGCAGTATTGGAATTTTAGGTGATATTACAACCGATAATGTAGACCCCCCACCCTGGATGTTTTTGGTGCTTGCACAAACGCACTGGTGTCTAGTGTGTGGAAGATTATACACATTTTCTGCAGAGAACCGTCTCTGGGATTCTCCATCATTATAACAGATGTCAGATGTGTTAAAATACCAGTGTCACTCAGTTACACACATATATAGCGGTGTAAACAACACACACCCACCCACACACACACACACACACTGGTTTAAATGAAAGAAAAATACTCTCAACCACCACAGAGTCATTCAGTATCTGAATTTATTACTGAAACACACTCACTCAATCATTCCTTCTGCCCTTTTCTCCTCTCTCTCCCTCTAGCTCTAGGAGGGATGTGCTGCTCCAGGGTGGTTCCAGGTGTGGAGTGTGTGAGCAGATTCAGACAGATCCAGTCTCTATCACCTGTGGACACTCTTTTTGTAGACAGTGCATCAGGAGCCTTAGGGACCAGTCTGTCCACTCAGGAGACTTGACCTGTCCCAGAAGGGGGTTTAAAACAAGCTCTATTCAGTTTCCACACACGGAGGAGTCCATGGAGCTGGATGAATACAAACCAGTGGATGACGTACTGCTCAGTGTCTCAGAGAGAAACAAAATCAGCCTGAAGAACAAGTACGAGAGCTTATTTGAGGGATTCAAAACACAAGAGAATAAAATCCTCCTGAACATGGTTTACACTCAGCTCTACATCATCGAGGGAGAGAGGGAAGGAGTGAATGAGGAACATGAAGTTTTACAGATTGAAAAACATAGAAAACATCAAGACGACATTCCAATCAGCTGCAATGACATTTTTGTGCTTGAGGGAAATGAAAGAGACAAAAAAGCCAAAAACCTCAGAAGTGTTTTGACTAAAGGCATTGCTGGCATTGGAAAAACTGTCTCTGTGCAGAAGTTCATTCTGGACTGGGCTGAAGGAAAAGCCAATCAGGATATAGAGTTCATGTTTGTGCTTCCATTCAGAGAGCTGAACCTGATTAAAGACAAACAGTACAGTCTTCATGGACTTCTGTGTGACCTCCATCCTGAGCTCCAAGGTCTGGACACAAAGGAATATGACGTGTGTAAAACTGTGTTCATATTTGACGGCCTCGATGAAAGCAGAATTCCACTGAAGTTCTCAGAGTGTGAGAAAGTGTCAGACGTGACCAAGGTGTCTTCAGTGGACGTGTTGATGGCAAACCTCATCAAAGGAGACCTGCTTCCCTCTGCTCACATCTGGATAACCTCCAGACCAGCAGCAGCCAATCAGATCCCCTCTCAGTACATCAGCCGTGTGACAGAAATTCAGGGATTCAATGATCCACAGAAGGAGGAGTACTTCAGGAAGAGGATTAGTGACCAAGACCAAGCCGACAGTGTCATCTCCCACATTAAGACGACGAGGAGTCTCCACATCATGTGCCACATTCCAGTCTTCTGCTGGATCTCAGCAACTGTGCTTCAGCGAATCATGAAACAAGGGACCACAGAAATCCCTAAAACTCTGACTGCAATGTACTCACACTTCCTGCGCACTCAGACAATCATGAGGAAGGAGAAGTATGAGGAGGAAAATGAGAGAGGAACTCGACAGGAACTGCTGAGGTCCAACAGGAAGATGTTTCTGAAACTGTCTGAACTGGCTTTCAAACAGCTGATGAAGGGCAATGTGACGTTCTATGAAGACGACCTGAGAGAGTGTGGGATTGATGTCACTGAGGCCTCAGTGTACTCTGGGATTTGCACTGAGATCTTTAGGGAGGAGTCTGTGCTTTACCAGAGGAAGGTTTACTGCTTTGTGCATCTGAGCTTTCAGGAGTTCCTGGCTGCTTTCCATATGTTTCGATTTATGAACAAGAACAATGAAGAATTGAATGTGTTGAGTTCTCTAAACAGAGAGTGGTCTGACAGTGATTCACTGGACGAGCTGCTGGAGGGAGCTGTGCGTACAGCTTTAAAGAGTAAGACTGGACACCTGGATCTGTTTCTCCGTTTTCTGTTGGGCATCTCACTGGAGTCCAATCAACAACTCCTGCAGGACCTACTGACACACACAGTGAGCAGCTCTGAGAGCATCAAGAAAACAGTTCAGTACATCAAACGCATAATAACATCAGAGGATCTTCCTTCTGACAGATCTATCAACCTGTTCCTCTGTCTCACTGAAATGAACGACTCCTCTTTATCCAGTAAACTTCAGGAGTATCTCAAATCAGAGAAACACTCAGATAAGAAACTGTCTACTGGAGAGTGTTTAGCATTAGCCTACATGCTCGTGAACTCAGACGAGGTGCTGGATGAACTGGACTTGAGGAAGTACAACACCACTGAGAAGGGTTATTGGAGTCTGATCCCAGCTGTGAGCAACTGCAGAAAGGCCGTGTGAGTGTTGTTTCTATATGTTTTTTTTTAAAAATATATTCCAGTGTTGTTGTTGACTGAGATAAGTTTCCAGATTGTTTTACTGTGAGTAGACGTTCCTCACTGTGTGTATAATTAGGATGTGATAAATAAAATGAATGAGACATTACAGAACAGGTGGAGTTTGATGAACATGGATAAGACTGATGTCTTTCTCTTGTTTTCTCTCACTCACACTGTACCTCACACAAATCCCCCAAGTTTATAAAAGCAGTATTTTCCTCAAGTCTGATCATTTTTATTCCTGTGAGGCTGAATTTCAAGGAGTGTTCAGATTGTAGTTGTTTCCTTGGGTTAGACCAAATATGTAAATTCATACATTGTTATAGTTTAGTCCTGGTTTGGTCCTGAACCAAATATGTATTTTAAAAAAAAAGCGATGATGTATGACGAATGCCCTGTAAAGGACTGGCGCCCCCTCCAGTGTGTATTCCTGCCTTGCGCCCAATGATTCCAGGTAGGCTCTGGACCCACAGCGACCCTGAACTGGAACTGAACTGAAGCGGTTACAGATAATGAATGAATAAATGTGTGACGTATGTAAGCGACGCATGTATGACATTAGTTTTGTCGTCTGAACAATGCCCCGCACTGAGCTTAATGCACTTCTTGGGGCTGTGTACCTGGTGGTATTTTTTCCAACTGGAAACACAACAAGATGTGGTCAAATGGATAAAGGACTCAAAACAGCACCTGAAATTCCTCCACTTCACAGAATAAAAAAGGAGTTGCTGCTTGTTTGGTGAGCACCTGTGTCGAAAGGAAGCATTCACATTTGCTCTAACAAACCAAACTAACAGACAGTTCCTCACCTTCACGTTTTTTACTGTATTATGCACTGTGTTTACATTGTGTTGCAGATTGTCTGGCTGTAAGCCGACCATGAATTCCTGTGAAACTCTCTGCTCTGTTCTGAAATCACCAAACTCACCCCTGAAAGAGCTGGAGTTCAGTGAGACTGAGCTGCAGGATTCAGGAGTGAAGCTGATCTCTGAGGCACTGAAGAGTTCACACTGTAAACTGGAGACTCTCAGGTGAGATTTTGGATGAATGTCCATGTGGATAATGAGTGTATTCTCCTGCTCTGATTGGCTGTAGTTTGCCCTCGAAAAGTTTAGGCCATTGTTTTTACATCCATAAGTTTGAGAAATTTTACTATTTGTGTTTTTACTATATTCTATTTGTAAACTGAAATTTATTCCCAAAAGAAAACATTATTCTCAGGCACAGAGACAGAGAACCATTCCTGCAGAGCAGAAATCAGAGTAACAGCATTTTACCAGTGATGATGATGATAATAATAATAATAATAATAATAATAATAATTTGCGGCACAGTGATACAGCAGGTAGTGTCGCAGTCACACAGCTCCAGGGACCTGGAGGTTGTGGGTTCGAGTCCCACTCCTAGTGACTGTCTGTGAGGAGTGTGGTGTGTTCTCCCTATGTCCGCCTGGGTTTCCTCCAGGTGCTCCGGTTTTCTCCCACGGTCCAAAAACACACGTTAGTAGATGGATTGGTGACTGTAGATGTGAGTGTGTGAGTGTGTGTTGCCCTGTGAAGGACTGGCGCCCCCTCCAGGGTGTGTTCTTTCCTTGCACCCAGTGATTCCTGGTAGGCTCCAGACCAACTGCAACCCTGAACTGGATAAGGGTTACAGATAATGAATTAATAAAGTAATAATAATAATAATAATAATAATAATAATAATTAATATGCTGCATTTCAGAAAATCTATGATGATGATAAACATGTGATATGTGCTACAGTTCTTAAATGCATTGAGAAAAGGAAAAAGGGAGAAAAAAGTTTTCCTTGATTATTTTGACACATTTCTTCACAGGCCTAACACGGTCAGTGCTCCATTTGCAGTTCTCTAAAAAGTTGTGATAGAGCACAACACCATAGTTTATCTGTGAAAGGAAAATGGAAATGTGCTACAACACACTGAAGATGTTAACAGAGTTAATAAAGTAATGATATTAATGCTGTTGTTAACAGAGGGACTACTACGACTACATAAGACACGACAGAAGACGATCAGTTCAAGGAAGGACTAGAGACTAGACCCTGGGCTAAAGTGAGACTAAGACCAGTCACTCACTCCCCTGCTCTTATGTGTGTATTCTCCTGCTCCAGCCGACTGTAGTTTACTCTCACTCTGTTTCTGTTTGTGAAAGAAGAGTGAAGAGTGTTTAGTTTAGAGTGAAATTCCATGTGGAAATAGAATGTAAATAGCACTAAAATATTCAGAATAACATTCAGAACAAATGTTCAGATTGAGCTCATAATGTACACACCCCTGAATAATTAATATTGGAGAAATACTGATGTATGAAAATCTCATAATTCCTGATTCACATGAGTCTGAATTTCACATTCTCTATTTTAACTTCACTTTCTCCTGTATTTACCTTGCAGACTCACAGACTGTAAATTCACCCTGATTTCCTATGAAAGTCTCTGCTCTGCTCTGAACTCACCAAACTCACCCCTGAAAGAGCCGGGCCTCAGTCAGACTGACCTGCAGGATTCAGGAGTGAAGCTGGTCTCTGAGGGATGGAGGAGTTCACACTGTACACTGGAGATAATCAGGTGAGATTTCTGTGTGTTACTGAATAGAAAAGGTTTGTAGAAACAGTTTTTGCTCTAGTTTTACACAAAACATTTAACCCTCCTGTTATGTTAATTTTTTAGGAACAGCAATGATGTTCCCGGGTCAAATTTGACCCGGTGCAATTTTAATTATTCAAAAGATGTCTGAAACCAAAAAAATCCTATCAAGCAGTGTGAATATGTCATTACTAACTCCATTACTAATTATTCAATCAATATTTAGTGCAGTGGTGTTCCTTACCTCTAACAGGTAATGGTTCAATTAGGATAATTCACTCGTTTTACATAAAAAAAAAAAACATTTAACATTTCACCACTTTATTACTTTTGAAAGACTGGCTGTCGATTCATCCTTTGACTTATAGAGCCCAGCCAGGATGAGGAGCCCCAAATATGCATCTAAATGTGTTTTATTTAACGTTACACTTATATAGCACCATTCTAGAAACCCAAGGACACTTTACAATCAACACTCAACATTCCATCTACACACACACACACACTGGTGAGAAGTAGCAGCCAAACGCACAGCATACTCTCAACCAGGAATGACCGTTCACCTGGAGGACTGCATCGGGCACTACAGACATTCATTCACATACACACTTATTCACTCACACACCAGGAAAGTTATGAGAGAAGCCAATTCACCTAACCTCCATGATTTTGGACTGTGGGAGGAAACCAGAAACCCCGGAGGATTTGTCATTCATTCATTGTCTGTAACCGCTTATCCAGTTCAGGGTTGCAGTGGGTCCAGAGAAACCCACACAGACACAGGGAGAACACACCACACTCCTCACAGACAGTCACCCGGAGGAAACCCACACAGACACAGGGAGAACACACCACACTCCTCACAGACAGTCACCCGGAGGAAACCCACACAGACACAGGGAGAACACACCACACTCCTCACAGACAGTCACCCGGAGGAAACACATGCAGACACAGGGAGAACACACCACACTCCTCACAGACAGTCACCCGGAGGAAACCCACACAGACACAGGGAGAACACACCTCACTCCTCACAGACAGTCACCTGGAGGAAACCCACACAGACACAGAGTGAACACACCACACTCCTTACAGACAGTCACCCGGAGGAAACCCATGCAGACACAGGGAGAACACACCACACTCCTCATAGACAATCACCCGACTCGAACACCCAACTTCCAGGTCCCTGGATCTGTTTGACTGCGACACTACCTGCTGCACCACCGTGCCGCCCCAGTATCAGAATCATTAAAATCAGAATTTAGCTCAAGATGGTCTTCGTCTTCAGACACATCCTCCTCTATATCACTGTCATGATCAATGATGACTTCCAGAGCCTCCTGGACTGTCATTCTTTTGCTTTGGCTGCTTATTTTGTAAAGGTTTGCCTGACACAATGTAACACATGCAGAGAATCTTTTATGTTTTGTCCCTCCCCTGTTGAGTGTCCACTGAATATGGGTGAAGTTTTCCAGCTGTAACATAAAGGGTTCATCTCCCTGTGTCTGTGTGGGTTTCCTCCAGTGACTTTGATTTCATCCCACAGTCCAGACACACATGTTGGTGTGTGTGTGTGTGTGTGTGTGTGTGTGTGATGTCCCTGCCATGCTCCCAGTGATTTTTTATTAAGACTCCGGTCCCACCGTGACTCTGATCAGGATGAAGCTGTAACTGACATTTAACAAAGGCATCTATTCCTTCATTCACTGGTTATTTTGGTGACATTTAGAGCAGACTATAGTTATTTTCCACTGAGACTAGTCCTCAACACTGTCTTCATCTGACTGTAACTCTTTCTTCCCCTGTTTCTGCCTCCTGAAGTGAGAGGGAGTTTAAAGAGAGTTTAATTTTGGGGGTGAAAGTTCATGTGGAGAAGAGAATACAAACAGTGCTGAAAATATTCAGAACAATATTCAGAAAAAATGTTCAGACTGAGTCTGTTATTAATGCCCCTCTGAATAATGTAAATAATGGAAAGTATTATTTTACTCATTAAATTGATTCTGAGTCTGAAATCCACATTCTGTTTGAACTGTGCTGTATTTACTTTGCTTTGCAGACTGAATGTGTATAAACTCACCATGAATTCCTGTGAAGTTCACTTCTCTGCTCTGAAATCACCAAACTCCTCCCTGAAATTGCTGGACCTCAGTCACACTGAGCTGCAGGAATCAGAAGTGAAGCTGATCTCTGACCGACTGAAGAGTTCAAACAGTAAAGTGGAGATACTCAGGTAAGACAAGCTTTTTATCTTTTAATTTCTGACAGAAATGTTTGAAAGTGTTTGAAATATCAGATTGTGGAGGTCTGACGGCATGGCTCTGCTGCTTCAGCTTCATGATTCACTTTATATTTTACACACAGCACATGTTCACTCTGTTCTTATTCTTATTTCATATTTTATGGGTCATTTTATTGAATGTGTCTCATCAAACCACACTCTCCAACACTATTTACTGAGATCTTCCACATGGATCTGGATTTATGGAGCTGTCAGTTCAGGAACGAGACGAAGGGACTGAAACACATGCAGAGATGGAGATTTATTAAACAAGTAACGGGAACAAGAAATAAACAAAGGGAGCACAAATGACACAGACACAAAATGAAGGAAAAACCAGGGACACAGAGAGGAGCTTATGAAGGAAAACACGATAGGAAACACCTGTGAACGCTCAGGACTCACAGGTGCAGGGCGTGGCTAGGAAACGAGCGGAAAAGACACATGGCAAGAAAAACAGAACTGAACACGTGATCAAAACATGACAAAGGACATAAACACAGGAGAACAGTCACAGATTATAACGGGAGCTAATAACAGGGGCAGCCGTGGCCTTGAGGTTAGAGAAGTGAGCATGACGCTGGAAGGTTGCTCCTTAAATTTTTCAAGGAAAAGTTCATTCACAGATGAAGTGCCCTTAAGCAAGGCACCTAACCCCTGAACTAATCCCCGGGCACTGAGGTGGTTGGCAGCCCCCTGCACTGGTTGTGTGTGTGTTCACTGCCCCTAGTGTTTGTGAAGAATTGCTCACTAGTGTGTGTTTGTGTGTTCACTGCCACAGATGGGTAAAATGCAGAGAAGTAATTTCCCTAAGAGGATCAATAAAGGTGTTTCTTCTTCTTCTAATTTAGTTCCTGAAAAGAGTAAATAAATGAGGTGTTCTGTAAATGTTCTCCCACTGTTTACAAAAACAAACCTTTTAAAACAGTGTGTTTTTTTAAATCATATACATTTCTTTCTTGTCATCTGACCGGTAAAATACGAATCATTTACATATAACCGAACCGCTGTTATTCTTTTTCATGCCCTGTGTGCCCACACGTCCTAAAACAACAGTGTTCGTCTGCTGGCCACATTTGTGGATCAGGCTGCATTTATATTTTACGACAGAGTTTTAGGGCCATAGCGTTGAAAAAAAAACAAGATTCCGAGATTAAAGTCAGAATTCCGAGAAAAAAAATCTTGGAATAATTCTGAGAAAAAAACTCGGAATAATTCGGTGCACGAACCCAGGGCATGTAGTTTCACATGATACAATTTCTAAAAACTAAAGCCTTGTGCATGGGCGCCGGAGTTCTACTCACTCTGGATCCATCATTTTCGTGTTCATTAATTGTATCATGTGAAACTACATGCCATGGGTTCGTGCACCGATTCAGGGTTTAAACACTAATCACACTGTGGTCCTGATGTGGAAGAGAACTGAGTGTTTATTCCTGAAATCTATACCATAGCATGACTTAAGCAACACACTGCATTCCACAGTTACACTGTGTCTGCTCCATTATACGCAGCGAATTATTCCGAGTTTTTTTCTCAATCGTATCACTGTTTTTATAGCATTGTAGAATTAACGGTGTAGCGAGCAAATTAAGAGATAGAACACGAAAAGAAAAACTCCCCCAACCTCCTCCACCATTTATTTTATTTATTCATTTATTTTATTAACACTTCATTGTCTTTGAATGGTAGAGACACAGGTGAAATTTTACTGTACCAATTATAAATAAATTAATACACAATTAATGCTTTGAGTTTGATGCCAGAATCATTCCACTGTCATTAAACAGAAGAACCCCTTGGCTATCAACTGTATCATTTTGCTAAAATGCGTATAAATAATCATAAATATACGTAAACATATAAGATAAGCAGTGCGTGTTTTGCTCATTAAAGTGATTTGAAATTAAACATTATCATAATAACTTGTTAATTTTAGTCCAATATATTATTTAATTTCTCCGTAATAAAAAACCATGTTGTGCCTAAACGTGCATTCGGATTTGAAGCGCTGATGGATTTACCATCAATTTCCAAAGCGCAAATAGCTTGACTCCAGTGAATCACCTCAGGGAAAACCCTTTTCTCCTCCATAGCAATGAGGAATAGCCTCAGAGACGGCTGTAGAATATAGTCCCCTTCTTGCCGTGTGTACAATTGTTTCAGAGTGTGGTTCTAAACCCGTCCTGCTCTGAAACTAACAGCTCTGACAACAGTGACCTTACAAGAGCAAGTGGAAAAACATCAAAGTGAACACTTTGTATTTACGTGTCTTGAGTTGCCTTGACGACGGTTTGAGAAAAATAAAAAGACTGACCATTTTTCTGTTTCTTATTCTTTGTGAATTTATGTTTTGTTTAAAAAAAAATTTTGGATTTGGAGAATGACATGAAAATCAAATAACCATCTGTTTTTCATTGTTTAATATCTGATTAATAAAAAAAGAATGAACAGAAGGTACATGGACCCAGACGGAGGTGTTTATCTGTTCAGTCTAATCTCCAGTCTGATCAAATTCTCAAAACATTCACAAAGTATCACTTAGTACACGTTTGTTAATCCAGACCACGCCCACAAAGACTGAAACGGGGCGAGGTGAACTCAGAAGTCTTTGGGGAGGAGTTGAAGGTGTCTTATGACTGCGTATCAAACCAGAAGAAAATCACTGGGCACAAGGCAGGAACACACCCTGGAGGGGGCACTGTAAATGTTGATGTCTGCACCTACACATCATCAGCTGATTTTTCTCAGGGGAGTGTTTTACTGTAATCAAACACCACACACAACTCAGAACTGACACATTCAGAACTCACACAGGTTCAGTAAAGATTAGTGAGTCGTTCTGTACCACATTCACACACCGTCACAAACTGTAGCTGATTCTGACCTCACTTTTCTGAGTGACGTTAGAGAAATGAGGCAGTTTGTGAGAAAAGAAAACACAGTGACGTTTCTCCTTCTGTCACTGAGCGTGATGTTCCTAGCCAGGTCAATATATGAAGGAGAACCTGTTCATGAAATGTTCCTGTAAATATTCAGTGAGTAATGTCCCCTCTCTTTACAGACTAACTGTGTGTAAACTTGGGGAAAAGTCTTGTGAAGATCTGGGCTCAGTTTTACTGGTGAACTCCTCCCTGAAAGAACTGGACCTCAGTAACAATGACCTGCAGGATTCAGGAGTGGAGAAGCTCTCTGCTGCACTGAAGAGTTCACTCTGTAAACTGGAGACACTCAGGTCAGTTCTGTCAGTTCAGACTTGATTTTTAATGCTTCACCAACATTAGTTTTATCGATCTTAGTGTAACCCACAGTTAACTATGGTTGTAACTAAAGAATTATTTTTGATCTTGTAAAACACAAAAAGAGTTTTTGGTTAATAGTTGTGTTTTGTTTATAGTGAATTATTGTCATGGTCAGCAATTAAAGAGTTAACCCCCCTTTCTGAGAACGGGGGTATCGCTCTTAGCCAATGGGTTGCTGCCAAACGGCGCATTGTCCCGCCCACTGCTTTTGCCTCCAAGTGCGGGCCTTGCTCTCTCTTTTCCGGCTGCAGTTTCAGTGTTGAGCGGGCTTATTGAACAAATGTGACAGAGATTGGCTGAAAAAAGAGAGTTAGATTAGAGGCGGCCCCATTTTTGTGCTGCTGCGCTGTCCACTTGTGAGATCGGTGAGCAAACTGTTTTCTCTGTCTATAGTTAATTTGCAGTTTCATGAGTTTAGTGCGAGTAAAATGTTCCTAAGGGTGATTAAAGAAATTGTTTATATTGTAAATTGTAAATGTGAGTGAAATGGTGAATGTTTAAACTCTTAAGAGTAGCGTTAAACGACTCTTCATTCAATTGTGAACATGGTTAATGTTACAGAAAGTGCTAACAAGTTGTGAGTTGTGATTGATTGATAACTCATTGTGATTTATGACGCTGTCGTTGACAGGTCAGGTTTATTTTTCCTTGGTTTTATTTTAATCGTCGCTTGATGCGATTTGGATCATTCCATGATGTGATGGCGAGCCCACCCCACAGATGAGCCGGTTAACCTTTTCCTGTGCTGCCCTGCACAGTGCGGTAGGCCAGCTACAACAAGGACCTCTGCTGCACCATTCTGCACCTGCTGTCCCTTCTTCTCCCCTCCCCCCACACACACGTACACAGACATTCCCTTGGATTTTTGGATGCTTTGCTAGGAATTTTAAGGACTGCTTTCGGACTCTACACATTCCACACAGCAGGTAGTGGACTTGGTATGGACAGGTTGGATCCATCCCTCCAAAGTGAGGTTTTGTTGCAACAGTTGGTGAGATCAATGCAATTTGAGATTTATTTAGTTGAAGTGGTTTTATTATGAACTGAAGCCTATGGTAAATCAGAAAGGTGCACCCAAATAAGTTGAAAGTATTGATAACTGTGATTGTGATTGAATAGAACTATTGGTACCAAAAGAGAACTTTTATTTAAGAGAAAAAATTATTTTATATTATTTGCTCCAAATATTTTATTTATTGTTTTGTTTTGTCTAAATACACAAGCCAGGCATGTACAAAAACATTAGGTTATGCATATAACCACTGTTCCCTGAAGAAGAGGAACGAGGTACAACACAAACTGTATGGGATATTATGCCTCTTCCATATCTGGCTGAAGACACCTCTAATCACGCCTGTAAGGCAGATGACGCATAGTGACGAGGGCATAGTGACGCCCCTCACCTATAACCTCTGGACACTAGCGTCTCTCTTCAGTTCAAGATGTTGATCTTCACCGAGCTAATAGTGAAGCGGGGCAGCCCATGTTGTACCTCGTTCCTCTTCTTCAGGGAACAGTGGTTATATGCATAACCTAACGTTCCCTATCAGTCGATTCACTCGGTACAACACAAGCTGTATGGGATCTAAATTCACGCCCCGAGAAACAGACACCGAACCAAGAAAGCAGCCTAGTGCATGTTAGACCCTATAGAAAGGACAGCATGAGCTACCGAAGGGGCCAGCACATCCAGGCGATAAAAACGAACAAATGTATGAGGTGATGCCCAGCTAGCAGCAGCACAGATGTCTCCAACTGGGACACCCTTAAAAAGAGCCCAGGATGTAGCTATTCCTCTTGTGGAATGAGCCCTCACCCCCTCTGGTAAATCCATACCTTTGCTGCTGTAAGCTATAGAAATAGTTTCTAAAACCCAGTGAGAGACACGTTGTTTAGATAAAGGCTTGCCACGAACTGGGTTAGCAAAACAGACGAAAAGCTGGTCACACCTACGGAAATCCTGAGTACGATTAATGTATGTGCGCAGTGCCCGCACGGGGCAGAGCATGTGTAGTCTTTGCTGCACCTCAGATGTAAATGGAGGAGGAGAGAAAGAATTTAACTCAAAAGCCAGTGAGCTGTAAGACATAGGCAACACCTTTGGCACATATGTTGCATTAGGACACAGAGTCACCTTAGTGTCCCCTGGTGCAAACTGAGTACAAGAAGGGTGCACTGACAGTGCGTGGAGGTCACCCACCCGTTTTGCAGATGCTAAAGCTAGGAGTAGAGCAGTCTTATATGAAATGAACTTGATGTCCACAGACTCCAGTGGCTCAAAGGGAGGTGCACATAGTGCACCAAGTACCATACACAGGTCCCAGTGAGGAACAGTAGGTCTAGATACAGGCTTTAGGCGCCTCACCCCCTTCATGAAACGTATGGTTAGGGGGTGTGCTCCTCGTGACAACCCACCAAAGCCCTCATGACAGGCTGATATAGCTGCCAGATAGACTTTTATTGTTGAAAAAGAGAGCCCTCGTTCAAATAACTCCTGAAGGAAAGTTAAAATATCAACAATGGAACATTGGAAAGGGACCAATTCCCTCTCCTGTCACCAAAGCTCAAATGCATGCCATTTAAATGCATACAGACCTCTTGTAGAGGCTGCTCTTGCACTCTGAATAGTGAGAACTACATTGGAAGGTAAGCCACGAGCCATTAACATTGACCTTTCTGCGGGTAAGCGTGGAGACACCACAACTCCGGTCGAGGGTGAACTATTTCTCCACCTGCCTGAGACAGGAGGTTCTTGTGAAGAGGGAGAGGCCAAGGGTCCCCTGCAAGGAGACTGGTTATCTCTGCGTACCATGGTTTCGATGGCCAGCAGGGGGCTACAGGAATTAGGGAAAGGTTTCCCTGGCGCATTCTCTCCAGTGTTGGCAATATAAGAGCTACTGGCGGAAACGCATAGAGAAGAGTGTTGGGCCACGGGTGTGCCAGCGCATCCACTCCCAGGGGCGCGCTGTGGTCCGTTAGAGAGAAAAACAGAGGACAATGCCCGTTTTTTCTGGATGCGAAGAGATCTACGTTGGCCCTGCCAAACCAATCCCATATCTGCATTGCCACCAGAGGACTGATTCTCCATTCCCGTGCTGAAGGGCCCACTCTGGAGAGGAGGTCTGCCCCCAGGTTCAGGTGACCTGGTATATGCGTCGCCCTGAGTGACAGAAGGTGGAGACTGCTCCACAACAGAAGGGTCTGGGACAGCTTCAACAGAGGAAGGGAACGTGTCCCCCCTTGCCTGTTTATATAAGACACCACAGTGGTGTTGTCTGTCCTGACTAGGACATGCTGCCCACACAGAACGGGGAGAAAGTGCTTTAAAGCTAGATGAACCACCAGTAGCTCCAAGCAATTCATGTGGTGTGAGCGTTGAGCCAGAGACCACGCCCTCTTCACCGCAACCTGGTCGCACACTGCCTCCCAACCCGTTAGGGACGCGTCCGTCGACACCACTTTGCGAAACAGAACTCTGCCTATCGGCGAGCCCTGACACAATAGGCGGGACTCCCTCCAAGGGGACAACGCTGTCATGCATGCTCTTGTCACAACTATCCTTTTCCCTAATTGACACGAGGCAATCAAGCGATGGAATAAGAGCCAGCGCTGAAATGCCTGCATTAGAAGTAAACCTAGCAGAACTACCGCTATTGCAGAAGCCATCTGGCCCAACAGCTGGAGAAACTGGCGAACGCGCAGTTTGCGTCCCTGCTGAAACTGAGCGAGGCCGTAACGAAGCGCCCATATTCTGCGCTCTGACAGACATGCTCGGCCGGAGAGCGAGCATATTTCTAACCCCAGAAAAGAAAGTTTCTGACTGGGGATTAGAGAGCTCTTCTTTAAATTGACCAAAAAACCCAGCTGCTTCAAATGAGAAAGCACAGCGTTTGTATCTGTCCGAGCTTTCACTTCCGACCGCGCTATTATAGCGAGGTCGTCCAAATACGCGAGCATGCGCACTCCTCGCCCCCGCAGCGGGGCGAGAGCTGCTTCCATACACTTCGTAAAAGTGTGAGGAGCTAGAGAAAGCCCGAACGGGAGAACGAGCCACTCGTACGCCACTCCCTCGAATGCAAACCTCAGATACTTTCTGTGATCTGGATGGATTGCTATATGAAAATATGCGTCTGTGAGATCTATGGACGTGAACCAGTCCCCCGGGCCAATCGAGCGAAGGAACTGGCGCAGAGTTAGCATTTTGAAAGTGAAAACTCTCAAATGCTTGTTTAGCACTCTCAGATCCAAAATTGGACGAGCCCCTCCGTCCTTTTTCGGCACAACAAAGTAACGGCTGTACCAGCCCTTTCGTGATTCGGTCTGAGGCACCACTCTTATTGCCTCTTTGCTGAGGAGATTTCTTATCTCCTCCTTGAGGACCGCTGCAGCACTGCCTGATACTCGGGTGAACACCACGCTGGAAAAGCGGAGAGGGGGAATTCGAAATTGTAAACGGGACCCTACACACACTGTCCTTTCTACCCAAGGAGAGACTGCGCATGTGCGCCACTCTGCTGCATGAGCTGCGAGTCGGCCGTGATAACAGGGGAAATTTTTGTGGGGAAATGAGGCCCTCCTGTGGCTGAGCTGGGGAGCATACAGAATGCTTCCTCAGGCTCACTAATGCCAGATCGTTTATTGTTTTGCTTGAAACAGACACCTTTGAAACAGACACCAAACTGACAGACACTGCCTGCCTGAGCACGGTAAACCTTATCCAGCTGCGAGGAGGAAAAACGGCAGGGCTTAGAGGGAAGCACGGCTGGTCCTGCTACCCCTAGGTTGTGTGATGGGGCGAGATAAGCTGCTAGTGACGGCTGCATGGGAGGGGGGTTCAGCAGACCTGTCTCCTCCGCCCCCTCTATGTCGAGAAATGGAGCGAAACCCGGAACCGCCGTACGGGTCGACAGTGGTTTAGCCCATGAGGACTTTAGCTCGGCGATGAAGTCCGGAAACAGTGGGAGACAGTGTTTCACCGCTGTCAGGACCGGGGAAGGAAAAACCCAGAGAATCTCGTAGCCGCTTTGGTTGTGTGAGGAGCGGGCCACTGGACGTCCAGTTTCTGAGCAGCACGGCGATAAAGGGAGATAAAGGACGTGTCCGCCTCGTCCTGTTTCCCCCCTGAAGCGACTGCAACAAGAGGAGCCGGTAGGTCCTCCTGCTCGTCCTCGGAGAGACCGTGCTCATCTAACCCGAGATCAAAAGGGTCGTCATCCTCGAGTTCAGCTGCGGGCTCGGGGATCCGGGGCTTCATTAAGAGAGCAGGTGACTGCGAACCCATTTCACACACGTCCCCCAGACTCTCCATGTGCTCAGCCCAATTAATACACGGCTCACCCACTGCTTCAGCCTCTTCAGCGTCCGAGTGAGAAGGCTCAACTTGTTCGGAAAACGGGATCCTCACAGTCCAACGCTGCTTGTCCGAGAATTTTTTTCAACAAACGACACCCTGCGCTCCAGGGTAGAACGTCTGAGCCGGTGACAGAACTCGCATGCCTCAGGCTGCAGTAAGGCCCTCCTAGCATGAACGATTCCCAGGCAAACTGGGCACGCATCATGTAGGTCCATCTCATGAATAGTGAACCCACACCCTTGAGGACAAGGGCGGGGGACTTTCCTGCCATGGCGGGTAGCTGCTTGCGAGCTCATTTAGATAGCCGTTAGCAAAACTAAATGGGCTAGCACCGAGACTAGGCAAAGCAAGCTCAAGAGAAGAAAGCAAAAGATGATTCCTAGATTATAATTCACTACTCACAAAAATCAGATCATCTTCTCCTACATTATCTCTGCTCTCTGAACACTTCAGGACTCCACTTCTGGAGTAACAGTCAACAGCAGACTCTCCCCATGGTGATATTATCAGTCATACAGGCTATGAACCAGCGCAGAGGTTTATTATTATAGTGATATACAGACACTGACTCTTTGGTTTTTATCTTTTAATGTGTTCTACACAGAGTCTGATCAGTGTAATGTAAAAGATCAGACTGAACTCTGTTATTCCTAAAGTTATCTTGTTATTTGAGGCATTTCTCTTTAGCTGCTGTAAGAGGTTTCTGTGAAGCTTCAGTTCTGTTCTGTTAAACTGTGTGTTTTAATGTTTAAATGAAGCATTTTCTCCCCCCACTGGTGTAAAAATGAGTCGCAGTGGGATTTTTTACTTTGTTTTTGTTGTTGTTTGTTTGTTTCTCCTCTAAAAAAAATCAACATGTCTTTCTTAATCCTTTCAGAAATGTTCCTGTAACTATTCAGTGAGTACTGTCCTTTCTCTTTACAGACTAACTGTGTGTAAACTTGGGGAAAAGTCTTGTGAAGATCTGGGCTCAGTTTTACTGGTGAACTCCTCCCTGAAAGAACTGGACCTCAGTAACAATGACCTGCAGGATTCAGGAGTGGAGAAGCTCTCTGCTGCACTGAAGAGTTCACTCTGTAAACTGGAGACACTCCGGTCAGAGTTCTGGGATTTTATTCTTCATTTTCTACTCCTCACAAACATTACTTTATACATTAAAAATAGAAAATAGTTATTTTATAAGCTCTAGTATACAATATTAAGGAAAAGACTGGATTACTAGATTATAATTTACATAATGTAATATATAATGTATGATGTGCAATTATTTGTCATTGTATAACATACAATGAAATTTGTCCTCCGCATTTAACCCATTTGTCTCACACACACACACACACACACACATACCCTAGTGCACTAGGGGCTGTGAACACACAACCAGAGCGTTTGGGGTTCAGTGCCTTGCTCAAGGACACTTCAGCTGTGGATGTTCCTGCTGGTCCTGGGGATTGAACCAGCAACCTTCCTCTACCAAGCCCGGTCTCTAACCATTAGCCAAGGCTACATTCCATTGGGATTAAAACCCAGCACAAGTACTTTTTAATGTGTATCTGTGTCTGTAAAAGGAAACATATGGCGTCACATCAATGTCAAATATAGAGGACGCAGTAACACCAGGTGGAACATTTAAATCTGTAGCTTTTTAAAATTGTGTTAGTTAATCGCAAATGTGAAAAACCCATGAGCAGAGAGAGAGAGAGGAATTGCGCTCACACACAGATCATAATCTCACTCTCAAACTGTCTGTTTTCTTATTTTCAAATGGTGTTTTGTCCTCTTCATTTTAAATGTTTTGAAATGGAAGGGTTTGTGACAGTTAGGGGGTGGGGTCAGGGCAGTTTCTCTCAGTGAATGCTATTGGCTGATGTCTCCTGGTTCTGTGACTGCCTCATACACTGTGTATGTCCCTCCTACTGGGAGAAGCCTTCTACAGAAAAACAAACATGGAGGATGTGTACCATGGTTATTTGTGTTTCGTTTTGAAACTGGGAAAATGTAAAATAGGAGACTACTCAGTATACAAAATTATTTAGAGAGTATGGTTCCAAGGCCGTCCCTCAGCGTCTCTGTGCAGTGAGAGCGGGTGGAATATGAAGTAATGTAGCTGGTGAACGAATCAATTCTTTGATCATCTGGAAGTACAACTTGAGCATCGACTCTTGGCAAATGATTCAGAGAATCAACCTCACTGTCGACAGTTTTCTAACGCCTTCCTGCAGTAAACATTATTTCCACATGTTTATCACATATTACTATGATCTGAACCCACTGTAGACAATTGAATATGACCTTATCTCGACTCTGTTTATCCATGTTGCTGTCCCGGGGAAAACAGCAGCTCTGCTACTCCCAGTAAGAGGGACATATACAGTGTATGAGGCAGTCACAGAACCAGGCGACATCAGCCAATAACATTCACTGAGAGAAACTGCCCTGACCCCGCCCCCAAACGGTCACAAACCTCCCATTTCAAAACCTTTGTAAAAGAATAATATTAGGATCATAACTTAAACAGGGAGGTCAGGGTATAGAAACCTTTACTGGATTAATGTGTGTATATTTACTTCTAGTAATAACCCCTCTGTGGGACACTGCTGTGATAATGTTGTGTTGTGATTTGATTTCATTTCTTAGTCTTAGTCTAAATGTCTTAGATTTATGAAAACAAACATTCAGGTCTTTTTTAAAATTATGTTAAAATTTTTTAAAACTTTTTTATAACTTTTACCTTTAGATTTTAACCTGTTTGAGATTGAAGTGTTTTTGTAAATTAAACAGGATTTGGTGTTTGTTGGTTTGATTCTAAACAGCAGCTTGTTTTGCTCTGAGTAAATACCACATCTCTCTCTCTCTCTCTCTGTCTCTGTAGATTGTCTGGTTGTTTAATTACAAAGGAAGGCTGTGCTTTTCTGGTTTCTGCTCTGAGCTCAAACCCCTCACACCTGAAAGAACTGGATCTGAGCTACAATCACCCAGGAGACACAGGAGTGAAGCTGCTCTCTGTTAGACTGAAGGATCCACACTGCAGACTGGATGCACTCAGGTACGGACAGCTTTCTGTATTTGTGTGTGTTCAGTTACTGATGTCATCTGCTGTTACTGTATTTCTATAAAGCTCTACAGCTCATTGTTCCTTCTTCATTTAGCCTCTGCTCTGCTCTAGTAGTATTTAATGGTTAGAGTATCACCCTTCACCGCTCTGTATCCACTGTTCAGTGTGTAACTGTTGTCAGGCTGAAGGCTTGTGAGACACTGAAGTAAAACTAAGCCCCATATAAAACAGTCTCTTTATGTGGATTGTAGACTATCTCTAGAAGAGTCTTCAGAAATGTACATTCAGTGTTTAGGGAAGTACAGGAGTACTCTGGTACAACAGTTCTACGACCTCAATGCTGAAACACTTCAGACTGAAAGATCCTCTACTGCTGCTGCATCCTGAAACTGAGTCGACTAGTCCATCATTATCTCTGTATTCCTATCATTTCCGGGCGTCTAAATGAGTTGGGATCAATGGACAACAGATTGAAGAGCAGACTTTAATACCCAGAGTGGTGTCATCAGTCATACAGGCTACAAACCAGAGCAGAGCTTTATTTATTATAGTGATATACAGACTTTGACTCTTTGGTTATTAATATTTTAATTCATCATCAGTTTTGTTCAACTGTGTGTTTTGTTTTTCCTGAATGATCCTGATCAGAGGTCACACAACCGCTTGGTGAAGTAGAATGGTATAAAATGGACAGTAGAACTCACTGCTGTGTTTAACAGTGAAAGTAAGAGCATTTCTCACAGGACTGGGACTAAACAGCTGTGTGGTCTTTAGAAAACCACTGCTCAGTGTTAGAGATTAATCAGAAAACAAGACTTTAGTTCACTATGGAGCATAAAGACTGGACTCTGGAGCAGTGGAGAAAGGTCATGTGATCTGATGAGTCCAGACTGACCCTATTCCAGAGCGATGGGGGTGTCAAGGTCAGAAGGGAAGTGGATGAAGTGATGCCCCCGTCATGCCCCGTGCCCCCCTGTACAAGCCTCTGGAGGCAGTGTTATGATCTGGGGGTCTTCAGTGAGTCAGGTCTAGACTCAGCAGTGTTATGATCTGGGGGTCTTCAGTGGGTCAGGTCTAGACTCAGCAGTGTTATGATCTGGGGGTCTTCAGTGGGTCAGGTCTAGACTCAGCAGTGGTGTGTGGCAGTAAAATGAAGTCCACTGAGGACCTGAATGGACTGAATGACCAGGTCATCCCAGCAGTGGATTGTTCCAGGACGAGACCAAGATTCATCAGGCTCAGATTGTGAAAGAGTGAGGAATCATTTTCACACATGAACTGACCACCCCAGAGTCCTGACCTGAACCCACTGAGAGTCTTTGGGATGTGCTGTAGAAGACTTTACGGAGTGGTCCGACTCCGGCAGCTCTGGAGCAAATAAATGTTGTGATGTTGTAGAAGGTTGTAGAAACAGAGCCGTGGTGAATGTGGAGCATAATCAAAGCTAAAGGTGGTCCAGTGAAATATTAGTATGTGTGAGTTGTGTTGGTCGGGCAGTGTAGGGGTCTGTGATGAAATGGTCAGTGAGAGCAGGTACAAGGCAGAAGAACCTAATAAATGAGCAGCTGAGTGTAGGATCTAGAAAGGGTTTAATGGAGCAGTTGTAGAAGAGCGACTCTGCTGCATTTTTCTGTGTTGAAGGCTGAGAGGAACAGAGGGAAATGGAGGAAATGAAACACAGAGAAAGAGAAATAGAATATTTCTCTGTGATAAAAAGACAGAGAGGATGAAACACCACAGATGATGATCTTTCTTCTGTTTCCAAAAATGATATCAATGAATGATGCTGTAATGAAGCTGAATGTGGGGCTGAGAGAGAACAGTGAGAACACACACCACTCAAACACAACCACAACTCACAACTGTGTGTGTGTGTATGTGTTGTAGGTTGGAGCATGGAGGAGAGATCAGGATTAAACCAGGACCAAGAAAATGTAGGTTTCTCTCTCTCTCTCTCTATGATGATGATGATGATGTATTTGAAGACATTGTGAGATGATTATTTTCTTTATTAATTGTAATATTTTCTGCTGATTGTAAACAAAGTGGAACAAAAAAACATAAACCTCTTTCTCTTTGATACTCTATTTTTCATTATCAGTCTCTTTAATTTTTGAATCTCTCTCTTTCCTCTGGATACTCACTATCTCTTTCTATCAGTCTTTTTGTCTTTCTCCCTTTCTCTCTCTCTCTCTCTCTCTCGTGCTCTTTTGCTTTTTCTGTTTCTGTCTCTTTTCCTTTTCTCTCCTGCTCTTTTTCTTTACATTCGTTGTGTCTCATTTTGTGTTGTTTGTGTGTTGTGTAGGTACCACTTCAGAATAAGACTTCACTTATAAAGGTTTATAAATGGTTTAAATTCTGTTTATTAACAGTTATGTTGTTAACACATTAATAATCAGTTATAACACAGATATAAAGGGCACCAGTGACCTGTTGTTTGCCAAATAGTGAACCCACATCCATCTACAGTTAAACCTCAGATCTTGCCGAATACTGACCTCACTGTGTTTCCTCCATCAGTCGACATTAACCCCGTCAGCTCCAGCACATATTTGTTAATGAGTTTAACCCTTTAATGAATTACCCACCACCAGAATGTCTTTTTCTACTTTAATGATAATGTGGTGAACCTTAATATGTGAAATGACTAAACTCACATTCTCAGGTCTGAGCTTATTCTTTACCTCCACATTTTCAAGTTCTCTCACACTTTCAGTATTAGACACAAAAGAGTTCACTGTCATACTTCCTTTCTCTGTGTTACAAAGGATTATTAATCACTTTTAAAGTGTTCACAGCATAATTAATAACCATGTAACAACAGGCTTTTTAACCATTTATGAACCTTTTAGTTTATTCTTATTTTAATGTGGTACCATTTTATGTCTAATTGTGTGTGTCGTGTGTCTGATTGTGTGTGTCGTTCTTGTGAGTGTGTGTGCCGTGTGTCTGATTGTGTGTTATGTCTGATTGTGTGTGTGGCATGTGTCTGATTGTGTGTGGGCCAGGTGTCTGATTGTGTGGTGTGTATCTTGTTGTGTGCAGATGCCTGTGAGCTCATACTGGACCCAAACACAGTGAACACACACCTCTCTCTTTATGAGGGGAACAGGAAGGTGAATCGTGTGAAGGAGAGACAGTCGTATCCTGATCATCCAGAGAGATTCAGTGTCTGGGACCAGGTTCTGTGCAGAGAGAGTCTGACTGGACGCTGTTACTGGGAAACTAAGTGGAGTGGGGGAGGGGTTTACATTTCAGTGGTGTATAAATCAATCGGGAGAAAAGGAGTCAGTGATGACTGTGGGTTTGGAGAGAATGAAAAGTCCTGGAGTCTGATCTGCTGTAATAACAGTTACTCTGTCCGTCACAATAATAACAGCACTGCTCTCCCTCCTCCTCCCTCCAGATCTAACAGAGTAGGAGTGTATGTGGACTGTCCGGCCGGCACTCTGTCCTTCTACAGCGTCTCCACTGACACACACACACTCACACACTTAAACACACTCACCACCACATTCACTGAACCCCTCTGTGCTGGGTTTCATCTTTGGGGTTCAGACTCCTCAGTGAGTTTGTGTCAGATAAAATAGTGCTGTGTGTGATCTATTTTTTTTTCTATATCTGTTTTGATTGGTCTTTTCTGTCAAACGAGCTGCTGCTTTAAAATGTGAGGAGAATCACAAAAGACGATGAAACAGAAATGAAGCTTAGTTTGTAAAAGAAAGCGAGCAGAGAGACTCTTCAGGGACAAAACAGTGATAAAACCTGGATCTGAGTGAACACTACACCCCTGCACTTCTCTCTCTTTTATATCCCTGATGTAAACAGGATTTTTCAGCTGTTTATTTGATTTCTCTCGTTATAAAGCGCTGTGTTTATTTACACTGTGCGCTGGTCTCCATCGTCTCTCACATCAAATCTATGGGGAGTCAGTTACAAAACAGTGGATTCTCTGTCTCTGACGTGTCCAGCTCGGTCCTACTTCTGTATCCCAGGCTCCTCAACACCATCTGAGCGCCTCTTCTCTACAGCAGGAAATATAGCTTCAAACGGAGAGAACCAGCCTTAGCCCAGAACATGGGAGAGGTTTCTATTGTTACTCTGTAATGAAGGAGTGAGGGTGTGAGTGAGTGAAGGTGTTTCCTGTAGGAGGAAAGAGGACAGAGGGGATCAGGGTGTAACGGGTGGGTTGTGTTCATCTGTGTCGTCAGTGTAAACACAGACCCTCGTCATAGTGCACTTCCACCTCCAGAACTCTTCAGATATTTGTAAATATTAAATATTTAGTTTTCAAACGACGCCAAACACAATGTAAGTGTGGGCTAACACTGAACTGTCTTTGTTCTTGTTAATCTGGTTAATGGTGTAAACTGAGCACAGACAGTGTGTTGATGCTGAGTGGACGGGGGTTAAGAGATGTGTCTTAAAGCTGAAAGGAAACACAAACATAGGAACAGAAGGAAAAGATGGGGCTTCTCTAAGAAACTCTTCTCCTTTCTGTGAGATTGGATTCTGGGGGTTTGTTGTGGGGGGAAATGAAAGAGTGATGTTTGTTGGTGGAAAAGAAGAAGTCAAAGTCTGGTTCCTTCCAAGGCTTCTTCCAGACAGGGAGTTCTTCTTTGCCACTGTTGCCAATGTCTTGTTTTTCGGGGGTTGGGCTGTGGACGCTGCGATGGACCTTTCACTGAATATTCTCCATAATTCTGAAATTCTAATAATAATAAACTGATGAAAGTGAAAACATCTCTTTGTCTCCTTTGTCACAGTTCAGCATTTTTTCTCACATTTAATGAACACAGACAAACATTAATGTCCCCACTGCGCATGGAAACAAACACAGAGAGAAAACATTAATATGGTGAAGACGACGTATACAGCTCCTACACTGACCCATCTCTTACCAATGTAAAATACTGTGGCAGTTTATTTAACACAAAAAGAATAAAGGTGTTCAGTTGAACTCAAGTGAATTGTTTACACACAGGAACATTTAAAAACATAAAACACATCAATAGACGATAGACGTACAGTGATAATGTAGATGTATTTTCATGAGCTCATCACACATTAACCCTCCTTCACTGTCAATCATTTTGAAACGTCACTGTGTCGTAGTGAACAGAAAGCTTCATTAGAAATGTGAACACTTTTGTACGTCACTGAACAGATGATACCATTTGAAACTGAAGAAACACGAGGCACATGTATTTAATAAAAGTGCATTTCATTCTGTTCAGTTTTTCAACACAAAGATCTTGGTAAAAAAGTGCTTCAGGGGTTAATTATCAGTCCTTTCCCATCTTTTGATTCTGATTCCGTGATTGAAGTGTCACTGTCGTCATGATTAATGATGATGAGAAAATAAGATGAACAATAAAAACAACCATTAATTGCTGTAAAAGCTACACACAACATTGAAAATAACTAATAAAAGATCAATAATGATATAAATAACCATTTAATCGTAGAATACACTCTAAATTGTGTTGTGTTTCACACGATGATCAATGAAAAGTGTTAAAGTTTATTTTGTTATAAATGATACATTTACACAACTATTTTATTCATCATTCTACAGACTTTTAAGTTGAAGTTGTGGGGTCCCTCTGTGGTTCCCTCTGGGACGGTGTTTTCAGTGATTCTCATTAATCATATAAGACACAAGAATATTAATGTGGGTAAAAACTCGGACATGCATTAACCGTCTGATCGTTTAGAGGGTCCTTGTCGAGTTGTTGATTGACGTACATTTGATCCAATCACGTGACGACATCAACCACAGGAAAACAAGGGGAAGGGGGATTAGGACGGGGACGATTAGGATCCACACCGGTTTTTATCGTGATCGACCGGTCAGTGTCTCCACACAGATTTGTGCCGGTCGCATTTACACATGTGCACCACACGAGGGCAGCAGCAGCAGCGCAAACACAGCCACACACTCACTGTTTAAGCACTGTTTCCTATTGTACTACACTTGTGCACTTGTTTTCATTAGGAATCGTTAATAATTGCTCTTTATTTTATTTAGGATTTTTTTTTCGAAGACAACATTTGTCACATTAGTGCACAATTTTATGTTCAGATGTAAAAGTTTCCATTAAACCCTTTGTACAGAAACGCCCTCTATTGTTAATCAACATTAATTAGTTCATAGCGTCAAATTATTTGATCAAAAAGCCCTCAACACCACCTCATATGTCTCAGTAGTAACACCACTACACACACACTGACTTTCAGCCCCCTGCTCGGTACTGACTGTTTACACCTGGAGCAGGACGACATTTAAACTCGGACATTTAAACCATAACAGACTGTAAAATCTCTTCAGATTCTGTCTTTAAAAAAACACAGTCTCAGGAGAGAGGCGCCGCACCGGTGAAAAGCTCCAAAAGACAATCCCTTACTCACCACGCCACAGTAAACGTGCCTTTATTTCCTGAGTAACGGTAACGCACTGTTCTGGAGCTCCTAGCGCCCAGGCAATGGTAAGTTTTGACGTAAAGTCTTCGTGAATTCAGAGTTGAGGGCGTTCCTTCTTAGATTCAGTGCAGCTGTGGACCAATGAGCGGCTGCCGGCTGTGAGCGGGGTCCTATTCCCCGGGGGAGGGGTGCGCTGCTGGACGCCGCTCTCCACAGGGATTCGCTCACAGCTCTGAGGGGGCGGGTCAGAAGTGATTGACACCTCTGTAAACCAATAGTAGAGACTCAGATGAAGACAAAGAGAGTCGATGTGCCGAGATCACTCACTCTCTCTGGGTCTGGGAGAGAGAGGGAGCGCCTGGGAACATATTTTAGAATAAACTTAAATTGACTTGTTTTATCGCAGAACAACCAAATAAAACCTTTATGTTGGTGACAGACTGTTTTAAACGTTTGGTCACTTTGAGGTACATACTGTCTATTTTCAGAAAATACCGAAAACTGCATCTGTGTAAGAATGAGTGTTTTAAAATAAGAGCGGTATTTCCAACGAGGGCCACAGGGGGGCAGTGTGAGCCCGCAGCGCTTCACCTCCTCTCCCTCCTTTAATGATTTTGCTGGTAGTTTTATGGAGAGAGATTAGTCTCAAAATACTTTACAAATGCGTAAATGTTAATCCACAGATGTGGCGGTCACACCCTGTTACTGAAGAAGAATATTCTGTTGTGTTTCACTGCAACAACAAGCTGAATGTATGAGAGTAAAGACTATAAGAGAATGTAAACACAAAAGATCCTCAGTGATTTCTCTGGTAAAAAAGAGAAAAAGACCCAATGTTCCCATGACTAACTCCACAGCTATTAAGAGCTTTATTTATATAATCAGTTTATATAATCATGTACCAACAGTGTTTTAAGAGAAGAATATTCTTTTCTATTGTGTGTCTTCATGTGATTTTAATGCTGTTTTAATCTATGAAATTAGTCACTTGATAAACCACAGTGTAAATAAATATTAATCGTTTTAACACAAACCCAGAAAAGAAATCAGAGTCTCACTGTTAACAGCAGCAGTGTTTAATAATTCTTCAGTTTAATTCTTGCTGTAATTACAAACTTTTATTAATATTTTTTTATTGTTGGGATTAAAACCATGAGCCTGAAGCTAAACGTGACACAGGGGGTGTTTCTACAGCTGTAGTGGCTATGACTCCAGAAGTAGAGGGTGAGGAGGAAGAGGCTGTCGAGTAAAAAGCTCTGTACCTGGTTCACCTTGAAGAACAAAGCCTTATTTAAAAAAAAAAACAACAATTTCCACTGAGTAAAGTTCCTTGTCGTTCTGATGACGTAGAATCCCTAAATTCTTGAGATCATTAAAGTAACGTTTAGTTTAAATCAGTGTTGGAGCCAGAAACAGACCCTGGGCAAAAGTGTGTGGACACAATCATTCTTCCTAAAATAATAAACAAATGCTAATTTTAGCACATGGTCAAGGTTTTTATCACGGGGCGAGTGTTTAACACGAGCAGGACACGAGTAATTATTTAAACACAATGCAGCATTAAATGAACATTGCTCTGAAATGTATTTGATCTAGAAGCTGTTACACGCTGAATATTTAATTGTGTATTAATTTGACGTAAAGTACTTCACTTGATTTTTAATTTTCAGAGAAATCCCACAGTTTTCAGTCGAGTTGAATCTGAAGAATATCACTCACTTTATGAGGTATTTATGCAGAACACTGGCTCAGAGAAAGAGTGATTCACACATATATATTTACATTATGAACGCATATAATATCACCTTCTCTTTGATCTTTCTGCTGCAGTAAATTCTCCTCGAGTCGTTTTTCACCAGTTCACAGGCTTCATCCACTTTCATCAGCACAATGACCTGAGGTGTGTCCACTACACAATCACACAGGAGATTACACACATGTAACAAAGCTCCGCAATAAATCATTAATAAATGAGGGGATTCTATATAAATAACACTTTAAATTTCACTTTAAAACTTTACAAACGTTACCTTTTTTCAGGAAAAACAGTTGAAACCTGGACTCGTTTCACCACGGCACTTTCAGTCTTTCAGCATCTGAGATGAATCTGGGCTCAGAACCTGGTGCTGTTTATGAACAGAAATGTTATATGGCTCTCTCCTTTCAGAAATGTTTCAGGGTGCGTTTCTTGATGCAGTGGCTGACTGTGTTCAGTTTCATCTCTGTTTCTGACTCAGAAACATGTGCCCCCTGATTCTCCCTCTGTTCCGGGGGCAGGTGGGGGGCATAAGGCACAGTTGGAGAAGCACTGGTATAAAGCACCCACACATGAGCCTAAGGTCACCATGTCCAGTGCCAAGCAGAGTGTAAAATCTCCCAGCACTGGGCGGTGAATCAGTGGAACTGTGCTCTCTGGAGTGATGAAGCTCCGTCTGATGATACCTCTGTGATGAGCTGGAGATTCATCTCAGCACCGACCCTCACTAACGTCGCTGAATACAATCAAACCCTCAGAGCAATGTTGCAGCACAGAGTTTAAAGCCTTCCTAGAACATAGAAGACTGTTACTGCAGCAAAGTATCAACAAACCCACTGTTAATGCCCTTCATTTCAGAAAAGCACTGGAGGAGCAGGTGTCACATTTGGCCTGGAATGATGGCATTGGCTCAGGGTGAGGCTGGATACTTCACCTCAGCCACAGCTCCACTGTGTATGAGCCACATGTCAACATTTGGTCCACGCCTGACTCACACAACACACACCATAACCCAAGTCAAGCCCAGCTCCTGAGAGTCGGCCCACGCCGGGCCACACAACACGAACTGTAACTCAAGCCAGGCCTGGGTCGTGACATTTGGCCCAGGTCCAGCTCACACCACACTTGTGCCAGTGCCGTTACTGAACCGTAAATGAATCCCAAAACTGACACAGATTCGGCCCAAATGTGTCTGCTGTCTGGGTCTGTGCTAGGTGTGGAGTTTTATTTAGGCTCCGCAGTGAGTTTGTGTCAGAAAGGACAGGCTGTGTGTGTAACTGAGTGAGAGTTTAAGTCTTGTGCTGATGTGTGGACACCTGGGTTTCAGCTTCATGAAGGATACAAGAGGTTTTAAACTGAGAAAAGCAGAACTTTCCCTCTCTCTTTCCCTCATTCACAGTATATATCCAGAACAGAACTGATTATATACTGACTGGCTTGCTCACTTGAGGGTTTTACATTTTGTTTTTTACATTTCATGTCAAATCTTGTCTTACTGGAATTCTGTGAAGCCGCTTTGTGACAACATCAGTTGTGAAAAGCGCTATATAAATAAATTTGATTTGATTTGATTTGATTTGATTATGTTACAGTCCAATGCATTCATATATTGTGTGTTGATCATTTCTTTATTAAACAGAAAGTGAACACATCCTCCACAGAGAACACACTTCTGTGAACTTTACTGAGCCACCACTGTTTATTTACTGGATTTAACACAATGGGTTAAAAACATAAAATATTACAGAGTCCGAACACTTTGATGTGTACTGATGTATAGTTTTGGGATTTTACGCTCTTCTGACCACTAGATGGCGTTAAGCACTGGGTGATGATCAGGTGAGATCAGGTGGTTCCACAGGTGAAAAACAAGAATGAGGAAACAAACTAAAGCGAAAGTGACTCTGAGCTGAAGAAGATTTCAGAGGAAGACGGTCTGGATTTCACTCGGTAGGTGTTTAATCGTTAAGATTATTTTTCTGTGGAAAGTGGTCTTATTGTTTACATTAGAAATGTGTGTTAATCTGCCATTCCTTCTCTTAATTATGTTTTTCAGGTGTAATTACGGTAAGATATATATTTAAAAATCATTAGAAACAGGAGCAGTGTGAGTTATCGTTTTGTTTTGGAGTACTCATATCTGACTGAATCTAATAAAACAGCTGTTCGGTTTAGTGTTAGCTCTGGACTAGAAACAGGCTTCTACTCAGGGACAAGGCACCAGTCACGTCACAATGTCCTTGGATTACAGTAGCGCGAGGGCGCGTACTCAGGGAAACGGTGGAGTAAAGTTCTGGTTTTAATTGTTTGAAAACACAACCAGATATTTGACCAAAATATTAATCATTTCCATGTTTTTTTTTAATATTATTTATTGTTTTTTGTTTCGCTCTTTTTGTCTGTGCTTCAGGCGAGGAAAAAACAGGAGTGATTTTGACATTTGTTTACAAATACCTAAACACGGCTGAATATCTGGCAACAAACGGGTTATTTTTTATCAGAGTAAAACACACTGGAACTGCTGCAGAGAAATAGAGATACACCTGGGATTTAAAATGTTAACTGCTGTTAAATCTCTCATTAACTGCTATGTTCTGCATTTAAGATGAACAAAGTCAAATAATAAATGGAGTCTAGGATTAAATCAACAACTACCACAACTTAGTTTTAATAATATAAACGGCATCATGGATGCTTAAAGGAGCAATGTAGGATATTAACTGTATTTAGTCATTAAATGTCCAGGGTGTGATCATAGATTAAGGAAACAGTCAAAGCTCAAACACTGCTGCCTCTCACAGCACTGCAGTATATTCTCTTTGAGAAGTGCCCAGTCCGGAGCAGAGCTCCTATGATCTCGCCCTCTGTCCAATCATTTTACAGTCCACCGTGTGGCCAGGTCTACAAACAGAGTCTCACAGCCATGAAATGACTTATGACTAGTTAATGTTAGATTTTACCGGACCCAAAAAGCCCCACTGCTCTTCTAAAAGTCTCCATGACCAGAGACGGAGTAAAATGAGAGGAAATATTGACCCTGTGTTTGAAAAGTGGAGGATGTTTACATGTAACAGCAGATAATTTCTGAAAAAATATAGAAGTACAGACGCCTCTGTATTGATTAAAAAGAGTAAAGATCGTAGTTTTTGTGTTTTATCTAAAGAAAGTGAGGCAAGGCGATGTTTGAAAGGTTTAAAAATAGGACTGTGTTTTCTATGTTTTATACGAAGTGGGTGAATAACATCAGAATTGAAACGTGTAAATACCATTGTTTTTAAAGAAACTGATGCAGATTTAAGGTGCGTTTCTTTGTGGTGTGTGTGTTTTAAACTAAGTTATTCTTCAAATTATATAAAAATGATGTTTGAAAAGCCTTGCATTTTCACCTGTTTAAGGTGGAATGGAGAAATCAAGCTTAGTAGTACACAACAAATATAAACGTTTTTAATTTCACACAAACCGATAATACATGCGTTCATTCATTCATTCACTGTAACCGCTTTTCTCATTCAGGGTGTTAATGTTTATAGATATTCCACATGTTTACGAACAAGTGAAAGAAAAAAACCCAGAACACAAAAGGTATATGCAGTGAATACATTGAAAAATATTCTGTTCAATTGTTAGCTTGTTGCTAGCGGCCTGTGTCACGGATTAGCCTTTTAGCTAAGAGCAATAATATACTACTTTAAGGATTATTAATTTGTTTATTTAGAGATGAATATGCTTAAAGCACAACATTACTAAACAAAGTGATGCATCACACAGGGTTTGACCGGAAAATTAACGGATACCCCAGATTCAAGAAGCTGAGAGGAGAACTACAACTCCCAGTGTGCTGTGCTGGTGTCATCAGCTGCGTATTCAACAAGCAGCAGAGAGGGAAAGAGTCTGACACCCCTGTCCCAATACAGTACTCGCTCAGTAAACACAGGTCAGACGACGTCCGTCGATGTTCGAAATCTATTTGAATTTCGAAGTTTTTAGACGTCTTTCTCCTGACGTCAATACGACATCATCACATTGGTGAGTGTTCACCAAGTCATTTTAAAGTCTTATTCATTTTAACACCATATATTAGTCATAATATTTGCTGTGTGTTTAATGTTTATTCATTCATGGTCTGTAACCCTTATCCAGTTCAGGGTCACGGTGTGTCCAGAACCTACCTGGAATCACTGGGTGCAAGGCAGGAATACACCCTGGCGGGGGCGCCAGTCCTTCACAGGGCAATACACACATTCACTCACACCTACAGACACATTTGAGTCGCCAATCCACCTACCAACGTGTGTTTTTGAAACCTACGCAGACACAGGGAGAACACACCAACTCCTCACAGACAGTCACCCGGAGTGGGAATCGAACCCAGAACCGAACCTCCAGGTCCCTGTGTGAGCTGTGTGACAGAGACACTACCTGCTGCACCACTGTGCCACCTGTTTAATGTTTCACACAAGAAATATATATATAGTCAGGCACCAGTTAATCATACAATTATTTATCATTTCTTATCACTTGTAAATGTATATGTGTGGACCATCATGCCCTGTTCTGCTGTTGATTGCATTGACAGAAATTCTGTGTTATGCACATCTTGGTTTCAGACCCTGAGTGAATTTAGCTGCTTTTTTGAACTCTCTTTTCCACCTTAAGAAGTGCTGCTGATGGTGTTTACCAGCATCAGCTTAAATGCGGATCCTGTGTCTAATCCATTCACATCATCACAACACAGTGTTTGTAGCTGTTCTCGGTGGTTTACTCTCAGCTTTAGATATATATCTCGCTGCCAGGGCACTACTCTCCCCCGTGTCTCTGAGCAGGACGCTCAGTTTGGCTTCGTTAGAGGAGCTGTGGAATTGTGGAAGAAATTTGTACTGTTGATTTAGGGCCAGATAGCACTGAATTATTCTTTGTGCCTGTGTGTGTGTGTTCCAATGGGTGATGTAGTTGTGTTTTTGGTGTGTTATAATGTGGTTGACTCTGACTGGGGGTGTTTCAGACTGGTCCTGACAGGGATTAGTGAGGTCAGGGTCAGGACCAGCTGTGTGAGGGAACTCTTCTCTTTGCTCAGCTCCTGGCTCAGGGCTGTGTAGTGATAGGAGGGGGTCACTGTGTTTTAGATGTAGCCAATATTTAATCATTCGTTTTGTATTCTCAGTAACAGAGGGTACTGGCCTAATTCCGCTCTGCAGCCGTTGTTTGGTGTCGTCCTGTGCACTTTCAGGATGCTTTCACAAAATTCTGTGTGCATCATTTCCATTGTGTGTTTGTCCCATTGGTCAAATGTGTGGTTTTGGAGCGGCCCCCACACCTCACTGCCGTACAGGAGAATGGGTTCGAGAGTTGACTGCAATAATTTGAGCCAGATCCGAATCGGAATTTGAATGGGAATTTGGCGTTTGATGGCGTAGAACGCCCTGCGTGTTTTTCTCTCAGTTCATTGAGCACTGGACTGAAGCTTCATGTTGAACTGATCTTCAACCCTAAATAGTTATACTCTGTACTGGAGTCTAACCTGTGTGTCCCTAGTGTGAAGCAGGGGGAGTGTCCCTGAGATCTGGGTCTCTTTTGGAAAATGATGGTTTTGGTCTTCTTCAGGTTGACTGTGAGGGCCCAGTTCTGACAGAACTGCTCCAGCAGGTCCAGGTTCTGCTGTAGACCCTGCTCTGTGCAGAACCAGGTCATCTGCCTAGAGCAGGAATTTAATCTCTGAGTCGTGCAGAACGCTCCAGAATCGTGGCCAATTTATTTATATAAATTTTAAATAGTGTTGGGCTTAAGCAGCAGCCCTGTCTCACTCCGCACTCCTGAGAGAACAGCCCTGTCTCACTCCGCACTCCTGAGAGAACAGCCCTGTCTTACTCCGTGCTCCTGAGAGAACAGCCCTGTCTCACTCCGCACTCCTGAGAGAACAGCCCTGTCTCACTCCGCACTCCTCAGAGAACAGCCCTGTCCTTTTGCTGCCAATCTTGATACCGCACTTGTTGTTTGTGTACATGGATTTAATAATGTCATATGTTTCACCCACTGCACCACTCTCAATACGTTTGTAGAATAGACCTTGGTGCCAAATGGAGTCAAATGCTTTTTTGAAGTCAATGAAACATGCAAATATTTTGTGTTTATTCTTTTTAACATGTGAGTCAATCAGGGTGTGTAGGGTGTAAATGTGATCAGACATGCGGTGATCTGGTATGAATCCAATCTGACTCTTGCTCAGTACATCCTCTCTCTCTCTCTCTCTCTCTCTCTCTCTCTCTCTTTCTCTCAATTCAATTCAAGGTGCTTTATTGACATGACAAATTAGTTACATTTGTATTGTCAAAGCCTGGATTACAATTTTAAAATTTAAGAAAAACATTGAATTAAACAATAATATATTGAATAAAATAAATACAGGGGGTAACTTTTTAGAACTTGGAAACACTTGGCAACATTTAACAGTGACTGGAACGGGGGGAAAAGGTTATATATGGGGTCATAGTGTGTGTGTGCATGTGTGTTTGGGTGTTTGACAGGGTCATTCACTGTCCCTTTTGCGATGGCAGGCGAGGACGTATCGGGCTGCGAGAGTGCAGCTCTCTCTCTGTTCTCCCAGGAGATATGGGAGTCTGTCTGTAGGGGTAAGGGCTGTGAAGGACGGGTGTATTTCGCTAAATTTAATGTAGAACTCGTTGCGGATCTTTGGCCATTCTGTGAGGAAGTGCAGCTCTGTCTTAGGTCGACTGAAGCCGCACTGCTGGCAGAGTCTCTGCTCTCTCTCTCTCTGTCTGTCTCTTTCTCTCGCTCTCTGTATGTCTTCCTCTCTCTCTCTCTCTCTCTCTCTCTCTCTTTCTCTCTCTCTCTCTCTCTCTCTCTCTGCCTGTCTCTCACAATTTAGACTTTGTTTGTAATTCTGACCCTGAGCCTGTCCCTGTTAATCATTGTGCTGTTGTTTGCTGTGGGATGGATTGGTTTCTGCTGGATTCGGTTGATTTTATTGAACTGTCCTAGGGCTGGACAATATTTAAATATCAATATATATCACAATATTAAATGTTTCAATAACAAAGATATGATTTTAAAACACATTTTCCATATTTCTGTATACATTATTTACAGCACATGTTACTGACTGACGGTCATTACAGGGCACTACCCTCAGTTTTAAAGTTAGTTTATAAATATTAATATTGACGAAGCCAAGAGGGTGTTGTTTGATGGTAATGTCATGTTACTTTCAGTTCTTGGCAGTTTTTCTTTGTCTTTTTTTATTGTTCATATCGGTATGAGAATTATCATATTGACCTAAATTAAGAAATATATTGTGATATACATTTTGGTTCGTATCGTCCAGCCTTTAATGAGAATATCTTTTCACAGGAAGCAGAGAAGAATGTCCAGTGTCCAGCTTTATCTATAAAGTATAGAAACTTCATGATGGAGACTCATAACTTCAGCAGCGGAAAAAGAACTTCAGACTCAAAGTGCGTTACCTTCTATTACTGATTTTATATCATTACTTTTTCCAGTTTTATTGATTCCTGCTACTCACTTGTCAGTGATGTTGATTCCCAGAGGTCCCAGTCGTACGATGCAGCATTTAATTATGGAATATTCGAGGGATAAATAAGAATGTTATGTTTAAATAAGTAGCACACATTGTCTTAAGCAGATGTAGACGTGAGTATTTTTATTCAGTAAGATTACTTGTTCTGCTGCACTGTGGCTTAATCTGCTCCTTCTTTTACTGATGATATCACCAGCTTTTGAAAACACACATTCAACCTAATACAAAAAAAACATTGTTTCACGAGAAATGCTTCGACAGTGTGTGGAACGTCCCATCACTAGTAACTAAGAGCCTTTAGGGTTTTCTTGAGTTTAATAATAATAATAATAATAATAATAATCATAATAATAATAATCATAATAATTATTTTTATTTCATCTGTCACTCAAGGACACCTTACAGAAAAAAGTAGACAATAGAATAAATAATAAAGAAACAAAAGAGTAAGCAACATTAAAACAAGTTGGAATAAGACAACACAACTGAGTCAGTCTTAAACAGGTGGGTTCTGAGTGTGGACTTGAATTGTAAAAGTGAGTTTATATTCCTTATGTCCGGTGGTAAAGAATTCCAAATCTGGGGAGCAGATCGGCTGAAGGCTCTACTCCCCATGGTAGTGAGACAGACAGATGAATGGAGAGAGATGATCTGAGGGTGTGAGAGGGAGTAGCAACATGGAGCTGTTGCCAGACAGGAGTGATGTGGTGAATGGAGGGGGTTCTAGTGATAATTATATTATTCATTACATAAAGCTACAAATATTAATTGACAAAGTCAAGTGCAGTGTCTGTGTGGTGTGTTAGTGGAGTGTGCTTTGTGTGGTGTGTTAGTGGTGTGTTCAGTGTCTGTGTGGTATGTTTGTGGAGTGTGCTTTGTGTGGTGTGTTAGTGGTGTGTTCAGTGTCTGTGTGGTGTGTTTGTGGAGTGTGCAGTGTCTGTGTGGTGTGTTTGTGGAGTGTGCAGTGTCTGTGTGGTGTGTTTGTGGAGTGTAAAGTGCCTAGCGTGGCTTTAACTCTTCCTTGTCTCCACTTCACATTTCCAGAGAGCAGACATTCAGAGCAGAATCTCCAGAGCCCAGCTGTGTGTCTCTGAAGAGCAACAACTCAATGTTTCTTCCTCTAAATTTCAGCAATGAAAGAATCAGTTCTGATCTGAGGTGAGACATGAACCACATTCTAGTGAGTTTTAGCATGAGTCGCCTCAACAAGCAGCCTTTTAAATTTTTCTTGAGTTTTCTTGTGTGTGTGGTGTGTTAATAGCGTGTGTGGTGTTTGTGTGGAGTGTGTGGTGTGTTTGTGGAGTGTGAAGGGTTTGTGTGGTGTGTTTGTGGAGAGTGCAGGGTTTGTGTGGAGTGTGCAAAGTTTTTGCTGTGTGTTTGTAGGGTGTGCGGTGACTGGTGTTTTGTTGGAGTTTGCAGTGTGTTTGTGGAGTGTGTGGTGTTTGTGGAGTGTGCAGTGTGTTTGTGGAGTGTGAGGTGTGTTAGTGGAGTCTGCAGTGTCTGTGTGGTGTGTTTGTGGAGTGTAAAGTGCCTAGCGTGGCTTTAACTCTTCCTTATGTCTCCACTTCACATTTCCAGATTGCAGACATTCAGAGCAGAATCTCCAGAGCCCAGCTCTGTGTCTCTGAAGAGCAACAACTCAATGTTTGAGCCTCCAAAATTCAGCAATGAAAGAATCAGTTCTGATCTGAGGTGAGACATGAACCACATTCTAGTGAGTTTTAGCACGACTCGCCTCAACAAGCAGCCTTTTAATTTCTTCTTGAGTTTTCTTTTGTGTGTGTGTGCACGTGTGGCGTGTCAATGGAGTATGCAGTGTTTGTGTGGCTTGTTGGGAGTGCGCAGTGTTAATGTGGTGTGTTTGTGGAGAATGTGTTTTTGTGTGGTGTGTTTGTGGAGTGTGTGGCGTTTGTGTGCTGTGTTTGTGGAGAGAAAGGATTTGGCTATTTTTCATGGGTGCAACCCACATACTCAGCTCTACTGCTCATCCCACAAATGCATGTTCGTTATAAATGTGACACCATTTAAAAGGGAAATTAACAGACTTTCTAATGGTATAAGATTTATTGCCAAGAAGCATTACAACAAAGAAATAATCTACAAACACACATTTCCTTACTCTTTGTGCTGAGTTTAGTTTATTACAGAGACCACTACCAGAAACCTCTGCTTTTCAGAGCTAGTTCTAAATCCTCCAGTGATATATTTCAGGCTTTGTTCTTTGTCTACTGAAGTATGATTATCAGAATATGTAAATGTACTCATTCACTTTTAGTTTCTAATTCCTCTCCTTTGATGTATTTCAGAATGAGTTTTAAATATTAAAATATTAAGATCAGTTCTAAAGGGAATATGCAAACAGTGAAGTGTTCATTTGTGATTTTTTTGTAACATCCTGTGAACAGTACATCACTGAAGTAAAGAGGAGAAACAACATTGGTTCCATTTCTTAGCGCCTTGTGTCAGGCAGGTGATCCACTTTTCTAAATATGTGACATTGATTTATTTTTTGTAAATACACATCGTGTTTATTTTCTCCAGTTTAAGCCGTGTTTCTGTGTCAGTAACACATTACCCTCTGTGCTAAAATGATTATTAGTACAAACCGGATTCCAAAAAAGTTTTATTCAGAATAGAACACAAATCACAGATCAAAAGTTTAAACTGAGAGAATGTATCATTTTAAGGGAAAAATTTGTTTCAAAATTTCATGGCATTAACAAATCCCAAAAAAGTTGGGACAAGGCCATTTTTTACCACTGTGTGGCATCCCCCCTTCTCCAACACTCAACAGACGTCTGGGGACAGAGGAGACCAGTTTCTCAAGTTTAGAAATAGGAATGCTCTCCCATTCATGTCTAATACAGGCCTCTAACTGTTCAATCGTCTTGGGCCTTCTTTGTCGCACCTTCCTCTTTATGATGTGCCAAATGTTCTCTACAGGTGAAAGATCTGGACTGCAGGCTGCCATTTCAGTACCCTTTCCTTCTCCTACGTAGCCATGATGTTGTGATTGCTGCAGAATGTGGGCTGGCATTATCTTGTTGAAAAATGCAGGGGCTTCCCTGAAAGAGATGACGTCTAGATGGGAGCATATGTTGTTGTAGAACCTGAACATAGTTCTCTGCATTAATGGTGCCTTTCCAGACATGCAAGCTGCCTATGCCACAAGCACTCATGCAACCCCATACCATCAGTGATGCAGGCTTCTGAACGGAGCGTTGATAACAACTTGGGTTATCCTGGTCCTCTCTGGTCCAGATGACGTGGCGTCCCAGTGTTCCATAAAGAACTTCAAATCGTGACTCATCTGACCACAGAACAGTCTTCCATTTTGCCACACTCCATTTTAAAAGACCCCTGGCCCAGTGCAAACATCTGAGCTTGTGGAGCTTGCTTAGAAATGGCTTCCTCTTTGCACTGTAGAGTTTCAGCTGGCAATGGCGGATGGCACGGTGGATTGTGTTCACTGACAATGCTTTCTGGAAGTATTCCTGAGCCCATTCTGTTATTTCCTTGACAGTGGCATTCCTGTTTGAGGTGCAGTGACATTTAAGGGTCCGGAGATCACGAGCATCCAGTAGAGTTTTAGAGCCTTTACCCTTACGCACAGCAATTGTTCCAGATTCTCTGAATCTTTTGATGATGTTGTGCACGGTTGATGATGATAACTTAAAAGTCTTTGCTGTTTTACGCTGGGTAACACCATTCTGGTATCGCTGCACTATCTTTCTGCGCAACAATGGTGGAATTGGTGATCCTCTTACCATCTTGGCTTCAGAGAGACACTGACACTCTGAGAAACTCTTTTTATACCTAGTCATGTTGTCAATTGACCTAATTAGTGTTAATTTGTTCTCCAGCTGTTCGTTATAGGCTCAATTTCCTTTTTCCAGCCACTTATTGCTACTTGTCCCAACGTTTTTGGGATTTGTGGACACTGTGAAATTTTGAATCAACATATTTTTCCTTTGAAATGTTACATTTATTCAGATTAAACTTTTGATCTGTCATCTATGTTCTATTACGAATAAAATATTGACATTGGCCATCTCCACATCATTGCATTGAGCTTTTATTCACAATCCGGTTTGTAGATGAAGAAATTGAGAGTTGCTTCTCTTTGGTTGAACTGAGTTGTCTCTGGAGTTGTCAGTGAATTACTCACTTGTACGAACATATGTTTAAGTCTTGTTCAAGTTTCAGACTCTCTCACACTTACACATTCTGATTCATCACCTCTTTTATTTCTCCTCTAGCTCTGAGACAGATGTGCTGCTCCAGGATGGTTCCAGGTGTAGAGTGTGTGAGCAGATTCAGACAGATCCAGTCTCTATCACCTGTGGGCACTCTTTTTGTAGACAGTGCATCAGGAGCCTTAGGGACCAGTCTGTCCACTCAGGAGACTTGACCTGTCCCTGCTGCAGAAAGAGGTTTAAAACAGGCTCTATTCAGTTTCCACACACGGAGGAGTCCATGGAGCTGGATGAATACAAACCAGTGAAAGACGTCCTGCTCAGTGTCTCAGAGAGAAACAAAATCAGCCTGAAGAACAAGTACGAGAGCTTATTTGAGGGATTCAAAACACAAGAGAATAAAATCCTCCTGAACAGGGTTTACACTCAGCTCTACATCATTGAGGGAGAGAGGGAAGGAGTGAATGAGGAACATGAAGTTTTACAGATTGAGAACAAACCCTGGAAACAAAACCTGCCAGATACACCAATAAACTGTTTAGACATATTTAACCCTGTACAGTGTACGATGGGAGAAATGGAAGAAGACGACACCAGAGCTGTGATGGATGAAGATGTGAGACGTGAAGAAGGAGAAGAAGATGAAGATCCACAAGTGGAAAAACTTAAAAGCGTTCTGACTAAAGGCATTGCTGGCATTGGAAAAACTGTCTCTGTGCAGAAGTTCATTCTGGACTGGGCTGAAGAAGAAGCCAATCAGGATATAGAGTTCATGTTTGTGCTTCCATTCCGAGAGCTGAACCTGATTAAAGACAAACAGTACAGTCTTCATGGACTTCTGTGTGACCTCCATCCTGAGCTCCGAGGTCTGGACACAAAGGAATATGACGTGTGTAAAACTGTGTTCATATTTGACGGCCTCGATGAAAGCAGAATTCCACTGAAGTTCTCAGAGTGTGAGAAAGTGTCAGACGTGACCAAGGTGTCTTCAGTGGACGTGTTGATGACAAACCTCATCAAAGGAGACCTGCTTCCCTCTGCTCACATCTGGATAACCTCCAGACCAGCAGCAGCCAATCAGATCCCCTCTCAGTACATCAGCCGTGTGACAGAAATTCAGGGATTCAATGATCCACAGAAGGAGGAGTACTTCAGGAAGAGGATTAGTGATCAACACCAAGCCGACAGTGTCATCTCCCACATTAAGACGACGAGGAGTCTCCACATCATGTGCCACATTCCAGTCTTCTGCTGGATCTCAGCAACTGTGCTTCAGCGAATCATGAAACAAGGGACCACAGAAATCCCTAAAACTCTGACTGCAATGTACTCACACTTCCTGTGCACTCAGACAATCATGAGGAAGGAGAAGTATGAGGAGGAAGATGAGAGAGGAACTCTGCAGGAACTCCTGAGATCCAATAGGAACATGTTTCTGAAACTGTCTGAACTGGCTTTCAAACAGCTGATGAAGGGCAATGTGATGTTCTATGAAGACGACCTGAGAGAGTGTGGGATTGATGTCACTGAGGCCTCAGTGTACTCTGGGATTTGCACTGAGATCTTTAAGGAGGAGTCTGTGCTTTACCAGAGGAAGGTTTACTGCTTTGTGCATCTGAGCTTTCAGGAGTTCCTGGCTGCTTTCTATGTGTTTCACTGCTGTGTGAACAACAACACGGAGGAACTGCAGCTTCTAAAGCCGAAAAACATGAAGTGGTCTGACAGTGTTTCACTGAACGAGCTGCTGAAGGGAGCTGTGCGTACAGCTTTAAAGAGTAAGACTGGACACCTGGATCTGTTTCTCCGTTTTCTGTTGGGCATCTCACTGGAGTCCAATCAACAACTCCTGCAGGACCTACTGAAACACACAGTGAGCAGCTCTGAGAGCATCAAGAAAACAGTTCAGTACATCAAACACATAATAACATCAGAGGATCTTCCTTCTGACAGATCTATCAACCTGTTCCTCTGTCTCACTGAAATGAATCACTCCTCTTTATCCAGTAAAATCCAGGAGTATCTCAAATCAGAGGAACACTCAGATAAGAGACTGTCTGCTGGAGAGTGTTTAGCATTAGCCTACATGCTCGTGAACTCAGACGAGGTGCTGGATGAACTGGACTTGAGGAAGTACAACACCACTGAGCATGGTTATTGGAGACTGATCCCTGCTGTGAGCAACTGCAAAAAGGCCGTGTGAGTGCTGTCTCTCAGTGAATTTATTTTAATATTTCAGTGCTGATGCTGAATTAGACCCATTTCCAGATTGTTTTTGGGTCAATGTAGAAGTAGAATGTTAGCATTAGGGATGTTCAGTGTAGGTGTAACATGATAAATGTAAAACCTGAGCACTGTGTGTACCTTGCCTTGCAGATTGTCTGGCTTTAATCTGTCCTTGAATTCCTACAAAACTCTCTGCTCTGTTCTGAAATCACCAAATTCACCCCTGAAAGAGCTGGACCTCAGTCACACTGACCTGCAGGATTCAGGAGTGAAGCTGATCTCTGAGGCACTAAAGAGTTCACACTGTAAACTGGAGACACTCAGGTGAGATATTATTCCTTAATGGAAAAGGTTAATACAATTCCCTTTGACCTTTGCAGAAGTCAAACAACACAGTAGTTTACCTGTGAAAGGTAAATAGTAACTAGGTAAATAGGGGTGGGGGATATGGCCCTAATTTTGGCAATAACAATATTCTTGGTGATATGAATAAAACCCTGAAAATACTTAAATAAATGTTATATTAATATGAATTATATTAAATAATATATATTTAATAGAGCTGGGCGATATGGACCAAAAATAATATCTCGATATTTTTCAGCTGAGTGGCGATATACGATATATATCTCGATATTTTTCTTCTCATGAGATAATCACAAAAAGGCACTTCTGAGTCCAAGCTACAGGTCCCAAATGTCACACAGGAACTTTTATTAACATTCAGCTGTAGATGTCCATGAGACATTGCTCAAAAATAAACTATTGGCACATATTAAATAATAATGCTCCTTAAATAAAATACTGTTATTTTCCTGTGTAACAAAAGACTCATAGCTGTGCTGTTAAACTGTAAACAGAAAACATACAGAGCAACAATAGCAGAAACTTCATTTGTTCTTTAAAAGTGAGTTTCCAAAGTGCTTCCTCCTGTGTGTGCTCCTGTACGTCTAGTACTTTGTGTAAATAACAAATCATGTAAACAGACTGAATGAAATAAAAATAAATCCATCCTTCAGTCATCAGTAGGGCTGGGCGAAATGGACAGAAAATCATATCTCGATATATTTTAGTTGAATAGTGATATACGATATATGTTGTGAAAAATAATGTGAACAAATGTTTTATGAACATTTTATAAACAGAACATTCAGTTTTGTGTGTTAGCTCCACCTCGTCTCTCAATATTCAAATGAAAATGAAATGTCCATGTGTGTTTAAGACAAAGGTTTTCATTACCTTTTCCCCATAATTGTACATTGAAAGGCAGCGCTTCTCGTGCAACTGCGACTGGACAATTGTTATCGTGGGTCAGGAGTTTTAATCAGCCTTTTGGAGCCCTTTTTCTCTACTGTTGAGAAGGGGAGCAGACCCTTTTGCTCTGTAGTAAACTACCACTTTAGTAACACAACACCACTTCGTACTTTTCTCTTCGTAAGGCACAGCGTTAGCTAATGAAGCTTGCAGTGAGTTTCCTGTGAAGCAGACTTCGAACCATTTACATATAACCAAACCGCTGTTCTTTTTCATGCCCTGTGTTAATCTGCTCCAGTGTGTGTGCATGTGTGGGAGAGAGAGAGAGACAGAGAGGGTGGCTAGCGGCGGCTTGTTCCACTGCTGGCCTCATTTGTGGATCAGGCTGCATTTGTATTTGGATCGAGTGAAATGCGAGAGGAAAGTCTCAAAATCCAAAAACAAAATGAACAAATGCACGTCACGGAAAACTCGTCAGTGACTCGATTCACAAACGCAGATTCAAGAATTTACAAATACATTTTAAATTCGAGACTTCGACTTTACAAATATTTGCAATGTAAATTTAAACAAATGTATTTCTTTTCGCATAAAACGATGATATATCTATGAAAACCAAACACGTGTTTATGAATGTAACTGTATTTGTACAAACTGCAGACCGTGAGACACAGTGTGATGTGTTCATTTGTGAACAGTGAAACATATCTGTGACTTGTGTTTAATTTGTGGATTAACATTTACGCATTTGTAAAGTATTTTGAGACTAATCTCTCTCCATAATCCATTGCCTGTTTTGTCCGTAGGCGAGGCTCATGTGGGCTTGCATTATGAGGTATTTAACATGAGAGAATGTTGTGTGCGTGCTTCAAGCTTCAGAGTCAAGAGTGCCATCACTAGGAGTCGGTTACCAGGTTCTGAATCTGTGACGCATTGTAGCATTAACGGTGTAGCGAGCAAATTAAGAGATAGAACATGAAAAGAAAAACATGAACGAATTAAACTCATAAATCAAGGTATTACTGTGTGTGTGTGTGTGTGTGTTTCTTATTATAATCATTTATTTTATGAACACTTAATTGTCTTTGAATGGTGAGACTGATGTAGAGACACAGGTGAAATTGTTCTGTACCAATTATAAATAAATTAATACACAATTAATACTTTGATGAGTTTGACGCCAGAATCATTCCACTGTCATTAAACAGAAGAACCCCTTGGCCTTCAACTGTATCATTTTGCTAAAATGCATATAAATAATTGTAAATATACATAAATATATAAGATGAGCAGTGCGTGTTTTCCCTCATTAAAGTGATCTGAAATGAAACATTATCATAATAACTTGTTAATTTTAGTTCAATATATTATTTCATTTCTCAATAATAAAAAACAATGTTGTGCCTAAACGTGCATTCGGATTTGAAGCGCTGATGTCTTTACCATCAATTTCCAAAGCGCAAATACCTTGACCCCAGTGAATCACCTCAGGGAAAACCCTTTTCTCCTCCATAACAATGAGGAATAGCCTCAGAGACGGCTGTAGAATATAGTCCCCTTCTTGCCGTGTGTACAATTGTTTCAAAGTGTGGTTCTAAACCCGTCCTGCTCTGAAACTAACAGCTCTGACAACAGTGACCTTACAAGAGCAAGTGTAAAAACATCAAAGTGAGCACTTTGTTTATGTGTGTTTTTTTTTTTTTAATATCTGATTTTAAGATAAAAAAAGAAGGAACATGGACCCAGACGGAGGTGTTTATCTGTTCAGTCTATTCTCCAGTCTGATCAAATTCTCAAAACATGCACAAAGTAGCACTTAGTACACGTTTGTTAATCCAGACCACGCCCACAAAGACTGAAACAGGGGGGTGAACTCAGAAGTCTGAGGGGAGGAGTTGAGGGTGGCTTATGACCGCGTATGAAACTAGACCACCCCCCCCCCCACCCCACATACACACACACACACAAAAGAAAAGGGTGCAGACAGGGTGGAGGTACATAACTTCAATTACCATGACAACGAGAGAGAGAGGGAGAGACTGGTCTCATTGAGACGTGTTTTCTTCTGTGTTCACTTTTGCTAAAATAAAGTTCATTAATTCATTCATTCATTCATCCATTCGTTCATTCTCTGTAAGCGCTCATCCAGTTCAGGGTCGCGGTGGGTCCAGAACCTACATGAAATCACTGGGCACAAGGCAGGAACACACCCTGGAGGGGGCGCTGTAAATGTTGATGTCTGCACCTACACATCATCAGCTGATTTTTCTCAGGGGAGGGTTTTACTGAAATCAAACACCACACACAACTCAGAACTGACACATTCAGAACTCACACAGGTTCAGTAAAGATTAGTGAGTCGTTCAGGTTCTGTACCACATTCACACACCGTCACAAACTGTAGCTGATTCTGACCTCACTTTTCTGAATGACGTTAGAGAAATGAGGCAGTTTGTGAGAAAAGAAAACACAGTGACGTTTCTCCTTCTGTCACTGAGCGTGATGTTCCTAGCCAGGTCAATATATGAAGGAGAACCTGTTCATGAAATGTTCCTGTAACTATTCAGTGAGTAATGTCCTCTCTCTTTACAGACTAACTGTGTGTAAACTTGGGGGAAAGTCTTGTGAAGATCTGGGCTCAGTTTTACTGGTGAACTCCTCCCTGAAAGAACTGGACCTCAGTAACAATGACCTGCAGGATTCAGGAGTGGAGAAGCTCTCTGCTGCACTGAAGAGTTCACTTTGTATACTGGAGACACTCAGGTCAGAGTTCTGGGATTTTATTCTTCATTTTCTACTCCTCACAAACATGACTTTATACATTTAGAAAAAATAAAATAAGCTCTAGTATAAAATATTAAGGAAAAAAATGGATTACTAGATTATAATTTACATAATGGAATATGTAATGTATGATGTGCAATTATTTGTCATTGTATAACGTACAATGAAATCTGTCTTCCGCATTTAACCCATCTGTGGCACACACACACACACACACACACTAGTGCACTAGGGGCTGTAAACACACATCCAGAGCGTTTGGGGTTCAGTGCCTTGCTCAAGGAAACTTCAGCCGTGGATGTTCCTGCTGGACCTGGGGATTGAACCAGCAACCTTCCGGTACCAAGCCCGGTCTCTAACCATTAGCCAAGGCTACACTCCATTGGGATTAAAACACAACACAAGTACTTTTTAATGTGTATCTGTGTCTGTAAAAGGAAACATATGGCGTCACATCAATGTCAAAAATAGAGGACGCAGTAAAACCAGGTGGAACATTTAAATCTGTACCTTGTTAAAATTGTGTTAGTTAATCGCGAATGTGAAAAACCCATGGAGAGAGAGAGAGAGAATATTATATTCTTTTACAAAGGTTTTGAAATGGGAGGTTTGGGGGCGGGGTCAGGGCCGTTCTTCTCAGTGAATGCTATTGGCTGATGTCTCCTGGTTCTGTGACTGCCTCATACACTGTATGTCCCTCCTACTGGGAGAAGCCTTCTACAGAAAAACAAACATGGAGGATGTGTACCGTGGTTATTAATGTTTCGTTTTGAAATGGGGAAAATGTAAAATAGGAGACTACTCCGTATCCAAAATAATTTTGAGAGTATGCTTCTAAGGCCGTCCCACAGCTGTAGTGTGATATGATGTGAATGTGTATTAATTTCTAATAAGAAATTGTGCCTTTCGGAGAGTATTTGATATACCCAAACTTTAGCTCGCTTCAGAGACACACCAAGCAAGATTGGAATTTGAAGATAAGCTTTTCAGAAAGAACTTGATATCCAAGATATATCATTCATTGTATGTATGATATGTATGAGAGAGGGCCGCGAGAGTGAACGCTGGCGCGTGTAGCTGCCGCTGCTCTCCGGTTATTTATTTATTTATTTATTTTCCTGCTGTTTCCTATCTCTACTTTTTCGCCATGTGGATTAATGTCTTGTCTGTAAGGTTTGTCTTCGCTTGGGCTGTATTGTCCACAGTAATTCATCCATCTGCAACCTTACACCAGTATTCAGCTGCTGAACTTCTCAAGCTGCGGTTCCACCTGCCCCTTGTGCCGCCAGTACTTCACATCCACCCGGACATCGCCCGGCCTCCTCGACGCAGATACATCCACCGCGGATCCCGACGGAACTTCCACATTGACGACTCCTTGGCCATAAGTACCATCTGGTCTAAATCTCGTCGCCCTTGGAGAAACCCTGACAGGAAAGTGGACCGTGCTGTCTTAGTCAGGATAGCTAGGTCGGCTAACACCATTGAATCCACGGACCATTGTGAAGCTAACGTCGGGCTTCTCAACACTCGGTCCCTCACGGGTAAAAGCCTTCTCCTCCGGGACATCCTCCTCGACCGTAAGTTCGACATTCTCTGTCTTACTGAGACGTGGCAACAACCAGGGGACTTTTCCCAGCTGAATGAGCTAACGCCGGCTGGGTTTGTTTACATCTCTCAGCCGCGTGTTACTGGTCGAGGAGGAGGTATCGCGATACTTTACCGTGAGCAGTTGAAAGCCACCACACTCATTTTACCTGTTTACATCACATTTGAAGTAGTAGCCATACAGCTGCATGGTCCAAAACCAACTGTTCTGGCTAATATCTATCGTCCTCCCAAGCCTAATAAGGATTTCATAAATGACTTTTCAGCATTTCTCACTTTCCTCTGTTCACATTTTTCCAATATTATTCTGCTTGGTGATTTCAACATACATATGGACAATGTAAACCACACCACTACTAAGGATTTTACATCTTGCCTGGACAGTTTCGGATTACAACAGCATGTCAACTTGCCAACTCACTCTAAAGGACATACCTTGGACCTGGTCTGCTGTTCTGGTGTAACTCCACACAACTGTACTGCCAACGAACTCCCTGTCTCTGATCATTCTGTTATTTCTTTCAAAATCAATATGGCTTTATCTAAAAATAGACCACCACGTACCATTACATATCGTAATATCAAAAATGTTAATCTAACCTCACTTTTATCAGGTATTGACAGTCTTCCAAATCCGAGTAATTCAGCCACTACTGATGATTTGGTTCAACTCTATAACACTGGACTTCACTCTCTACTGGACTCACTCGCTCCTTTAAAAACCCGGACTGTCTTTTTCACCCATTCCGCTCCTTGGTTCACAACTTACCTACGTCAGCTCAAAGCTACTGGACGCCAGCTGGAGCGCCTCTTCAAGAAAACTGGACTCACAATCCATAAGGATCTGTATCATAACCATCTCCTTCTATACAAAGACAACCTTCGCACAGCAAAATCCCAGTACTTCTCCCAACTAATTAGAGCTGGTGATGGAAACACACGGGCCCTGTTTTCTTTGGTCACCTCCACTCTCCGCCCACCAGACTCTTTACCTTCTCATTTCTACTCTGCCGACCATTGCAACTTACTAATGTCATTCTTCAATACCAAAATAGATCTGATACACCAACAATTGCTTCCTGACACTCTCTGTACATTATTTTCTCCAGTTCCAGCCCCTTATATTCACCCATTTACTACATTTCAACTTCCAACTATCTCCAATATCTCTGATCTCATCCATAAATCTAAACCTTCCACTTCTCAACTTGACCCTCTCCCAACACCCCTGGTTAAAACATGTTTATCTTCACTATTGCCTCTGATAACTGCCATTATTCACTCCTCCCTCACTTCTGGATCTATTCTTAAGAAACCCGGTCTAGATCCTAACAACTTCAATAACCTTCGTCCCATCTCTAACCTACCTTTTCTTTCAAAAATCCTAGAGAAGACAGTTGCCTCTCAGATTCATTCCCATCTCTCTAATAACCACCTCTATGAACAGTTTCAATCTGGGTTTCGTCCTCATCACAGTACAGAAACAGCTCTCCTCAAAATAACAAATGACCTTCTGACTGCAGCAGACTCGGGTGTTTTATCTATACTCATTCTTCTTGACCTGAGTGCAGCATTTGACACCATCTCCCATTCTATCCTCCTCCATAGACTATCAGCCATCGGTTTTTCCAACACACCACTGGACTGGTTCACCTCATATCTTTCTGACGGCACTCAGTTTATTCAGTTAAAGACATTCACATCCCAGCCATCTCCTCTCACTTCCGGTGTTCCTCAAGGCTCTGTCCTTGGTCCAATTCTCTTCATAATCTATCTTCTCCCCCTTGGTCATATCTTCCGTAAACACAACATCCAGTTTCATTGCTATGCTGACGACACCCAGCTCTACCTTTCTAGCGAACCCACTTCCTCTCTCCCTCCCACCTCCCTATGCAATTGCTTAGAGGAAGTCAAGTCTTGGTTCTCCTCCAATTTTCTCAAACTCAACAGTGATAAAACAGAGGTTCTCCTCATCAGTTCAAAATCCACTCTTGCAAAAGTAAACAGTTTCTCCATCCCCAATGACAATACTTTTGTTTCCCCCTCCACCTCAGGTAAGGAGTCTGGGTGTCGTCCTTGATAGCACTCTGTCTTTCCAAACCCATATAAATAACATCACTCGCTCTGCATACTTCCATCTTCGTCATATCAACCGCCTCCGTCCTTCCCTCACTCCTGACAATACTGCCATCCTGGTCCACTCCCTGGTCACATCCCGTCTGGACTATTGCAATTCTCTTTTATCTGGTCTCCCCTTCAAGACCCTTCATAAGTTGCAATTGGTTCAGAATGCTGCAGCCCGTATTATCTCTAGAACTCCATCCATTGATCACATCACCCCTGTTCTTCAACAGCTCCACTGGCTTCCTGTTAAATCTCGCATTGACTTTAAACTCATATTGCTTACTTTTAAGGCCATCCATCACCTTGCCCCACCATACCTCACAGAGCTCCTCCACATAAACAGACCCTGCCGGACTCTTAGATCCTCCTCATCCATCAGTCTCACTGTCCCTCCAGCCCGTCTGACCACCATGGGGTCTAGAGCTTTTAGCCGCACCGCACACCGTCTTTGGAATTCCCTCCCACCGGACATTCGTAATATTGACTGCCTGGACATTTTTAAATCACACCTCAAGACCCACCTGTTCAGGACAGCATACAGTCTTTAGCCTAGTCCTTTGATTTTTGATTTTATGTATCTCTTTAATTAGCCAGTTTAGCTAACTAGCTTTGTTTATATACCTGTTGTTTTGCTTTGATTTTATTATGTACGGTGACCTTGAGAGTCTTGAAAGGCGCCAAAAATAAAATGTATTATTATTAACTGGCCCCAAATTGGTGCCTGGCTGTCTGTGTCAGAGAGTCATAAAACTGACACTATAGGTCCTTTCAAGGAAAGTTTATAACCAGGTCTTGGGGGATCATGGAACTCTTCTCAAAAGCAGGATGCAGAGAGACACTCCCGAGGATCAGTTTAACTTTAATTAAAACATGATTCCCATTGGTTTAAAACAATTTGAAGTTACATATGTGCACAACTGTTTGAAATTAATTCCATTTGGACAATCAAAATGGGTGGGATTAATTTACATGTGTTTAAAGTCATTTTTGTTTATATGAATTTATGTAGAACCAAGGTAGCCACATATTATGTGTGTAGTTGGTTAATAATTATATAGAAAATTGTTGTCTTTTTCTTAATGATATTACTTTGTGTTAACATATAATCTTTTATATTGCAAAGTATGATTCAGAATCCTGGGATATTCACTCACCAGGGATGGTCAAGTCTTTGTCTTGTCAAGTGTCATAAATTCTATTAGATGCCACTCCCAAGGTAGAGGAAACAGCCAATCAGGAGCAAGAAAAGCTCCAATTCTCCCTCATTGAGGACGAATCAGGTATTCAGGGCGGGTTTTCAAAACTCTGGTAAAAGCCAGTCACACACCACACTTAGGGGCTCTCGCTCACTCTTTTTAACACTCCTCTGAGACACACTCTTAGATAATTTTGGAGAGGAAGACGTTTTTCTGAAGAACATCTCTCTCCTGCTTTCAGCAGACATTGCTTCTCAGATAGGGTAGTCATAGCGCTCCTCTGCAGACGTAGTCTCTCTCATGGCTCTCTTCAACAGTATTGGGCCCCTCGTGGTCCAGAGAGAACCGATTTTTCTATGTCCAGATAGAAACTATAGATTAAGAAAAGCTATAGTTTAATCCTAGCGAAATCTCAACACCACACCCAGAGCATGGAAGCCTTAGACCTCTGACCCTAAAAAGGAAGATGCCTCCGGATCAACAATGACGAAAGAAGGCTGCATGCACCCTCAGAATTACCTTCTGAGATGAGGCCCCAGGAGAGACCTGCTTGGACTCTCTCAAAAGGCGGCAGATCAGCGACGATGAAGAATCCCCACAGAGACCTTCAGAATGCCACCAGCTCCGACGGCTGCGTCTGAAAGCCTCGTGAGAAAAGGAACGCTCGCGACTGCAAACTACAAGGCCCACGTCTGCAATTCTCCAGGAAGTCGTGCCGGAAGGCACCGTCAGCGATATGCTCACTGTCCATCTCTGGATACGTAAGGTCACATGGTCTCATGTCTCTCATGGCTCATGGGTTGGTACTGAAAGTTTGCTGGGATAAACAATAGCCTTTCTTAGAACTTAGGGTAATAATTATCATAGAGAAATTCCCTCATATATTAATCTCCCTGTTCCTCCATATATCGCTGTAATCTATTTTATTATATGAATGCCTAATATTCATTATTTGATATTATTATTAATAAACCAGTTGTGTGATTAAACCAATCCTTGGTTATTTTTTTGTGTGTGTGCACCTTTCTTGTATGGAATTATAATTTCTAGTTCAGATTCCATTTCAGAGTCAAGAACCCACGGCAGGTCAATGAGCGTAATTCATTAATAATAGTTCATTCTAGCTAATTCTGCTGTATAATGTGTGAAGATGACCTACTTGTCTGAGCTAAAATTAAGACAGGTAAGGACACTACATATTATTTAATGGCTCCCAAACATGGAGTTTAGCAAAATGAATTAAATAATTGATTATTAATAAAATAATAATTAATAATCATTGACTCCTCTATGTAGTGCTTATGCCACCGCAACATATGCATACTATTTCCACTACACAGCATCTCTGTGGAGTGAGAGTGGGTGAAATATAAAGTAAATGTAGCTAGTGAACAGGAGTCGACTCACAAACGAATCTATTCTTTGAGCATCTGGAACTATGACTCGAGCATCAACTCTTGGCAAATGATTTAAAGAATCAACTCTCAGTCGACTCAATCTAAGGTTTCTAACGCCTTCCTGCAGTGAACATCATTTCCACTTGTTTATCACATATTACTATGATCTGAACCCACTGTAGACAGTGGAATATGACCTTATCTCAACTCTGTTTATCCATGGTGCTGTCCCGGGGAAAACAGTACCTCTGCTTCTCCCAGTAGGAGGAACATATACAGTGTATGAGGCAGTCACAGAACCAGGAGACATCAGCCAATAGCATTCACTGAGAGAAACTGCCCTGACCATTAGATTTTAGCCTGTTTGATACTGGAGTGTTTTTGTAAATTAAACAGAATTTGGTGCTTGTTGGTTTGATTCTAAACAGCAGCTTGTTTTGCACTGAGTAAATACCACATCTCTCACTTTACCTCTCTCTCTCTCTCTGCAGATTGTCTGGTTGTTTAGTTACAAAGGAAGGCTGTGCTTTTCTGGCTTCAGCTTTGAGCTCAAACCCCTCACACCTGAAAGAACTGGATCTGAGCTACAATCACCCAGGAGACACAGGAGTGAAGCTGCTCTCTGTTAAACTGGAGGATCCACACTGCAGACTGGACACACTCAGGTACGGACAGCTTTCTGTATTTGTGTGTGTTCAGTTACTGATGTCATCTGCTGTTACTGTATTTCTATAAAGCTCTACAGCTCATTGTTCCTTCTTCATTTAGCCTCTGCTCTGCTCTAGTAGTATTTAATGGTTAGAGTATCACCCTTCACCGCTCTGTCTCCACTGTTCAGTGTGTAACTGTATAGACTCAGCAGTGTTATGATCTGGGGGTCATCTGTGGGTCAGGTCTAGACTCAGCAGTGTTATGATCTGGGGGTCTTCGGTGAGTCAGGTCTAGACTCAGCAGTGTTATGATCTGGGGGTCTTCGGTGGGTCAGGTCTAGACTCAGCAGTGTTATGATCTGGGGGTCTTCAGTGGGTCAGGTCTAGACTCAGCAGTGTTATGATCTGGGGGTCTTCAGTGAGTCAGGTCTAGACTCAGCAGTGTTATGATCTGGGGTCTTCAGTGGGTCAGGTCTAGACTCAGCAGTGTTATGATCTGGGGGTCTTCAGTGAGTCAGGTCTAGACTCAGCAGTGTTATGATCTGGGGGTCTTCAGTGGGTCAGGTCTAGACTCAGCAGTGTTATTATCTGGGGGTCTTCAGTGGGTCATGTCTAGTCTCAGCAGTGTTATGACCTGGGGGTCTTCAGTGGGTCAGGTCTAGACTCAGCAGTTTTATGATCTAGGGGTCTTTAGTGCGTCAGGTCTAGACTCAGCAGTGTTATTATCTGGGGGTATTCAGTGGGTCAGGTCTAGACTCAGCAGTGTTATGATCTGGGGGTCTTCAGTGAGTCAGGTCTAGACTCAGCAGTGTTATGATCTGGGGGTCTTCAGTGGGTCAGGTCTAGACTCAGCAGTGTTATTATCTGGGGGTCTTCAGTGGGTCATGTCTAGTCTCAGCAGTGTTATGACCTGGGGGTCTTCAGTGGGTCAGGTCTAGACTCAGCAGTTTTATGATCTAGGGGTCTTTAGTGCGTCAGGTCTAGACTCAGCAGTGTTATTATCTGGGGGTATTCAGTGGGTCAGGTCTAGACTCAGCAGTGTTATGATCTGGGGGTCTTCAGTGGGTCGGGTCTAGACTCAGCAGTGTTATGATCTGGGGGTCTTCAGTGGGTCGGGTCTAGACTCAGCAGTGTTATGATCTGGGGGTCTTCAGTGGGTCAGGTCTAGACTCTGCAGTGTTATGATCTGGGGTTCTTCAGTGGGTCAGGTCTAGACTCAGCAGTGTTATGATCTGGGGGTCTTCAGTGGGTCAGGTCTAGACTCAGCAGTGTTATGATCTGGGGGTATTCAGTGGGTCAGGTCTAGACTCAGCAGTGGTGTGTGGCAGTAAAATGAAGTCCACTGAGGACCTGAATGGACTGAATGACCAGGTCGTCCCAGCATTGGATTGTTTCAGGACAACACCAAGATTCATCAGGCTCAGATTGTGAAAGGGTGAGGAATCATTTTCACACATGAACTGACCACCCCAGAGTCCTGACCTGAACCCACTGAGAGTCTTTGGGACATGCTGGAGAAGACTTTACGGAGTGGTCTGACTCTCCCGTCATCAATACAAGATCTCCACCAAAAATGAAGGCAGCTCTGGAGGAAATAAATGTTGTGGTGTTGTAGAAGGTTGTAGAAACAGAGCTGTGGTGAATGTGGAGTGTAATCAAAGCTAAAGGTGGTCCAGTGAAATATTAGAGTGTGTGAGTTGTGTTGGTCGGGCAGTGTAGGGGTGTGTGATGAAATGGTCAGTGAGAGCAGGTACAAGGCAGAAGAACCTAATAAATGAGCAGCTGAGTGTAGGATCTAGAAAGGGTTTAATGGAGCAGTTGTAGAAGAGCGACTCTGCTGCATTATTCTGTGTTAAAGGCTGAGAGGAACAGAGGAAGTTGGAGGAAATGAAACACAGAGAAAGAGAAACAGAATATTTCTCTGTGATAAAAAGACAGAGGATGAAACACCACAGATGATGATCTTTCTTCTGTTTCCAAAAATGACATCAATGAATGACGCCGTAATGAAGCTGAATGTGGGGCTCAGAGAGAACAGTGAGAACACACACCACTCAAACACAACCATCAACTCACAACTGTGTGTGTGTGTGTGTTGTAGGTTGGAGCATGGAGGAGAGATCAGGATTAAACCAGGACCAAGAAAATGTAGGTTTCTCTCTCTCTCTCTATCACTCTCTGCCTCTCTCTCTGATGATGATGTATTTGGAGACATTGTGAGATGATTATTTTCTTTGTTAATTGTAATATTTTCTGCTGATTGTAAACAAAGTGGAACAACGAAATGTGATAAACCTCTTTCTCTTTGACACTCACTTTATTTTTCTTTATCAGTCTCTTTTTTTTAATCTCTCCGTTTTTTCTGGATATTCATCTCTTTTTAAAGTCTGTTTATTAATAGTTATGTTGTTAACACATTAATAATCAGTTATAACACAGATATAAAGGGCACCAGTGACCTGTTGTTTGCCAAATAGTGAACCCACATCCATCTACATTTAAACCTCAGATCTTGCCGAATACTGACCTCACTGTGTCTCCTCCATCAGTCGACATTAACCCCGTCAGCTCCAGCACATATTTGTTAATGAGTTTAACCCTTTAATGAATTACCCACCACCAGAGTGTCTTTTTCTACTTTAATGATAATGTGGTGAACCTTAACCTGTGAAATGACTAAACTCATATTCTCAGGTCTGAGCTTATTCTTTACCTCCACATTTTCACTAAGTTCTCTCACACTACACACTACAGAGTTCACTGTCACACTTCCTTTCTCTGTGTTACAAAGGATTATTAATCACTTTTAAAGTGTTCACTGTGTAATTAATAACCTTTATTAGCGTATTCTTATTTTAATGCGGTACTATTGTGTGTCTGATTGTGGGTGGTGTGTCTGATTGTGTGGTGTGTATCTTGTTGTGTGCAGATGCCTGTGAGCTCACACTGGACCCAAACACAGTGAACACACTCCTCTCTCTGTCTGAGGGGAACAGGAAGGTGAAGCGTGTGGAGGACAAACAGTTGTATCCTGATCATCCAGAGAGATTCAGTGATGAAAGGCAGGTTCTGTGCAGAGAGAGTCTGACTGGACGCTGTTACTGGGAAACTGAGTGGAGTGGGGGAGGGGGTTATATTTCAGTGGCGTATAAATCAATCAGGAGAAAAGGACGCAGTGTTGACTGTTGGTTTGGATGGAATGAAAAGTCCTGGAGTCTGAAGTGCTCTAATAACAGTTACTCTGTCCGTCACAATAAGAACAGAACTGATGTCCCTCCTCCTCCCTCCAGCTCTAACAGAGTAGGAGTGTATGTGGACTGTCTGGCCGGCACTCTGTCCTTCTACAGCGTCTCCACTGACACACACACACTCACACACTTACACACACTCACCACCACATTCACTGAACCCCTCTGTGCTGGGCTTAGGCTTTATTCAGACTCCTCAGTGAGTTTGTGTCAGATAAAATAGTGCTGTGTGTGATCTATTGTTTTGATTGGTCTTTTCTGTCAAACGAGCTGCTGCTTTAAAATGTGAGGAGAATCACAAAAGACGATGAAACAGAAATGAAGCTCAGTTTGTAAAAGAAAGCGAGCAGAGAGACTCTTCAGGGACAAAACAGTGATAAAACCTGGATCTGAGTGAACGCTACACCCCTGCACTTCTCTCTCTTTTATATCCCTGATGTAAACAGGATTTTTCAGCTGTTTATTTGATTTCTCTCGTTATAAAGCGCTGTGTTTATTTACACTGTGCGCTGGTCTCCATCGTCTCTCACATCAAATCTATGGGGAGTCAGTTACAAAACAGTGGATTCTCTGTCTCTGACGTGTCCAGCTCGGTCCTACTTCTGTATCCCAGGCTCCTCAACACCATCTGAGCGCCTCTTCTCTACAGCAGGAAATATAGCTTCAAACAGAGAGAACCAGCCTTAGCCCAGAACATGGGAGAGGTTTCTATTGTTACTCTGTAATGAAGGAGTGAGGGTGTGAGTGAGTGAAGGTGTTTCCTGTAGGAGGAAAGAGGACAGAGGGGATCAGGGTGTAATGGGTGGTTTGTGTTCATCTGTGTCGTCAGTGTAAACACAGACCCTCGTCATAGTGCACTTCCACCTCCAGAACTCTTCAGATATTTGTAAATATTAAATATTTAGTTTTCAAACGACGCCAAACACAATGTAAGTGTGGGCTAACACTGAACTGTCTTTGTTCTTGTTAATCTGGTTAATGGTGTAAACTGAGCACAGACAGTGTGTTGATGCTGAGTGGACGGGGGTTAAGAGATGTGTCTTAAAGCTGAAAGGAAACACAAACATAGGAACCGAAGGAAAAGATGGGGCTTCTCTAAGAAACTCTTCTCCTTTCTGTGAGATTGGATTCTGGGGGTTTGTTGTGGGGGGAAATGAAAGAGTGATGTTTGTTGGTGGAAAAGAAGAATTCTGAAATATACTTTTATTAAAGTTTAATATTATGAACATTTAATAAATCTCTTAAAAACAGAAGTCTGTCTTTCTACTGCATCTCCACACACACTCTCACACACACACACACACTCTGAAGCCCTCTATTCAGGGTGTAGTCTGTGTGATGGTGTCTCCTCAGGGGGTTGGGATGGTTGTGAATATTCAGTGGGGTTGTGTCAGATGGAGCTTCAGTAAATCTTCAACTATCTTCAGGAATCTGTGTAAAATCTGTTTCAAGGCGGTTCCAGTAATGAACTTTATAGTGGAGCTTGTTGAGAACGTGCCAAAGATCTCTGAACTCCTTCAGATGTTAAAAAGCTCCAGAGCTGGGATTTTCAGGGCTGTGAGTTCTGTTCTGAAGCTGAAGACCAGGGCTTCACTTCACTGCTCCTGTAAAGGCACTCTTTAGAGATACGAGGTTCTGACACAACAGCCGTGACACGCCTCCTTTCTATCAGCAGCTTCAGTGCAGTTCATCACAAGTTTGGGTACACCTGAGTACATGGTTGAGTCTCTGAGGTGAAGGAGATGAACACATTCACTTCACTTCTGCTTCTCTTTTTATTTTCTGAATTTCCCACTATGTTATGTTTAAAAATAAACAGAAACTGTGGATTAAATGCTTAATTTATAAGCTATAATTCTTCTTTTTTTTCATTTAGAGAAATTATAAACGTGTACGTTGACTGAGGTTGTTCAAAATTTCCCACTGTTTAACTTCATCCTTTAATTCTGGCTCTTCTTCCAGACCATGATCATTTAAATAGATGTCTGTTTTTATTACTGTGTATGGATTTGTTGCTGTTTCTGTTTCTAAACTAATTGTACAGTTGTTAATAAATGAATGATGAGTCTCTGTTATGAATTTGTTAATAACCACATTGTGGACGAAAAACAGAAAACGTAAATAAATGTTTTAAAAGTTTCTTGGTTACTTTATAATTTTGCAGTTATTTCATACATATTTTTCTTTGTATTTTGCCTGTCTTTTGTTTCTTTTTTTAAACCTCTCTTTTTTTAAATCTGCTTCTGCTTCCTTTTTTCCTTCTGACTTTTGAAACAGTTTTCACGGATGGCAGGGGCTTCACAAACCTCCATTGGTCACTGATTGTGTTGTAGTGGAAATAGTTATGCACATGTTGCAGTTGCATAAGCACTACATAGGAGTCAATGATAATTCATTATTATTTTATTAATATTTAATTATTTAATTCGTTTTGCTAAGCTCCATGTTTGGGAGCCATTCAATAATATGTAGTGTCTTTAACTGTCCAATTTTAGCTTAGATAAGTAGGTCATCTTCACATATTATACAGCAGAATTAGCTAGAAATGACTATTATTAATGAATTATGCTCATTGACCCGCCGTGGGTTCTTGACTCTGAAATGGAATCTGAACACACAAACAAATAACCAAGGATTGATTTCATCACACAACTGAACACACAAATCTCTTAAGCCACTCAGGGCCTGTGTAATACACATCAAACACACACACATTAATCTCTTCAACTACTCAGGGCTTGTGCAATAATCTGTTATTTATATTGTATAAAACTGCATGTTTCTACTGTTTTTTTTTTTTTTTTTTAAGCACTTTAAGGATTGCTGCTCAATTTCGTTGTACATGTGCAATGACAATAAAAGCTATCTATCTATCTATCTATCTATCTATTATTAATAATAATATCAAATAATGAATATTAATTAGACATTCATATAATGAAAGGGATTACAGCGATACATGAGGGAACAGGGAGATTAATGTATGAGGAGATTTCTCTATGATAATTACCCTAAATTCTAGAAAACGCTATTGTTGATCCCAGGAAGCATTCACCACCAACCTACTGAGCAATGAAAGAAATGAGACCATGTGACCTTACGTATTCGTGGAGATGGACTGGAGATAGCTGGGAGTATGTCGTTGACGTGCTGTGCTTTCCGGCACGACTTCCTGGAGGGATGCAGATGCAGGCCTGGCAGGTTGCGGCCGCGGGCGTTCCCTTTCTCCCCCTATTCAGACACAGCGACCCCTCCGTCGGAGCTGGTGGCATTCTGAAGCTCTCTGTGGGGATTCTCTGTCATCGCTGATCTGCCGCCTTGTGAGAGACACGTCCATGCAGGTCTCTCCTGGGCCTCATCTCAGAAGGTCATTCTGAGGGTGCGTGTGGCTGTCTTCGTCGTTGCTGGTCCGTAAGCTTTGTCAGAGGTCTCCTTCATGCTCTGGGTGTGGTGTTGAATTCTTGCTGGAATAACTAAAGCCCTGTTTACTATAGTTCTCTATTAGGGACAAAATTAATATAGACCTTCTGTCTATTTGGACTATGTTTGAGGGGCCTGAGCCATGAGTCTGACGCCTGCAGTCATTTCAAAATCCGAGTCATTTTCCTGTTTAGCCTTGAAAAAGACTAAAAGACAAAAAGCAAAGAAGCCCCAAGTGTCTGAAGCCTTTAAGTTGAAAAAGCCATCAACTGAAACAGTGCATTGAATTCACACTGGGGGAAGACTCCAGCCACAAGTTTCCAGAAAACCAATGTTTCTGAACCTGACAGAGCCTTACACTGCAGCCCATAGCAATGTAGCTCTCATTGCACCCGATGTGAAATGCTTCCTCATGGGATGAATCTGTAGGACGTGGCATGTGGGCTGTTTTTACAATTGCACCCTCACTTTCATCCACAGCTCCTTCCTCCACATGCCCTTCCTGTAATGTTAAGGGAGGTACTGTCACCTCACCCTCTTCTTGACTCATCTCCTCAGACAACACTGTTCCTGTTGCTGCCCGTGAACATGACTCAGTCCTACACTCTGCCTCTACGTCTTACTTATTTTGATGTGAAAGTCTGAAGAAAAAAAAGCATGACCACAATTATTTAGCAGGAGAATGTCAAGTAGCTCTCACAGTAAAGAGTTGAAAATAGATGCAAACATACCCTGCTTTATAATTACAGCATTCCGCCCAAAACTCACCTTTAGTCCAGGAGTTATTTTCATTCAGGCATTTTTACTTTAACAGCTGAGGTTTACAAACAAGGACTAATGGTGCTAGGCAATTATCATTATAAACTAATATATGTTGAGGGCTAAATATAATGCTCTATGATATAGAACAGCATACAGACAATGATAAATAAACAGGAAATGTATTTTAGCGGTCTATTTGATTTTTTTGCCATAATAATAGGCCCATTGTTAACAATAACTACTCAGAGTGGGTTTCTGATCTCAAATCAAAGGCAGGTCTTAAGCTGAGCTACATCACAGTCTGATGAGGTAAACTGATACAAGTAATAGTATGATATAAACACAGGTCCAGTGCTGTGATTGGAGGGAGTCTGACGAGGGGGCGGGGCAGTTCTATAGTCTGTGTACACTGTGTGAGGTACAGCACAAATTTAGAATGACTCATTTCATGCCATGGTTTCCGACTTGGGCAGACAACAGAAAACTGACTGGGTGATATTGTTTCACAGTGTGTGGGTTGGGAGGAGCTCCAGATCCACAGATGAACAGACTAATGCACTGATTTTTTTTTTTCATAACATGTCCCATTTAACGGTTTTTAAGCTGTGGCCATGTAACAACACAAGGGCAGTGTCCATCTTGAACGTTCAGTAGTATATGATTTTTAATACAATAATAATATATAGGAAAGAAAATGAAGGAGGAAATAAATACAAATATATTTAACATTCAGGTTTATATTTGTCAGAGACCTGCTGCACTTTTACTTTCACTTTGTAGGGAATTCTATAGAACAGCCCAGTGACACACACCCTGACTCACTCACAGCAGCAGAGCTTCAGCTCCTCATCAGAGATTTCTGTGACGAAGGTAAGACTTCAGATCTAAACACAGTAGAAATGGTCCTAAATGTGAATATTTATTAGTTACTGTGAAGACATTTTAAACGGTCATTTTGGAGCTTTTCTGTTGGTGGATTCCTGCTGAAGCTGTAACACAGTGTAAAGAGAAGCTTGTAGTTCCCAATGAGGAAAAACATAAAGGGCTTTACTGGGATAAAGAAGATAAAGCAGCTTACACCTGACCTGACTCTGTATGAATGTTTGTAGGTGGTTACATATGGAGCCCTGGAGGGGCCATGAGTAAAAAACTATACACTTTTTTGTGCGCATGTTTTAGTTCATTCAAGTGAATGAATTAGTAATTTGTTTATGAAATAACTAATTAAATCACTGGGGGCTCCACTGAAGCAAGCTACCTTTAGCCAAAACCCTTATAATGTGCGAGCCCTGGTACTAATCACTGCAGTCACTGCATACATTCATTCATTCATTATCTGTAACTCTTATCCAATTCTGGGTCGCGGTGGGTCCAGAGCCTACCTGGAATCATTGGGCGCAAGGCAGGAATACACCCTGGAGGGGGCGCCAGTCCTTCACAGGGCACGCAGTCACTGCACATGAAATAATTATTATGACCTTAATTAGTCCATAAAGACAAAAGATATCAGTTTAGTGTTCATCAGACTGTGTACATATGAATTATGAAGTGAATGTAAGGAAGTGTTGAAGTAAACGGCGTGCATCATTTATCCTTTGACACAATGATACGAAGACTTTCCTTCATCTGGTCTCTTTTCTATTAAAAGTTAAAGAATTGAAAGCAGAACTTTTGAAAACACATAAAACATAAAATGAAGACATATTAACATTTCTGTTGGTTTTGCACCCAATGTGGAGTGTATTTATATTTATTTATTTCATTTCTCAGCTGCTTTCTCACTGCCTTTTCCAGCATCCGTAATAAACTCTTATCTCTGTGTCTTTACAGCAGTGACTGCTTACATCTAACAGAAGGGTTAGTCAGTCAGCAGTCATTAAAGTATATGATGGATATCAGATGAAGATGTTATAACTGCATATATAATTGCAGCAGCAGCAGCGCAAACACAGCCACACACTCACTGTTTAAGCACTGTTTCCTATTGTACTACACTTGTGCACTTGTTTTCATTAGGAATCGTTAATAACTGCTCTTTATTTTATTTAGGGATTTTTTTAAAGACAACATTTGTCACATTAGTGCACAGTTTTATGTTCAGATGTAAAAGTTTCCATTAAACCCTTTGTACAGAAACGCCCTCTATTGTTAATCAACATTAATTAGTTCACAGCGTCAAATTATTTGATCAAAAAGCCCTCAACACCACCTCATATGTCTCAGTAGTAACACCACTACACACACACTGACTTTCAGCCCCCTGCTCGGTACTGACTGTTTACACCTGGAGCAGGACGACATTTAAACTCGGACATTTAAACCATAACAGACTGTAAAATCTCTTCAGATTCTGTCTTTAAAAAAACACAGTCTCAGGAGAGAGGCGCCGCACCGGTGAAAAGCTCCAAAAGACAATCCCTTACTCACCACGCCACAGTAAACGTGTCTTTATTTCCTGAGTAACGGTAACGCACTGTTCTGGAGCTCCTAGCGCCCAGGCAATGGTAAGATTTGACGTAAAGTCTTCGTGAATTCAAAGTTGAGGGCGTTCCTTCTTAGATTCAGTGCAGCTGTGGACCAATGAGCGGCTGCCGGCTGTGAGCGGGGTCCTATTCCCCGGGGGAGGGGTGCGCTGCCGGACGCCGCTCTCCACAGGGATTCGCTCACAGCTCTGAGGGGGCGGGTCAGAAGTGATTGACACCAATGTAAACCAATAGCAGCGACTGAGAGTAAGACAAAGAGAGTCGATGTGCCGAGATCACTCACTCTCTCTGGGCCTGGGAGAGAGGGAGCCACATAAGAGCGGTATTTCCAACGAGGGCCACAGGGGGGCAGTGTGAGCCCGCAGCGCTTTACCTCCTCTCCCTCCTTTAATGATTTTGCTGGTAGTTTTATGGAGAGAGATTAGTCTCAAAATACTTTACAAATGCGTAAATGTTAATCCACAAATTAAACACAAGTCACAGATATGTTTCACTGTTCACAAATGAACACATCACACTCTGTGTCTCACGGTCTGCAGTTTGTACAAATACAGTTACATTCATAAACACGTGTTTGGTTTTCATAGATATATCATCATTTTATGCGAAAATAAATACATTTGTTTAAATTTACATTGAATATATTTGTAAAATCACTGTCTCGAATTTAAAATGTATTTGTAAAGTGATGAATCTGAACATTCAGTAATTTACAAATACATTTTAAATCTGAGACTTCGACTTGGAGCAGTGCAGAAAGTAACACTGCTCACATTATCACCTCAACAATGAAGCACACTCCAAGTGTCACAAGCAAGAGTCAGTGCTCCTCTTCATACTGCAGCTGTAATGTGATCCACTCAAAAGAAACCCCTCTGATTCCAGTCCACACCGATATCTTACAGAAACATGGACTGAGAGCACTTCAGGCTGCGCTTGAAGACGGTCTGTGGCTTAACCCCTCACTCACCTCCAGCCTCTTAAATCTGAAGAGGGCCCGGTTTTAAACAGTGTTCAAAAACACAAGACCCTTCCTCAAGGGAAATGATGTGACTGGTTTGGTCCCCCACAGTTACACCAGGGTCCAGCACCGTCCAACAGTTCTCCACTGAGTGAATCCCCTGTCAGCACTGAGCCCAGTTTATATTTTGAATGAATGTGTGAGTGTGTGTCGCCCTGTGAAGGACTGGCGCCGCCTCCAGGGTGTGTTCCCATCTTGGGCCCAGTGACTCCAGGTAGACTCCGGACCCACAGCGACCCTGAACTGGATGAGGGTTACAGACAATGAATGAATGAGTGAATATTAATATGAACACTGTGCTACTCAGCAGCAGCTGATTGAGATCTGTAGTGAACACATTGAAATGCTTTATGCTTCAAACACAGGTGATGAATGTTGTAAACTCTATTAATATAATCATAATTCTTTGTTCTCCGACTTCTGCTTCAGCGTCTTGAGTCCGGACGTTCAGAAACTGTCCCACACTTCGTCCAGAAACACTGTTTAAAGAGCAAGGGGGGGACTCTCATCTGCAGCGATGTATTTAAATGTGTTTGCTGTCTCTGAGGCTCAGTGTCCTCTCCTACTCAGTCCTTATGAAACGCAGGATTTCACATCTGCGTCTGGCTCTTCACGTCCCTTGCAGCAGCTGGACATTCATGAGAACTGCAGTCTACTGTAGACTGAGGACTCAGAGCTGGCCAGATACAAGCAGGTACTTCTGTTTTAATAAGAGCTTCAACATCGCCCTCGACAGCGCCCCTAAGAGAAGAGTGCAGTGATTGTGCCAGTGCTCATGTGTTAAATATACCACATCTAGTCTTGTAGACGGCTGTCTCACCTTGTCTTCAGCGCTGACGTTAGAGGAGTCACTCTTTCTGCTTTTGAGGTTGTTTCTGAGACTGGAGAAGAACCCTGTAAAGAGCCTCCATTCAGACGCGTGCTGTGGACGTTTGGAGACTCGCTTATGGAGTTTATAAAGAACGAATAATGAGATATTCAGGCCATAAAAGGAAAAACGAGGTGCTGTTCTTGTCGTATTGTGCTCCCTCTTCACTCTGAAGTCAGTCACAGAGGTTTCCTGTGGTCTGTCAGGCTCTATTGGGTCTGTACATGTCTGTGTGGTAAGGCTCCACCCCTCAGACAGAGGGAGGACAGACAGAAACATGGGCTCAGATTCACTGTGTTTGTGTTTCTCATCTCTACACAGGATCATTACAAATGGACAGTAGACAAACACCAGGATGGTTTACTTACAGGGGGTTGTGGTGGTGAGCAGTCAGTCCAGCAGAGATGGTGCACTACTGGACTGACTGGTGTTTGCTTATAGAGGCTGTGATCACACGGCACCTGGCATTCCCTGGAAATACAGTCCACAAAGGCGAGGAATGACATCACACACACAATCACAACACACACTTCCTCTAGCATCTACAGACACGAAGTATAAACGCACATCTACAGCTCGTCTAACACCACAAACTAACTCCTCAGATCCAGTGGGAACCCTGCAAATAGAGACAGCAAGAGAAGAGAGAGACTGCAAACAGAGACAGTGTTAAAATGAACCATGCACATATCTACAGATCCTACTCCTACCATCTACAGAAACTGACCTTGACTTCCCTTGAACTGTACAAACACAGCTAAATCAATACAGACACAAATAATACTCACTCTACTCTAATAATATACACGCATTACACTACATTATTATTATTATTATTAAAACTAGTGATTAAAAATGAATGAGAAGAATAAAGTGAGGAGCTGAAGGAGGCGTAGATGGTCAGATGTCCTCGAGCCTGTCCAAGAGATCTTCAGCGTGGCTCTGGAAGATCTCTCACACCGCTCTGAACAAAGACCCAGGAGAGCTGTACTCTGACTCCTCCAGCGTAAAGACGCTCTCCAAAAAGAGCAGCATCGCGTTCTGAAAGACAGAAGTAGAGATTCTGCTCAAATGAGGCCAACAAACCCCTTCAAAAGAAAAGCACATCATTTCTACACTGAGCTGCTGCTGCACAGGTGTGTCGTGTGGCGATGGATGGTCAGTGTTACCCGGACAAGGAGCAGGCACTGGTCAGCTCTGGGTCTGCTCTGCCTGGTGACTGCAGAGACCGAGGAGATCACGGCCATCAGGTGGTGGAGGAATCCTCCTGGCCTCTGAAAATGAAGTTCAAACGACATGAGCGCTGCCATTTAGTTATTCTAGGCCCCTAGGGGTCACATCCATTCTAGAAGCAGTGATGGACACCACACACACACGCTCCACTGGAGAAACAGAAGGACATCTTACTGGACAGATCTGAGGCTCCGCCCCCGCCTGGATTCTCAGCAGCACAACCTCAAAGATGACGTCCATGAAGTTGAAGAGCTGGATCTGAGAGTGAGAGGAAGCGTTAGTGACACACACGGTCCGGTTTCATAAGTAGTGCCGATGCTTTCCATCACGTCTGGTTATTCAGACTCACTCCGATCTCCGCCAGCTCCTCTACAACCCCTTCACCACAGGAGGGAGACTCGGCCGTCACCAGCAGACGATGGTAGAGCTGCTGGAAGAGTCTCACGTCCTGCAGGATGTAAAGAGATGCACAGAATCACATTAGTGAAGCAGTTATATTACATCACATCATTTAATATGACGCAGCGATCATTTTCTTACCCTGTCGTTGAGGGCGGCCAGGTCCTCCAACATCATACAGCCAGCTTCACGGAGACTGTAGCGACAGCCTGCTTCACTGAGTGTGGTCTACACAAGCAATGGAAGGAGTTTCAGTGAAAACGGACTGGAGACTCATCACTGCTTAAAGACAGCGGCCTTCAGATGAGGTAGAAATACAGTGGTTTCATGTGGTTCTCTTACAGTGAAGGCCTGGCGCAGGGCCCGCAGTTTAAGAGGGAAGCTGGTCATCCTCTTAATCTCTGAGTAGATGCTGTGGAGAAGGAGCAGGTTTTGCATGAGGTCAGTTCTGTTAATAGATGCCAGCACTTTTATTCAGTGTGGGACGTAAAAGGGTTAAAGCTGCCCCTGTACTCACTGCAAAGAGGGCACCTCCCGAGCCACAGCCTCTGCATCTCCAGACGTCTGTAACACCACACATTCACCTCCTGTTCCAGTCTTATATCATTCAGGGAGTTCTAATTACCGTAATAACAGCTGCACATCTGCTTTACCTCAGGAGTGGGCTCAGGCTGAGGCTGAGGGTCTGGGTCGGGGCGGGTCACCTCTGTGCCCGAGCTGGTTCTGAAGGACCACGCCTCCTGTCCGATGAAGAGGGACTGACACGTGCGGAGCACCTTCGTCACCTGGACAACAACAACACACTCAGTACTTGGGAACAGCGCAGTGCAGTGGTTTTTCAAAAGGCATTCTACAAAGATCAGGTCCAGGAAAGAGGGCCCTAATATGAAACAAATAAACACTGATTATTAATAAGTTCTTAAGATAAAACACTGAGTATATTGTTACAAACAGAATGAATAGCTGCTTTCTCGGTTTATTTACAACTTTTAAACTGTCCCCGACTCTTTTGGAAGTGAGGTTTGTACAAGAGCAGGTGTGTTAGTGTTTACTAGAACACGCTGAACCCACCTCAACACCTCCAGATGTTTTACAGCTGTGTTCCTCGGTGAACGCGCAGGATGCCACTCGCGTCAGGAGACCGTCAACTCGCTAAAAAAGAATCAACAGCAACAGCTCAGCTCCTTACACCAGCTTCACAGTGTGAGTCAAGCTCCATCAAAAGACCAGGCTGAAGTGAACATAGACACGTCTGAGAGATCTCACCTGGGCAAGGGTGACCCTCGCGGTGGATGCGGTCCAAACGGGGCACTGTAAGAGAAGTTCTGGTCGTCATATGGATGATATAAACTACGACTAGTGAAATGAATGAGAGAAAATGAAAGAATGGTGCTGGAGATGAGTGCAGTGGGAGGAGGTGTGGACCTTAGCCGATGGAATGAAAAAACCCTTGGTGTGAATCCACCAGTGATATGCAAGTGCCCCCTGCGTGAGCTCAACGTAGTGGAGCCTGACATGGACCCTCTGGAAGACACACAGAACACACACACACAGGCAAATAAGACCCTACAAAGTCACAGATGTGATTAACAACACCAGACAGGAGGTCTTGAACAGATAAAGGTGCATACCTTCTTGTCTGCACGGTGCCACTCTGTGCTGGAGAAACGCTGAGTCCAGAAAGTCCTCTGCATTCCTCCATGAAGCCGAACGACCGGCCGCTCCAGAAAGAGCCTGGAACACTTTGGGGGTGGGGGGTGGTGCACATTAGAATGAACCACTACAAACAGGCTCAGAAGTTAAAGAGCTCATATGAGTCTCATTCTCTCCATCGGTGACCACTGTTAGCGCCCTCTAGTGGTCCAGATACGCACCGTCCAAATATGAACAGTTAGTATTCACTCCTTTTTGTGGCGTCATACACCAACACATTACCATACATCCACCTATTCAGCCTACAGCAGTTAAGCCCCGCCCATTCACACTGAAGTTAAATGAGGAAACCAATGAGAACAGGGCTCACTTAAGTATAAATAATTCACAATGAACCCAGCAGCTTCACTCACACTGTATGTGATCACAGGGCCCGAGGGGACCACAAGGGTCCCACCCTCCTCTGTGCGGAGCTGCAGTAAACAGAGAGTGAGGTAGAGATCAGTGTGTTCGTTATATTGAGTGGAGTTACTCCCAGCAGTGGTAGTGTGTGTGGATAGTGACCTCAGGCTGGTCTCCGGTGACCCGTCCGATGAAGCCGTCGTACAGATGACAGAAGACGTCGGGCTCCACCAGCTGGACAGCATCTCGCAGCCTCTGCTCCGGGTCTGAGACATGTTCCACACCTCACTGAAGCTGGCGCAGTTCCTCTGAGTCTGAGAACCTCTCTAAAGCACATGGACACTCTCTTTTTCACTTTGACCCAGACCTGAACATGACCAGCGTCTCCAGCCATAGACCCTCACTGCGGCCATTTTGAAGCTTTCCGACAGCATTAACGTTGCCATGGAGACCACACGGTAAACATGTTTACATTTAAACACTTAAACAAAAACAAGACCCCTGTAAAATAATATATTTATAATAAAGTTATATTACGAGAATAAAGTCTATTTAAAATGATTTAATAACGTTAATGTTCAAGAATAAAGTGAACATTTTTAGAATAAATAAAAATATGAGGAAGTTTTATTGTTGAAGCTGCGTTCTCAACAATTCTCAACAGTTGACCTGCTACTGTCATATTTCTCAAGAATGAACGTTAAAAAGTGAATAAAACCATAAAGAATGAGCGCTGTGTAGAGGATTACACCGTCAGTGCCACTGTAAAGCTGCTTATTTGTAATTATTTGATTAATTTAGACTGTTGCAGAGGTGTTTGCTGATAACTATTTTCTTCATTCTGTGTTGTCTTCAGCAAAAGCGTAGTCTACGAAATAAAGGTACAACACTTTAATAAACAGACACAAGATGAAGGAGACACATGGAGCTGGAACTGTCCTTTTTCCACTGGAGGAGCAGGGACTGTGTTGTGGACGATGACAAATTGGGCAACATTAGGTTCTGACCAGCTTTAATGGACTCACTAGGTGTGTAACTGTGTCCTTTTTACAAAACTCGGGGTCACAAATCCCCTCAGTGTCGCATCATCACGCAGTGCCCCATTACATTGAATGAGGAGTCAAATTAAACCTTAGGGCGCCCTCTTGTGGACGATATGAGGTATTGTCTGATCTCATTTTCATCGGTTCAGGCTTCGTTCTGTCCACAAAAGCCCCGTTGGGTTTTATTTACTGTTTAATGTGGTAATTGATAAATACAGACAACAGCGGGTCAGTTGGATTTTACTGAACACTTTGAGAATGAGGTGTGATTTTGGCCGCGGCTCTGTGCCGCACAACAGGAGCCCACTGTCCCACCTCCAGCTGAATGTGCCGCGACAAACTCGCTCAGTTCACAACGAAATGGAGTCCCACCAGATTCACTCCCTCCTCGACACCAACTGTTAATGTTTCAGTGGTAAACAGTGGGTGTAGTGTGTAAATAAGGAATGGAGAGATCAGACTAGTGTCCTAATGCACAGCCTGAGTCATGTCTGTCTGAAAATGATTGTTAAACTGAGGGAACGGATTAAGTCTCTAAACGATATTTTTCCACCATAAGACTTTCGGGAGCGACTGGGAACAGATTTTAGAATAAACTCAAACTGACGTGTTTGTTTCCTATTGTACTACACTTGTTTTCATTAGGAATCGTTAAAAAATATCGTTTATTTTATTTAGGGGTTTTTCGAAGACAACATTTGTCACATTAGTGCACAATTTTATGCTCCAAAAGACAATCTCTTACTCACCACGCCACAGTAAACGTGCCTTTATTTCCTGAGTAACGGTAACGCACTGTTCTGGAGCTCCTAGCGCCCAGGCAATGGTAAGTTTTGACGTAAAGTCTTCGTGAATTCAAAGTTGGGGGCGTTCCTTCTTAGATTCAGTGCAGCTGTGGACCAATGAGCGGCTGCCGGCTGTGAGCGAGGTCCTATTCCCCGGGGGAGGGGTGCGCTGCTGGACGCCGCTCTCCACAGGGATTCGCTCGCAGCTCTGAGGGGGCGGGTCAGAAGTGATTGACACCTCTGTAAACCAATAGCAGGGACTCAGATGAAGACAAAGAGAGTCGATGTGCCGAGATCACTCACTCTCTCTGGGTCTGGGAGAGAGCGGGAGCGCCTGGGAACATATTTTAGAATAAACTTAAATTGACTTGTTTTATCGCAGAACAACCAAATAAAACCTTTATGTTTGGTGACAGACTATTTTAAACGTTTGGGCACTTTGAGGTACATATTGTCTACATTCAGTGCTAAAGTCTAGTGTTAAAATGGAACCGCTCTAAAATGAGCCGAAAAATCTGTGTAAGAGAGTGTTTTAAAATAAGAGCGGTATTTCCAACGAGGGCCACGGGGGGCAGTGTGAGCCCGCAGCGCTTTACCTCCTCTCCCTCCTTTAATGATTTTGCTGGTCGTTTTATGGAGAGAGATTAGTCTCAAAATACTTTACAAATGCGTAAATGTTAATCCACAGATGTGGCGGTCACACCCTGTTACTGAAGAAGAATATTCTGTTGTGTTTCACTGCAACAACAAGCTGAATGTATGAGAGTAAAGACTATAAGAGAATGTAAACACAAAAGATCCTCAGTGATTTCTCTGGTAAAAAAGAAAGAAAAAGACCCAATGTTCCCATGACTAACTCCACAGCTATTAAGAGCTTTATTTATATAATCAGTTTATATAATCATGTACCAACAGTGTTTTAAGAGAAGAATATTCTTTTCTATTGTGTGTCTTCGTGTGATTTTAATGCTGTTTTAATCTATGAAATTAGTCACTTGATAAACCACAGTGTAAATAAATATTAATCGTTTTAACACAAACTCAGAAAAGAAATCAGTGTCTCACTGTTAACAGCAGCAGTGTTTAATAATTCTTCAGTTTAATTCTTGCTGTAATTACAGACTTTTATTAATATTTTTTATTGTTGGGATTAAAACCATGAGCCTGAAGCTGAACGTGACACAGGGGGTGTTTCTACAGCTGTAGTGGCTATGACTCCAGAAGTAGAGGGTGAGGAGGAAGAGGCTGTCGAGTAAAAAGCTCTGTGCCTGGTTCACCTTGAAGAACAAAGCCTTATTTAAAAAACCCAACAATTTCCACTGAGTAAAGTTCCTTGTCGTTCTGATGACGTAGAATCCCTCAATTCTTGAGATCATTAAAGTAACGTTTAGTTTAAATCAGTGTTGGAGCCAGAAACAGACCCTGGGCAAAAGTGTGTGGACACAATCATTCTTCCTAAAATAATAAACAAATGCTAATTTTAGCACATGGTCAAGGTTTTTATCACGGGGCGAGTGTTAAACACGAGCAGGACACGAGTAATTATTTAAACACAGTGCAGCATTAAATGAACATTGCTCTGAAATGTATTTGATCTAGAAGCTGTTACACGCTGAATATTTAATTGTGGCCAGGCCTGGGTCGTGACGTTTGGCCCAGGTCCAGCTCACACCACACTTGTGCCAGTGCCGTTACTGAACCGTAAATGAATCCCAAAACTGACACAGATTCGGCCCAAATGTGTCTGCTGTCTGGGTCTGTGCTAGGTGTGGAGTTTTATTTAGGCTCCGCAGTGAGTTTGTGTCAGAAAGGACAGGCTGTGTGTGTAACTGAGTGAGAGTTTAAGTCTTGTGCTGATGTGTGGACACCTGGGTTTCAGCTTCATGAAGGATACAAGAGGTTTTAAACTGAGAAAAGCAGAACACTCAGTTACACTACATTACACTATGTGTTTGGACACTGACCCACAGATTAGATATAGAAGAGTCTCTCTCTCTCTCTCTCTCTCTCTCTCTCTCTCTCTCTCTCTCTCTCTCTCTCTCTCTCTCTCTCTCTCTCTCTGCGGTTTGACTCGGGGCCTGAGAGCAGGCCTGAACCCGTCAGCTCTGCAGGTGGGGAGGGGGTAGATGGGGATGGGACTGAGGCCTCCATGAATGTACCTCTTAACAGTAGTGAGGATAATGTCAATGTTAGCACTGCATCTGTGAACACACCCAATGACCCCACTGACTCGGTCGGGCCTAGTGTCAGCACCCACAGAAAGGCCCGGTGTAAAACTGATAAACCCGTGGAGGAAGATGGACAGTCAGTTTTGAAGCAGGATGACATTATTGTGGGCCGTGTGCGTGATGAGTGTCTCGGAGACTCGGGGGACGCTGTGCTGGACTCCGAGGAGGACAGCGTGGTATCAGACTGTTCAGGGCTGTCTGAACTACCTGTCAGCATGTCCTGTAGGCCGGGCTCTTCAACCCAGGCCGGTCCGTCTGAGGCCTCGTCTGGAATAACTGACCCCCCAGTGGATGTTTATTCTCTCACAAAGATTAACTGGTTTTTAACAGTCACAAACGGTAAAAGGAATGTGAGCTTAAAAAACTACTTCTCAGACACAGTTTATAAGATCTGTTTATATTACAGCTTATAAGATCTGTGCAGTACGCCTCTAAACATGAGAACTATATGTCACTGTCCCCTAAGAGGCGGTTCAGACTATTGTCTGACTAAGTCTGACTATTCCTGGTGAGTAGGTCTCTATGGCACATCTGTGTCTCTGATGCCTACTGCTTTAGGTGAGGAGCTTTTCCTTGTGAACACTGAGGAGAATTTTGAAGACGACTGGATTAATGGCTATGGAGAGTGTGTACAGTGCACGTAGCACGGATTGTACAGACTGTTTGTGTGTTTGGAGCACTGCTGGACTCGGGAGGTAGGTGCTGATGGGCTACAGCTGCCAGGGTGAGTACTGTCCGGGAAGTGGAGACAGGCCGGCGCTGTTGTTCTCAGCCTCCTTATTAACTGCTCGCGGCTCACATTTGACTGTCCCCTTTGGATTTTTAACACAGACTATGACAGACTCGTCTGAGGAATCTCCACTGGACTCGCATTTGTTGGTGAAACAGAGTGGGGATTCAGGCTCTTTGAGCTGGATGAGAGACTGGAATGTTCTGAATCTGAAGGACAATATATGTGTTTGTTTCAGTTTGTTTTGAACATGTGGTGTGAAGCTCAGCTTCCCCTAAAATGTAAAAAAATAAGTGATCAAATATATTCTGTTGTGTGTACATGTCATTGAATAAATATGCACTACAACGCGCTCAACTTTTGTTCAGAATTAGCTTCTTATCACTGGTAAAGACGCGGCTTTCCCGCAGTTTCACAGTGCTTTAAACAGTGTGGAGTTCAATAGCGAAGCAGCGAAGTGCAGCGAAATGAGACGAGTCATTGGATAAATGCTGGGCTTTGTCCCGCCCATCGGACGCTCAGCGTCTCTGGGGGTCTACGGGGCAGTGGGCTGGCCTCGGCTGGCCCGGACGCTCAGCTTCTGCATGATGATTGGATGATCTGTCTGAGGCTGAATCCCTTTTTGATTGACAGCGAAATGAGCGAATCAGCGATCCTTTGGTGTAAAGATCCGTGGGAGCACAGGCGGACACACTTCACATGGGCCAAGGCCGTTTAAGCAGCCTAGCTCTGCTGGCCATTGAGTGGACACCAGTCAAGTCCCTGGAAAAGACGCCTTGTTGGTACGACAGGGTCACAGATCATTTTCTTGAAAAGGAACGGAGGGTAGAATTTACGTATAAATAAACCAACACATTTTATGATGTAGACTGAAATTGAGCTTCCCCTCCTTGAAAGACCAGCACTGCTTCCTCTTCTGTTCAGGAGGCGTAGCTGTAATGGAGCTGTCAGGCACCAGTTAATCATACATTTATTTATCATTTCTTATCACTTCTAAATGTATATGTGTGGACCATCATGTCCTGTTCTGCTGTTGGTTGCACTGAATATGGATAAAACAAATAGACATGAAATCATAGCAACGATTAAATAGAAGCATTAATTAAAAAAAGTAAAAAAAAATTAAAAAAAAGAAAAAGAAAAAAGATGATACTTGAATCTAGTGTTTTCCACCATCCAAAGTGAAGAAGAGCACAAATGAAAAGGCTTGGAATACACAATAAACCTCAGCAAAACCATGAAACATTACTGCAGCTATGGAGTTCACGCTGCAGCTATGGAGTTCTAAATTGTTTGATTATTTTCTTATTAAACAAGTGCTTGATGGTTTAATGCAAAGACTAAGATATTTGAGCAGTTAAATCATTGCCCCTAACAATTATACTTCCCTTATCCAACCTCTTTCTGTGGCAGTGATTTGTTCTGCTCAGGGGACAATAACCCAGCTCTGTGAACACACTTCATCTGTTTATAACACAGTTCATTTTAAAGATGTGAAAGTCATCAAATGCCCAACAATAATGAGATGCTGTTAGTGACTGTTCCAGAATCAAGGGTGAGTTGTGTGTCTTGTTTTTAAAACGCTCTAATGACACAGATTTAATTATGTCAAGAGTTTTTAATGCAGCAGTGAAGTTTAACACTTTATACAAAGAAATAACACATAGCGCATTGTTTACATACTGCCGCGTGACGAAGGGAGGTCAGGTGCCGGAGCAACTCACACTTCCTGAAAACTACAGAGAAATGACAGAAATCATGTTATCTGTTGTGCACATACTACCCCCCACCCCCACCACCCAACATTAATGTGAACATTATCCCGCGGGTTAAAGAGAGAACCCTGTGTTTGTAGCTGCTCTCGATGGTTTACTCTCAGCTTTAGCTGTGTTTTTGATCCAGACACGATGGCGTTCAGTGAACTACAGCTGTTTGTGCGAAGTTTGGTTCTGTGTTTATTGTGTTGCTGAATTCAAATATAGACCACATCTGAGTGTGTATTAACTCTACAGGAGAGTTATTTACTTTAGAGTCATTTTTAACACCGTTTACGGTTCTATTAAACTGCTTTCGGTTTCAAAACTACACCCTTCTTCTTTCTACTGCTGCAGCCAATCAGATGCTCGATTTATCAGTTTTTTTTTAAGTCAATCGCCAACAGGAGCTGTCACGTCAACCAATCATCTGCTTAGTTTCTCTAGAAGAAGGCGTGTTTTTCGCTGCTATTGGTTTAAAGCAGATCAACTGAAAACCCAGCAGTGAACAGCAACGAAACAGAATCGGGGCGCTTTCTGTCAAAAGACAAAGGGGAAAAACGGCTAAAATACTGCGTTAAAACTATGTTTTCCTCGGGTACAATTTGAGCTTAATGTTATTGTTCCAAAACTGTACATGAATCCAAAAAGGGGGGAAATCACCGTAAATATCTTCAGACTCTTACAGGGGTTTAGTCTGTGAACCTTCTCTAGATAGAGTTTATTGTTCTAAATGTAGACTTTAACATTTTTAAAGATTTCTCTGGGAGCTTGGGTCTTTCATTTCTCTTTTCCTTTAACTTATATACTGTGTTGCATATTTTAGATTTAAAAAATAAAAACACACATAGAACAGATAAAACAGTTTAGATCTGTTTATTTTTTTTATTTGAAATTCATTTCCATAACCATACGAAGCCAAGTACAAAGTGTGTCATCAGTTACATTCAATTTAGATAGATAGATAAATAGATAGATACTTTATTGATCCCCAGGGGAAATTCAAGGTCTCAGTAGCTTACAGACATCACATACAACAATCACTAAACAGCAATGGACTAATAAAGTTTAAAAAAAACAAAAAAACCCTAAAACAAATATCAAAATATCAGAATCAAATATCCAAGAAGTTGACATAGTGTGCTTAAGAATAATCAATCAATCATCAGAATAATCAAACATAGCCTGGCAAGAATCTGTGATACTGTGAGCAGCTGAGGATGATCTCTTGAGTGCAGCATATGGTTTAAAAGTTGAAAAAGTGTGGATAGTGCAAAGCGTATGGAATGTGCAATATAAGTACAGTGCAATATCAGTGCAGTTTCAGAATTAGAAATAAATTTATTAAATAAAATAGTGCAAGGCAAGGCAATTCAGTGCAATGTACCTGTAATTAAGTAGAAACCTACTATTGTAGCTGTCAGATTAAGGTACACATGAGGTTTATGTGGTTCTGTAAGTTTTAACTTAGATGAGGGGAAAAATAGCATATCAGTTCTCTTTAGTCTCTCACACAGTAACTGTCTTGTTGTGTTGTGTGATACTGTAGTAAACATAAATATATTTTAATATTTAAACAACTGTGATTCCCACAGCATTACGTCTGCATTATTCCAAAGTGCACACTAGCGTACTACAAAGGGTATAAAAAATGTTAATGCTTCATTATCAGAAGGGCACTCTGTAAAAGGTCAAGTTCAGTCAGTTGTGGTTTGGGACACAGCATTAATCAGACGCACCAGTGAGTAGAGCCTTTAAAGATGGACCCGAATATACAAATAAAATGCAGGTAAATAAACAGTTTTAAAAACAAAGGTCTTTAATGAGCTCGATAAATTGTGATACGACACCAAAACTTACTAATCAAATGTACACAACGTTTAAAAAAACATGAACTTTAAAACACACTTTAAAACACAGTTTAAACATTACATTACAGTAATTACTTCATATGAGCGATGTATGAGATAGTAGATGAAACAGGAGCTCTGTCTGTGTGTCACAAACTCACTGTGTATGTGTTAATGTCACAGGCTGTGTCAGTGCCCTAGTCATTAAGTAATTTGTTGTTTTGTTGTTCTGACATTTCTGCATTAGTCTGAACACACAGTGCACTATTTTCAGTGCATTCAAACAATCCACAACACACCACCATCAGCAGCGTACAACCAATGTAACAGAGCAGACAGCGGATTTCACAGCCCTGCTAAAATTATATGTAGCGGCCTCATTGAATAAACACTTTGGGTGCGTCAAAATTGCACACTTAATTGTAATAAAGCTAGTTTTTGAATGTATAGTATGAAGTATCGTTTTACGTGTCAAAGCTGAGTTTACTAAGTATCTATAATGTGTAATTATCTCTGTCCTAAATAGCACGCTACTTTCCACATAGTGCACATAGACAGCGTACAAAATGTTAGACAGAGAGATGTGAACCTAATGTTAATATACATACAGTGCACTATTTTAGTGCAGAAAATATTATTTTATGACGTGTGTTGTGCACTACAGAGTTTACAGGGAGTTGTGATTCTGCTTATGAAAAAATGTCAGACTGTGATGCAACAGCAGCTTGGTATGATGTGCGTTGTTAAAGCAACAGTTTGTCACTCCCTGTTAATAAGAAACTGTAATATTTCAGTATTTTGTGCCCTAGCTGCTGAGCTCGTACTTCTAACATGAGCACATAGGATGTGCTGTATATTATTTTTGTGATTTACACAATTGATTTACACAATGTTTAAGGTTCTCAGAGCCCTTACTATAAACATTTGTGCTGAGTTTAGAATTATTCAGTCACTTTACTGCTCACAGACTGATCTACAGGGGACGCTATTCATTCCTTTACATCAGTGAAACTGTGTCCTTATTAAACCCTTGGTGTTCTCACCATTGTAGCCCCCCTAATTATTGTTTATTATTTATATGGGTTTTTCTGTCTCTCTCTCTCTCTCTCTCTCTCTCTCTCTCTGGTTTATTGAACTGTCCTAGGGCTGGACAATAATTTTATGTCAATTTATATCGCAATATTAAATGTTTCAATAACAACAATATAGATAGATAGATCTTTATTGTCACATACAAAGTTATACAAGTACAACATTGCAGCGAAATTAGCTTCCGTCTGTACACTCACATAAACAGGGGTTAGGTGAGTGCAACAGACGCGACCGCAGCAGGTTACCCGCGCCATCGTACAGTTAGAAGAATAAGCTATATTAACATTGGGGAAGTGGTGGTAAAAAAAATGAAGGTCCCAGACTGTGCCTAAGAAGCACAGTGTGTGATCTTGAAAAAAAAAACAACACCTTTAGCACACAAAGCAATACACACAAATAGTTTCAGTGACGTAGACAAAAAGCAGTAGGAGGCGTGTTCAAGGGGGAAGGGGGGGCAGGTTCAGTTCGTGAAAATGTCCAGATGTAGTGGTGGTCACGTGTCCTTGAGCCCCAGCTCAGACAGGGGAGGTGCAACAGGTCTCCATGACGACCATTCCTTCTGGAGGAGTTGAAACCATCAGCAGCCAAGGCCACTGATAGCTGGGGCAGCCAAAACAGATAAATTTCAGCTTGTTAGAATCAGAGATGTGAGCTGAATTTTGAGCTAATAATCCCTCTGATTCTGATAAACCAGGGCACCACCTAATCCAATCAGCAGAAAGCCCACGATCATAAATCCAAATAGGTATACATCTTCGATGTCCTCAATGGAGAGAGGCGCCAGACATACCACGCGCCACCTCTCCCATCCATCCATGGCATATCCAGCCAGCGTCATTCCATCAGGACAGGAGGGCTCCCCCATGCCCAAACGTCTCCTTGAGAATACGGTGTCAATAGCGTTGAGAGACCAGCTGATCAATTCCATTTCTTATTTGTAATTCGAAGAGCGGCATTAGAGAGACCGGGGGTAGACAGGACAAGACCAGAGAAGCGAGCAGGAGAGATAAGGAGCGGAGAGGGAGAAAATGCGGCCGCCTCCCACAAGAGCAAGAGAGAGAAAGCATTAGTGGTGTCAGTGTAAACACACGACTAATCTGAAATGGTTTTAAACATTTAATTTAAAATAAATTAATAACTGTATCAAATTTGACCATGACTTAATTGACTATTAGCTCAGACAAAATTAAACAAAGGGTCTGGGCCTGACCTGATCCGGCCAGAGATGCTTAAATACAGCAATGCGAAGCTTCAGATGGATTTTAAATACTGGTGAATTCCCTGAAATCTGGAATTAAGGCATAATCACTGCCATCTTCAAAAATGAAGATAAATATTGATCCAGCAAACTAAAGTTCTTCTGTAACAAAATCAATCACAGGATTCTAAATTTTATATAAGTTCCAGATAATCAATAAATCACAAATTAGAGTCTTATCAAAACATAGAACATCAGATCAGATCATCTACACACCCTCCAAACCCTGATAAAAAATCAAGTCCATGACAGATTTTGTGGGATTTTAAAAAGGCTTTTGACACAAAAATGTTTTAAATTAATCCAGAGTGGTGTCGGGAGTCGAGTACAGCATCATAAAATCAGTGCACAGTAACACACAATGCTGTGTAAAAGTTGACACAAAAAGAACAGAATGTTTAAAAGAAAGTAAAAGGTAAAGCAAGGCTCCAACCTTATTTAATAAATGAATTGACCAACTACAGGATTCAGCTGCTCCTGGACCTGCTCTAGACGACCAAGAAATCAAATACTTACTTTACGCAGATGATTTCGTGATCTTAGCACCAACAGATGCACTCCAATAGAATCTGTCCATCCTAGACAGTTACTGTAAAGATTAGGCCCCTAAAGTAAATATGGATAAAATAAATGTTATTACTTCACAGAATAAACCTAGATTATAGGTGAATAAACACCTGTTCTTTCTTGGTGATATTTAAATTTCTCACATCAGCAACTACACGTATTGGGTGAGCTGTTAACCTCAACGGGAAATGTCAAATCAGCAATTATATCACTGACAGAAAAATCTCATGAGGCTTATTGCGCAATCAGAAAAACCTGCTTCCACTGCCGATCTGGAGAGATAGAAACTGAGGGTCACTTTCTCCTCTCATGCACAAATACAGCAACATCAGAGACTCCTTACTGCCTCCTAAAGTCACCAACAAAATCCCTGCATTGTTTGGAGGAGGAGAGTGTGTTGGTCTTCAGCAGCAGTATTTTCTTGTTCTGTTGCTGTTACCTATTGCAAGGTTTGATTCAGAGAAGAGCCTGAGTATAACCTCAAACCAAACCAACTGTGGGAATTAGGCCAAATCAAAGTCCCATTCTTAATCCAGAGACACTGTAGCAATTAAAATATCATATTTACTTTAAACCAGTGGTTCTCAAACTTTCAGCCCATGTGGATGTCATATTCTGTACCTCGTGTTCCTGTCTTCTTCAGGTGCTTTAGCAGACCTCGAGTCACGGTGATCAGACTCCAGAGTGAAGAGGAATATCACGGGTTCTACACAAAACTACACACTTAAAAATAATGTTTTTCAAAGGTTCTTTTGTAATGAAAACATTTCTGTATAGAACCCTGAACACTTGAATGACCTTCTGCTTGATTATAAGGTGTGAATTGTGAATGGGTTCTTCAGACTGATGGAGAATGTGCTATAGATGATTCTATATGGCACCTTTTAGAAAAGGATTCTATACGGCAATGAAAAGGGTTCCTCTATTGTTACGCTCTGTGTGTGTCCGTGAACCACATTTTTTTCTGGTCAAACAGCTATTAAGTAAAGTTAATTTATTTTGGTGACACCTGGCGTTGAGCGAGGTGAACACGGGCTCATGTGCAGCTGCTCAAGAGCATCCCGCTTTCTTTTAAATGTTTCTATGACATATTTAAGCAGAATGTAAAAATGAAATGTGGGCAAAACCACGTTCCTAACTTCACTCATCAAAAGAGATGTCTTTAAATATTAAGACACACTTTGTGTGTAACTTAGATAATATAATGTACCTTATTTTCAAATTAACTTCTTTTATTTTCTACTCTTTTATGACCACTAACTATGTCCCCTTTCAATGACTGGGTTTAGCTGCATTATTGCTGCACAGTTCAGTTGTTCCCATTCACTCTGTATAGGCCAAACCTCTACAGAAAAGCAGGAAATGAAATGGGATGTTCTGGAGCAGCTGCACATGAGCCTGTGCTCACCACACTTAAAGCAAAGCATCAGCAAGTGGAGTACAAAGGCTCGATGCACTGGAGTCTGCAGCAGTGGATCTGAATTATGGGAATTTCCAAGTAGTGAAGGTTACTTTATTTTGCCTTAAAATATTAGACAAATGTATTAAACATAGTCATCAACTTTAGGATGTTTCAGACTCAGCCTTAGACCCTGTAGAGAAGAGCTTTCTTTGTCACGGTGCCAGCAGCACTGAGGAAAACAATGCAAAACAGAGTGGGGCTGTTTACAACTCTACACACTTAACATAACATTTCTGATTGAAAGTTGGTGTCTGATAAACCATTGGCTGACGCTAGAAGTGATTGTCAGTGTCTCCACCTCCTCATCACTCCCACTTATTGTCTGGGCTTGAGTTACATTAATGTAGGGAACATAACGGATACAGGAAGAGGGAGCGAGGGGCAGCGGGTAAAAACAGAAAGTAAAAATATCTTTGACCGCAGGAGCATTTACAGAAGGAGAGAGAGAAGCTGTTTGACGCGGTAAGATAAACTGTCTTTATTAACTGTCGTTTATTAAAAGCTGAAACTCAAACCGCCTCAAACCTGTGCGTGTTATCAGCGTTAAAATAGTCGTGTTCAGTGCTTAGCTCTTCTCTCGCAGTGACAGAGACGATCTGCCGTATCACACACCACTGTCAGAAAATGTTCCCAATATTTAAACTACAGACAGACAAATATGACACTTTAAATCTGTGTCCGAAACATAAAAAAATTATAATAAATAATAAAATAATAAAAAAATAAATAATAAAAAATAATCTGTTAGACATTTTGAAAGGCTAAATCCCTCTATCAGGCAGGAAAACCTAAAGAACACTGGAAAAGTAAAAGTGAATTGGGTTTATATTTTATACTTGATCAAAGGCTCAATCAACATAATGTACTGGAAAAACAAAAGAGGAACTCTGTACTGCTGAAACAATGAACCCGTGACTCAAACCAGAAGTAACAGGAGTTTGCTGTTCCTAGATCATTGTTTTAGTACATTAAACCACATAAGCGTTTTAGACTCTTCCACATCAAAATCTTACAAAAAGCTGAATATCTGTAAGGCCACGGAAGTTGATGTCAGAACCATCGCCGGTATTAAGCGCAGACTTGATGCTGTTGGAGTGGACTACAGAATGGTGCCAGGATGAAGGAGCAAAACCAATTCTGTACCCCACTCTGTGTTTTGTGTACGTTTCAGCTGTCTACGTCAGCTGCGTGGGAATCATAAACGTTGTACTGATGGCCACTGCTTTTTCTCTTCCGAGAAATGCGTAACGCTTTACGGCACAAATCTCCTACGAGAAGAGTCTAGCTCGGTATTCCTGGTACAGACGTTATATGACAGAGAGAGTGATGTATATTTAAACATAAGGCCTTAAGTGCAGTATTAAGAGATGTTCACTGTTCTGTGTGTTTAGACGTATGCTCTGAGTCTGTGCTCCAAAGAGAGAAATGTTCAGGATAAGCTGTCAGTGAGGATAGAGACTATACATTTTACTCCTCCCTTAGTCTCTTGAACGTGCAAATGTAGACCAGATTCCTATTTGGAAAGGTTAAGAATCATATAGATCAGGGTCCTAGCCAAGAGCTGACAGAGAGAAAATGGGAAGAAACGAGAGAGCGCTGAACCGGACACCTCTCTCACGGGATCTTTAAGAACCAGTAAGAAACTGTTTCTGTAAATAAAGATGTATTCACACCTTTAACCATGTCTGTGGAGATTATTTTCCATCACCTGTCTTCACAATACAGCAAATAAACAACAAGAGCAAGGAGGAGAGAGAGAGAATGAACGGTCATACAAGAGTTAATACTGGACTGAATTTACACAGTAGAATACATACCAATCTGTGTCTCACTGTCTGCAGTTTGTACAAATACAGTTAAATTAATAGGTACATAGATATATCATCATTGTATGTGAAAATAAATACACTAGTTTAAAATGTATTTGTAAATTGTTGAATCTGCGTTTGTGGATCAAGTCACTCAGCTACTTTCCTCACTGTGGAGCTGTATGGAGTCAAAAAAGGGTCAAAAAGATTTTGAGTTTGTAAAACAATACTCACAAACGTAAAATACTTTGTAAATGCGTTTGAGCAACTACAGACACGTAAAACTAAAATCCACAGATGTATTGGAATGATCAAATTTAAAACAACAACAACAACAACAATAATAATTTAAATTCACAAATGTTTAAAAAAAAGATTTGCATTTGTAAATCAAATGTCGTGAATGTGTGAATCACTACCTTCTCAAATGGATTAAAATGTGCAAGAGCACACCTTTTTAAGGTTCCAAATGTGACTGTGGGAGCTTGTGAATGAGGTGGAAAAAATCCACACATTCGCCTTCTCTTCTGTGTGTCTGAATCTCTTTTAGCAGTTGCGGATTTAAGACCCTGTTTTGACGGCCAATTGATGGACCAATAGGAAAGCTTTAGCTGGACCAGTCAGATCGCGAGGTTTGTTTAACCAATCGGAATCATTGATTTGTTTCTGTCAACCACAGCGCTTTTCCACCAAATGAACTCCGGGTCTTGAACCGGTTCGGTTCCTGATTCTTGCAACCTTGGTTCTTCCCAGTGTGATTTATGGCTTTGTAAAGCCCTGTTGGACAATTAGCCTCATGAGAACCTCTGCTGAGGACATATTTAGGATTGATTTGACTGATTTAGGAGTGAAGTTGGAGTTGATTGTATTTTTTAATATACACCTATGGGTTTGTTTTTATATCAGTATTATTTTGGTGTGAATCGTGATTGCTGATGAACAAAGGACACAATGAACAGTGATTTATTATTTAAATAAAACAAGACCAGAGAGGCATTGTACTGTCTTCTGGTTGTAATCCTGTGTTTTACAGGAGCTGTGTTTGTTCCACACGTCCCACACTGGGGACCTTTACCACATCAGGTACTCACTGAGTGGCACAGTCTGTTACTCACTCACACACTCTTTCACTCAGTTGTTGTGCTGTTCATTGCTTCATATCATATGACCCTGTGTGTCCTCTGACCCTCATCGCTGTAAAATCTTTTGTGTGTTACTTCAGTTCTGTGCTGTTTTATTGTATTATTAAAATAATCACCTAATTCTGTTTTTTAACACAGAGACCATCTGCCCTACCCTCTGTTTACTGTTTTTGACATGTGCTGTGTCTATGAATAATACAAATGTCCTGATGGAGCCTCAGAACTTCAACAATGGAGAAGGAAGCTCAGATTTAACGTGAGCCTCTTCTATTGCTTGTTTTAGACGCACCATTCAGTTTTTCAGTTTTAATGAGTCCTGCTAATGGCTCATCAGATTTATTCATTAACAGAAGTCACAGGTGTGTGATGCAGCTATTAATTTGGGCATATTTGGGAAATAATATTTTCAGAGCACACTTCGCAATAAGCAGACAACAAAAATGTAAATGTGTATTTATCTGTCAGTTTATAGCAAACCACATAACGTATATTTGACATTTATCCCATCTGTGGCAGAGAACACACACACACAAACACACACACACACACACACACACACACACACACAAACCATTAGGCCATGGCTGCCCCTGTGTTATAACAGAATACGACACATATGAATGTTGTAATTGCGTGGCTAGATTATTAACTCCAGACTGATATTTAAATATCTGAATTCTCTTTCCTTTTATATTATCAGCTGTGAGATCTGTTCATGTGTCTCTTCTTCACTTTTCCAGATGGAAGGGATCCGAAGGCTGTCCTCCAGAGCCCAGATCTGTGTCTATGAGGAGCTACAACTCTATGATTGATTCTTCTTTTCACAGCAGTGAAATGTCTACTTCTGACCTGAGGTGAGACACTCGGGCGTATGCATCATCGCTGTAATATTACACATTACACTTGTATAGATTCAGTAATGGTTCAGTGTCATACATTTTACTGTATCCACCTTAATTTCAGTGCTCTGAGGAATGCAGTGCATTCAATAGAATTTAGATTTTCTTTTCCATATTTCCACTTTTTTTAAAACTGGTTTGTTTGTTACGTCCAGTCACTCTGTGTTCTCCTCCCTCTCGATGAAAAAGCTGAGGATGTGGTTAAGACTCAGTATTATGGTCTGTATGGTGTTTGGAGAACTATCCCACTGTTTTGAAGCTCTGACCCACAACTAATGCAGAGAAGAGGAAATCTCACATAGAAAAATATTGAAGAGCCCTTTCTTACTTTCTTTGTTTCAAAATAAAGTGGATATTCCTACCTTATTTCCTCCTTGTTCTGAAGGTATAGGTCATTATCTCATGGTTTACACTGATCCATAACTTACAAATCCCCATTAACTGACAAGTCAGGTGTTCAGTTATGTATTTAATTAATCATAACTTGTGATATTTACAGATTTAAAGATAATTTGGGGACGGTGCTTAATGACCATTTTGCCATTTTTAGATAACATTTCTGACAAGTATTTTAACTTCATTGTTTTGTCTCTACTTCACATTTCAGAGAGCAGACATTCAGGGCAGAACCTCCAGAGCCCAGCTGTGTGTCAATGAAGAGCAACACCTCCATGGATCTCCATGTTCATTTCAGTAATGAAAGAATCGGTACAGACCAGAGGTGAGACACCGACACAGCATCATGCAACATGAAGGTGATTTACAGCAGGAAGTTCCTCAGGAAGCGTACTTTTGCTTTAACATTTTTACAGCATTCCACATTAAACAGTGGTCTAATATATGACCAGGAGGTTGTAAACTCCTTCCTCTGAAATAAATGGTATTGACAGTCAATCAATCAATCAAATTTTATTTATATAGCGCTTTTCACAACAAAAAGTCGTCACAAAGCAGCTTTACAGAGATCCGGATCCAAGCCTCCTATGAGCAAGCCAGGGGCAACAGTGGCAAGGAAAAACTCCCTCAGCACACGAGGAAGAAACCTTGGAAGGAACCAAAACTCATACAGGGAACCCATCCTCCTCGGGTCGACACCGGAGACACAACAGAGAACAGAAGTAAAAGTGAAATGATGACAGATGAAGGGGTTATAGTAATATAAATGTAGTATATTAGTGATGATGGAGAAGCGGAAAAGAAAATGATGAGGATGATGATATTAGTGATGTATGAGTCTGAGGAAGGAGGAGGTGATCAGGGATTCTGTGTGAGTTAAAATTAGGTGCAGAGTTAATTTGAGATAAAACAGCACGGCCAAGCATGATAGTGTAGATGAGACAAGGCCAGGATCTTGTATAGAATACACAGGGGCTGAATCAGGGCAACACCTGGAGAGCAGCAGGACATCTCAAAAAAAAAAAAAAAACATGAGAGAGACGGGAGAAAGAAAACCAGACAAAGGGAACAAATAAAAATAGAGGTTAGTAGGGTCATGGTAAAGAATGGGCAAATTTGTCCTGCGAAAAAAGCTTCCACGGGTCAGGCAAGAGAACCCAGAGACAGACAGCGTGTTGGCGGTTACTAGAAAGCTAACTAAAAATGCTGTAGCTATGGTGATATGACAGGGTTAATACAGAACAGTGAAAATATGAAAACCAGCCCGAACACCAATAGAGAAGGAGTAACCTGAAAGTGAATGATTAACCAAAAGCTTGTTTGAAAAGGTAGGTTTTTAATCTAGATTTATAGATTGAGAATGTGTTTGAGCCCCGAACAGTAACCGGAGGCTATTCCAGAGTTGAGGAGCTTTGTGAGAAAAGGCTCTTCCTCCTGCAGTGTTTTTCTTAAAGCGAGGACCAAAGAGTAGATGGGCATCCTGTGAACAAAGTGTACGTGACCGGCGATAAGGTATGAGAAGTTCAGTAAGATACTGCGGGCCTAAACCATTTAGAGATTTATAAGCTAAGAGGAGTATTTTATAGTCAATGCGAAATTTTACGGGTAGCCAGTGTAGGGACGAGAGAACTGGGGTGATATGGTCGAATTTTCTAGCTCTAGTGAACACCCTGGCTGCTGCATTTTGAACTAACTGAAGCTTGTGTAACGCTTTGCACGAGCTCCCTGCCAGGAGCGCATTGCAGTAGTCTAGACGTAAAGTTATAAAAGCATGCACTAGTTTCTCTGCATCTTTTAATGATAAAATATGCCGAATTTTGGCAACATTGCGTAGGTGGAAGAAGGTGGTTTTGACTGTATTGGATATGTGGGTATCAAATGTGAATCAAAGGCTACCCCTAAGTTTTTAATGATGGCATTGTGTTTTACTGTTGATTTATCAAGATTAATAGCAGCATTTCTGAGTGAATGTATCTGAGTATCTGTACCTAGTAACAAGACCTCAGTTTTATCAGAATTTAACATGAGATAATTTTGCATCATCCAGTCTTTAATTTCAGTTAGACATTCTGTTATTTTATGTAGACAAGCAACATCATTGGGTTTGGCTGATATATACAGTTGTGTGTCATCAGCGTAACAGTGGAATTGAATCCCATGCTTACGGATTAGTCTACCCAGTGGCAGCATGTAGAGTGTGAACAATACAGGGCCAAGCACTGATCCTTGTGGAACACCATATTTAACTAAAGTATTGACAGGGAGTAGTTCCCACTTTGCTGCAGTATCTGCTTCTATTCTTTTGAGGAAGACTTTGCTTTTGACTTTGGAACAACACTCCCATGTGACTTCGACTGCACTCAAGAACAAATCCAATTTTTGTTTTCTTTTACCATTCAGACCTCATTTACAACATATTAGCACCATCTGCACCATTTGTTTTCAGTGATAAAGTACAAAAAGTACAAAAAGATCCAGGAAATATAGACCCTCATCAAAAACAGACCATAAACAATGAAATCAAGTAGGCCCCAGACCCACCACGACCCTGAGATGGATAGGTGCTTAGAGATAATTAATGAATGATATTCATCTTATATTCTAAAATGTGCATAAACTAATGCACTCATTTCCAAATGACAGGGAAATCCTGCATGTTCCCTACAGATATCCGTTATAAATCAGGGCACTATCCGTTAAATATTCCTAAAAATCAAAATGTGGCACAAAATTGCACATAAAATTCTGAGCTAAGACTTTTGTTTTATTCATAAAAAGACTGAAATTGTAGGTGGGTGCTTCTATTATACCTTTTTATATTCACCTGCTTATAATGGAAAGTTCCAAAGTAGCAAATCTTAAACAGTCTGTAAACTCTGGGCCCTCACATTCAGACTGTACAAGAGTTTCTTTCCCCAAGCTGTCAGACTCCTGTGGTATGAAAGAGTGTGTATGAGTGTGATATGAAAAAATGTACACATCAGGGACTGTACTTAACACACACACACACACACACACACACACACACACACAGTCTCACCTTTTCAAACTGTCTACTTGCTTCTAAACTTAAGAGGACAGTGTTTATATTTATGGAAGTAAACTGGTGCTAAATACACTATTTACACAGAATGGACAATAACTGCACCTTACTGCTCCCAGTACTTGGGCTTATTGCACTGTCCCCTCCCTTTATTTATTGTTTATTTTTATTGTATCGTAAATTTTCTTGCGTATTTATTGTATTGTCACATTTATTGTAAATCGTCTTGCTGTTTGTACATTGTTGCAGACATCGCATTTTAAATTTTTTTATATTTACAAAACACAATCAAGTTGTTCAGTGAAAACATTTGAATTTTTTCTTTGTACATTTTGTCAGTAAAGAAAGGGTTTATGAGAATTAGCAAAAATAAATTAATAAATAAATAAAATGGACAGAGAAAATCACTGCATTTTAAAAACTTTTTCACTGCATTTTAAAAATTGTCCCAAAAGTTTGGAAAAAGGGGTAAAAATAAAACCATAGTGATGTCATTAATCAGCCACATGGCCCAGCACTATCTCTAGTTATTAGCCTGAATAAATGGCAAGAAATAATGTTTAAAGGATTTATTTTTCTTTTTCTTGATTTCACATGAATTTTCACATGAAACACACTTCTAGAATACATTACTTTTCTTATGTATTCTCTTCACATATCAGAATGCAGAAATTCAGGACAGAACCTCCAGAGCCCAGCTGTGTGTCTCTGAAGAGCAACATCTCTATGGAACACTCTCTTAATTTCAGTAATGAAAGAATCGGTACAGACCAGAGGTGAGACATTGACACAGCATCATGCAACATGGAGGTTATTTACAGGAGGAAGTTCCTCAGGAAGCGTCCTTTTGCTTTAACATCTTTACAGCACTCCACATTTAACAGTGATCTAATATATGTCCAGGAGGTTGTAGACTCCTTCCTCTGAAATAAATGGAATTAACAGGGAGTAGTTGACTTTGCTTTTGACTTTGGAACAACACTGCCATGTGACTTTGACTTCTCTCAGGAACAAACCCATTAGTAATGTGAGGTACTGATGATGAATGATCAGTTCTGGATCACAGACACCACTCTGACTCACTCCTGAGGTGTTGAATGGTGCTCCATCAGTCCAGAGAATGCAGTTCTGTTCATGTCTCACTGTGTGAACACATTCACTCTTGTGACTAGTGCTTTTGGATTTTACACAAACTGTGTTTATTTGGAAGTATCTGTCAGTAAAGTGTGCACCTTAAAGTATCTGTGTATTTGTTCATTAGCTGATGATGTTTCTAAGGCTTACATTCAATTCTTTTGTGTGTCTCCAGATCACATTTTACTATGCATTACACAATATAGTGGGGTCTAGTAGAATTACTTTTTTAAATCTTTAAAGTGCACTATTTAGGGGGTAGGTCATGTTTCATGTTTCTTTACTTTTTCGGTTCAACATAAACAATATCTGTCCAGTTACTGACCAATCACAGTCATTGCGGTCTGCATGTGACTGTTTCTGGAGAGGTGCACATCATGCTATGGAATTAAATCAACTGAATGCTTCCAAGAACGTTCCTGAATAAATATGTTTTAAATGTGACAGAGTAAATGCTAAATATTTTACAATTTAGAGACTATATCATCTTCTGAAAGGCTCTTCCTTTCATTAACTTAAACATTTATTTAATTACAGACAGCATGATCCCAAGATAATTAGCTAAACTGATCTGAGTGGAGACAACTAACATTGACAGGAAAAGGAATGACTGCATGTATTGAATATAAATGAGATACTGTTTATGTCTGTGATACTGATGCATTACTGTGTTCTCTAGGAGGGATGTGCTGCTCCAGGATGGTTCCAGGTGTGGAGTGTGTGAGCAGATTCAGACAGATCCAGTCTCTATCACCTGTGGACACTCTTTTTGTAGACAGTGCATCAGGGGCCTTAGGGACCAATCTATTCACTCAGGAGACTTGACCTGTCCCTGCTGCAGAAAGAGGTTTAAAACAGGCTCTGTTCAGTTTCCACACACAGAGGAGTCCATGGAGCTGGATGAATACAAACCAGTGGATGACGTCCTGCTCAGTGTCTCAGAGAGAAACAAAATCAGCAGGAAGAACAAGTACGAGAGCTTATTTGAGGGATTCAAAACACAAGAGAATAAAATCCTCCTGAACAGGGTTTACACTCAGCTCTACATCATCGAGGGAGAGAGGGAAGGAGTGAATGAGGAACATGAAGTTTTACAGATTGAAAACAAACCCTGGAAACAAAACCTGCCAGATACACCAATAAACTGTTTAGACATATTTAACCCTGTACAGTGTACGATGGGAGAAATGGAAGAAGACAACACCAGAGCTGTGATGGATGAAGATGTGAGATGTGAAGGAGAAGATAAAGATCCACAAGTGGAAAAACTGAAAAGCGTTCTGACTAAAGGCATTGCTGGCATTGGAAAAACTGTCTCTGTGCAGAAGTTCATTCTGGACTGGGCTGAAGGAAAAGCCAATCAGGATATAGAGTTCATGTTTGTGCTTCCATTCCGAGAGCTGAACCTGATTAAAGACAAACAGTACAGTCTTCATGGGCTTCTGTGTGCCCTCCATCCTGAGCTCCGAGATCTGGATACAAAGGAATATGACGTGTGTAAAACTGTGTTCATATTTGACGGCCTCGATGAAAGCAGAATTCCACTGAAGTTCTCAGAGTGTGAGAAAGTGTCAGACGTGACCAAGGTGTCTTCAGTGGAAGTGTTAATGACAAACCTCATCAAAGGAGACCTGCTTCCCTCTGCTCACATCTGGATAACCTCCAGACCAGCAGCAGCCAATCAGATCCCCTCTCAGTACATCAGCCGTGTGACAGAAATTCAGGGATTCAATGATCCACAGAAGGAGGAGTACTTCAGGAAGAGGATTAGTGACCAACACCAAGCCGACAGTGTCATCTCTCACATTAAGACCACAAGGAGTCTCCACATCATGTGCCACATTCCAGTCTTCTGCTGGATCTCAGCAACTGTGCTTCAGCGAATCATGAAACAAGGGACCACAGAAATCCCTAAAACTCTGACTGCAATGTACTCACACTTCCTGTGCACCCAGACAATCATGAGGAAGGAGAAGTATGAGGAGGAAGATGAGAGAGGAACTCTACAGGAACTCCTGAGATCCAACAGGAAGATGTTTCTGAAACTGTCTGAACTGGCTTTCAAACAGCTGATGAAGGGCAATGTGATGTTCTATGAAGACGACCTGAGAGAGTGTGGGATTGATGTCACTGAGGCCTCAGTGTACTCTGGGATTTGCACTGAGATCTTTAGGGAGGAGTCTGTGCTTTACCAGAGGAAGGTTTACTGCTTTGTGCATCTGAGCTTTCAGGAGTTCCTGGCTGCTTTCTATGTGTTTCACTGCTGTGTGAACAACAACACGGAGGAACTGCAGCTTCTGAAGCCAAAAAACATGAAGTGGTCTGACAGTGTTTCACTGGACGAGCTGCTGAAGGGAGCTGTGCGTACAGCTTTAAAGAGTAAGACTGGACACCTGGATCTGTTTCTCCGTTTTCTGTTGGGCATCTCACTGGAGTCCAATCAACAACTCCTGCAGGACCTACTGACACACACAGTGAGCAGCTCTGAGAGCATCAAGGAAACAGTTCAGTACATCAATGACATTATAGAAACAGAGGATCTTCCTTCTGACAGATCTATCAACCTGTTCCTCTGTCTCACTGAAATGAATAACTCCTCTTTATCCAGTAAAATCCAGGAGTATCTCAAATCAGAGAAAGGCTCAGATAAGAGACTGTCTGCTGTGAAAGTGTTTAGCATTAGCCTACATGCTCGTGAACTCAGACGAGGTCCTGGATGAACTGGACTTGAGGAAGTACAACACCACTGAGCAGGGTTATTGGAGACTGATCCCAGCCGTGAGCAACTGCAGAAAGGCTGTGTGAGTGTTGTGTCTCAGTGAATTTATTTTAATATTTCAGTGCTGATGCTGAAGGAGACACATTTCCAGATTGGTTTTGGGGCAGGGTCTAAAATGTTAAACAACAAAGTTCTGCAGTAAATTCACCTCAGTGTGTACATTAGGGATGTTCAGTGTAGGTGTAATATGATAAATCTAAGAATCACAATTCCAAAATGAACATTTACTCTCTCTTTTTCTCTCTGAATTTCACATCTGTATTTACTTCACATTGCAGATTGCCTTGCTGTAAGCTGTTCAAGAATTCCTATGAAACTCTCTGCTCTGTTCTGAAATCACCAAACTCACCCCTGAAAGAGCTGGAGTTCAGTCACACTGAGCTGCAGGATTCAGGAGTGAAGCTGATCTCTGAGGCACTAAAGAGTTCAAACTGTAAACTGGAGACACTCAGGTGAGATTTCTTTGATTTCAATCCTGAATGGAAATAAGTTAAGACTGTTTTGATGGGTCTTTGATTTCAGTAGAAATGAGCTAAAGGGGAACATGTCCATATGTCTTAAAAGGCATTGACAACTCAGTGTGTATCTATATTTCTATTATTTTGTTTGTTTAGTGTGTTCAGTGATTCTACGTACATTCAGAAAAGGAAAAATGAAAACAGATATGTTTTGGCTCATTTATTCATACAGGTGTAATGTTCCCAGTGCTTCATTTGCATTTCTCTAAATAGATTCTGTGGTGGAGCACACCACCATATTTTTTCTGTGAAAGGTATTGGATCTCAAAAATGATCTTTAGAGAAAAAAGTAGTTAATGCAGTAAAGTAGTCACAACTGTAGGGACAGGATAGTTTATCAGGGGGACCTTGGAATGAACCATTTTCACAAACTCCCTGCAGCACTCCAGCATTCCTTCTTGTTCCTCATTTAAAGTACAGCACAGGGAGACAGCTGTGGTCTGGGAAATAGACTTGCGACTGGAAGGTTTGGCCTGAAATAATTATATTATAAAACATATTATCCAAACATCTATTAATGCTATGTTACTGAAATAATCTGTCGCCCCTGGCTTGCTCACTTGAGGGTTTTACATTTTGTTTTTACATTTCATGTCAAATCTTGTCTTACTGGAATTCTGTGAAGCCGCTTTGTGACAACATCAGTTGTGAAAAGCGCTATATAAATAAATTTGATTTGATTTGATAATAATTTATTTTTCTTTCCATTAAAACTAATTGTAAGACACCTATCCTCTGTTTGGACATTATATCCTTAAATATATCGACAGGGGAAGCACACGAATGTCTGCCTTCACTGAAATATTAGTGATGCTTCTGTCACAAGTGCATTGCAGTGCAGTAGCGGTCCAGCAAAATTTGACTTGCATTTTTCCCATTCTCTCCACTGGTGAAAGGTGATGTAACGGAAATTCAGATTAAATTTTAGAGCAGATCAGAAGCCACTACCTTTGTTCAATAACTAGGAGAAAATAGAAGTTTTATAAATCATGCTTAACGTACCAGGAACTTAAAGTAACAGGGTGAAAGATGAAGGTGGGGTTTCAGGTGACTTTAAACGTTAATGTCTGCCCACTTTAGTATAAATTGATTTGTACACTTTAATTATCAATCCACAACTGAACACTGTGTGGTTATTTGAAGTTGTTATGCCACATTAACATCAGTCTGGAGCTGATTCTATCTGCACTTTCCTGAAGGTCACAAAAAAAAAACATTTTGTGAGAAATAAAAAAAAAATTTCTTCCATCACTCACTAAGTGTGACATTCGTAGCGCAGTGTAAATATTAAATCAAACCTGTAGATGAAATCAACATCTCTTTCTCAATTGTTTCAGAAATGTTCCTGTAACTATTCAGTGAGTAATGTCCTCTCTCTTTACAGACTAACTGTGTGTAAACTTGGGGAAAAGTCTTGTGAAGATCTGGGCTCAGTTTTACTGGTGAACTCCTCCCTGAAAGAACTGGACCTCAGTAACAATGACCTGCAGGATTCAGGAGTGGAGAAGCTCTCTGCTGCACTGAAGAGTTCACTCTGTAAACTGGAGACACTCAGGTCAGAATTCAGACCTGATATTTAATGCTCATTAACATGACTATTATTATATTTACAAAAATACATATTTTTTGAATATTTACATAAATCTGATTGGCTAGTCCTACATTGTCTCTCCAATCACTTCAGGACTTCTGTAAAGTGTATCCACTGCTGGAGAAACGAACAACAGACTGAACACCAGACTTTCCATGGTGTTTCCATGGTGATATTATCAGTCATACATCCTACAAAACAAAACAGAGGTTTATTATTATTGTCATAGGCAGCCAGTGTCACTTTGGTCGTTTATAGGGATGTCCTAATCCGAGCTCAAAGATTGGGTCCGATCACAGCATTATTTTACTGACCTGTATCGGCTTTATTGGGCTCGATCTTAAGTCTGATCCCTTGTTTCCTCTAGGCAGCAAGCTCAGATTCCCTCCTCCGTCTGTAGCATGTGTTGCTACCAGATTTGGCCTGCTGCCTGATTTGGACTGCATATGCACAGAACATCATGCTTGTGTAGACTTTGCTGATAGCTCTAAATTGTATTAATTTCTTCTCTGAGGATAACTGTAAATAGACACAGCACTGTTTGGCTGAATGGTGCGTGTCCCTCAATGTTATTCCGTCATGTTTTGTTTAAACAGAAGACTACCACAACAATATCTTCAGCAGTAAATAAACACATTTTGCAGGGGCTCCAGTTGTTTAAAACTGTAAAGGACTGTGAAGAATGACTAACTCAGTGTTTATATGTGTTTAAAGATAAAGCTCTCCTCTGCTTTGGAAAACACTCTCTGCTCCTGTAAGCTACATGCGTGAAGTTCTGTGCATGTGCAGTCCAGATCCAGCAGGTCACGCGAATTGGGTAGCCACAACATGCTTTGTAAATGTGGTGATCTAATTCTGCTGGACACCCAAATTGAACCAAGGCCCACCCAGTCAGCCAGAGTTAATCCCTGCATTTGAGTGCACGTTCACGAACTCACACCTTTCTGACTGTTCTGCACAAACACACATTCCCATGAGTCAGATTCAGAGCAAAAGAGGATGTGATTAGAGTCATCAGTCATCTCATATTTGGACAATAAAAGCCGTGTTGTGTTTGGGTGCGATACGGGATACGTTTTATCCTGTATTTTTGAGATGAGACTGAGACTATGATTTGTTTGGCACACACTGCTCTCCCTGAGTCAGAGGAAGGGCAGATTCTGCATGGCTCCTAAACAGAGAATGAGCTTTTCGTTAGCTGTCACTTTTATTATGCCAATCAGCAGCCAGAATTAGCCGTTCATCATTTAGTGCTGCAGCCAGTGGAGTCACATTCCCACCTACAGGGTTTTGTTTTGCTGCTGCGCTGAGAGAAACAGGTCAGTGCTGTAAAAAGATATAACTTATTTTAGCACTGTGTCCTGAAGAAACTACATTTCACTTCTCCCTCAACACACCTGTGATGACAATAAAACTGCCAGACTTTTAGAATCTGTCACAGTCGAGGGAGGATGAGGACATGCACGCAAGGAATATTTATTTAAACAAAACCAAGGCAAACACAACAAACAGAAATCAAACAGGAGCAGGGAGGCAAGAAAAACTAGAACTCAGTGGAACAAAACTAGAACAGGAACATAACTGTGAACTGTTGGTAATGTGTGAGACAGCAGACAAAGATACACATCAACACACACAAGAACCGACAAGGGAACACTGAAACAAAGGGACTATAAGGGACTATATATACACAGAGCACTGACAAGGAACACCTGGGGACAATAACGAGAGGGCAGGACTACAAAGGAGACTCTGACGAGGGCGGAGCTAAGGCGGGACTAGGGCAAAGACAGGAAGAATAAACAAAGCCATGTGCTAAATGAGCACATGGCTAGGAAAACAAACAGGACCTGACAGAATCAAAGTAATTCTTTATACAGGTGTGTGAGACAAACATAGGAGTTCTAAATAATCAGATCTGTATAATTAATATTAAATATGGTAATGAAATGAGGACGAGGCTCTTTCAGAACTCTTAAACCGAGGAGATGCTTTTACTTCAGACCTCATTTTAATTAAATGAAAATATAAAGTAGTCATACAGCGGGTCTTCTGCTCAAATTTTTATTCAAATACTGTATTGCTTTATGACTATTCTATATTTTCATTAAATGAAAAAGACTAGGAGAAAAGAGGAGGTTTGATAAATGGAGCTAAATGTAACAAAGAAAATAAAGTCACAGGGTGAAAGAGGTCCACTGTGATTTCAGAATAACTGTAAATGTTGATGTCTGCCCTTACACATCATCAGCTGATTTTTCTCAGGGGATTGTTTTACTGAAATCAAACACCACACACAACTCAGAACTGACACTTTCAGAACTCACACAGGTTCAGTAAAGATTAGTGAGTCGTTCAGGTTCTGTACCACATTCACACACCGTCACAAACGTAGCTGATTCTGACCTCACTTTTCTGAATGACGTTAGAGAAATGAGGCAGTTTCTGAGAAAAGAAAACACAGTGACGTTTCTCCTTCTGTCACTGAGCGTGATGTTCCTAGCCAGGTCAATATATGAAGGAGAACCTGTTCATGAAATGTTCCTGTGACTATTCAGTGAGTAATGTCCTCTCTCTTTACAGACTAACTGTGTGTAAACTTGGGGAAAAGTCTTGTGAAGATCTGGGCTCAGTTTTACTGGTGAACTCCTCCCTGAAAGAACTGGACCTCAGTAACAATGACCTGCAGGATTCAGGAGTGGAGAAGCTCTCTGCTGCACTGAAGAGTTCACTCTGTAAACTGGAGACACTCAGGTCAGAGTTCTGGGATTTTATTCTTCATTTTCTACTCTTCACAAACATGACTTTATACATTAAAATTTATTTTTTTTCTAAGCTCTTGTATTAAATATAAAGAAAAAGACTGTGTTACTAGATTATAATAAACACCACTGGGATTATTAACACAACTAGGGGTGGGGGATATGGTCCTAATTTGGCAATAACAATATTCTTGGTGATATGAATAAAACACTGAAAATACTTAAATAAATGTTATATTAATATGAATTGTATTAAATAATATATATTTAATGGAGCTGGGCGATATGGACCAAAAATAATATCTCTGTATTTTTTAGCTGAGTGGCGATATACGATATATATCTCGATATTGTTCTTCTCATGAGATAATAACAAACAGGCACTTCTGAGTCAAAGCTACAGGTCCCAAATGTCACACAGGAACTTTTATTAACATTCAGCTGTAGATGTCCATGAGACATTGCTCAAAAATAAACTATTGGCACATATTAAATAATAATGCCCCTTAAATAAAATACTGTTATTTTCCTGCGTAACAAAAGACTCATAGCTGTGCTGTTAAACTGTAAACAGAAAACATACAGAGCAGCAATAGCAGAAAGTTCATTTGTTCTTTAAAAGTGAGTTTCCTGTGAAGCAGATTTCACCAAAGTGCTTCCTCCTGTGTGTGCTCCTGTACGTCTAGTACTTTGTGCAAATAACAAATCATGTAAACAGACTGAATGAAATAAAAATAAATCCATCCCTCAGTCATCAGTAGGTGCTGGGCGAAATGGACAGAAAATCATATCTCGATATATTTTAGTTGAATAGTGATATACGATAAATGTTGTGAAAAATAATGTGAACAAATGTTTTATGAACATTTTATAAACAGAACATTCAGTTTTGTGTGTTAGCTCTACCTCGTCTCTCAATATTCAAATGAAAATCAAATGTCCATGTGTGTTTAAGACAAAGGTTTTCATTAACTCTTCCCCATAATTGTACATTGAAAGGCAGCGCTTCTCGTGCAACTGCGACTGGACAATTGTTATCGTGGGTCAGGAGTTTTAAACAGCCTTTTGGAGCCCTTTTTCTCTACTGTTGAGACGGGGAACATACCCTTTTGCTCTGTAGTAAAGCTTTAGTAACACCACGCCACTTCGTACTTTACCTACACTGAAGTTCTCACGGACTACTAACTATTACTACCAGTAGATTGACCAAAGGAGGATAGGTCACCCCTTGTGAGCCTTGGTTCCTCCCAAGGTTTCTTCCTCAGCTGAGGGAGTTTTTCCTTGCCACTGTCGCCCCTGGCTTGCTCACTTGAGGGTTTTTACATTTTTTTTTACATTTCATGTCAAATCTTTGTCTTACTGGAATTCTGTGAAGCTGCTTTGTGACAACATCAGTTGTAAAAAGCCCTATACAAATAAATTTGAAATTTGATTTGATTACTTTTCTTTTCGTAAGGCACAGCGTTAGCTAATGAAGCTTGCAGTGCTGTCTGAACTGGTTTAGGGAACTGTACTGGGACGTGAATACTTCAGAACAGTGGCAGCAGCACCTCGAAGTTTAACAGCTTCATACAGAAGTGTGTGCTGCTGTTGTAAGTGGTAAAATAGGCTGGGAGTACTCCCACATTTTGATACTACCTCCTTTCAGCATTCCCTACAGATAGCCGTTTCTGCTCCTCATCTGACCAGTAAAATCCGAACCATTTACATATAACTGAGCCACTGTTCTTCTATTTCATGCCCTGTGTTACTCTGCTCCATTTTGTGTGTGTGTGTGTGTGTGTGTGTGTGTGCGTATTTGAAGCGCTGATGGCTTTACCATCAATTTCCAAAGCACAAATAGCTTCACCCCAGTGAATCACCTCAGGGGAAAACCCTTTTCTCCATAACAATGAGGAATAGCCTCAGAGACGGCTATAGAATATACTCCCCCTCTGCTCCCCTGTGTGTATGTGTGTGTGTGTGTGTGTGTGTGTGTGTGTGTGTGTGTGATCTTAAACACTTTTATTTATTAAAAACATTTATTTCACTACAAATGCAACAGTGACAACATTCAGAAGAAGCAACAAAAAATCTGTAAACATTTGCTTTTTGGAAACAACAGTAAATTTCCAACATTCTGATTTTGTATGAAATAAATAACGTAGCAGAAAGTGTAGTGTGTGAATATAAACAGCAAACGTAAAGAAGTATACAAAAAGTAGCATGAAAGCTTTATGGTAAATAATAAAACAATAAATTAAAAACACAGAGTAGTGTCTGTGCAGAGTCAGTGTAGTTTATCTGCTTTGGTTAGAGCTCATTGGCTGTTGAACTCTTCTAAAGGACTTTCCTCGTCCTCCACCAGGTGCTTCTGCTCGAGGAGGTGAAACAGATTAGTTGTGTTTCCTCCTTCTGTTGTTACAGGCTTTTTTCATTTCTTACATAACACCACGGTTTATTGTTCATTTTATATTTTGTAACAATCCACCTCCACACGACTGAAGTCACTCCACCTTTTTGGAGCAGATTCCTCCGCCTCAGAGCCACTTTCCACCGTACTTCACTGTGTCTAAGTGACTCATGTAAAGAACATACGCTGTATTCTGGGTAACTGCATGACGTCGTTACATAAACAAGTCACGATAAATTGATTTTTACTTGTTTAAAAATTGATGATATTATCACGAACAATACGATATGGAACAGCTCTAATCACAAATACTTTATATGTGTATCTCTCCTTCTAGTGTGTTGTGTGTAGTAAAATGTTGATGGCGAGGGAATGGGTAAGATTCTGTCACTGAGCGTGATGTTCCTAGCCAGATCAATATATGAAGGAGAACCTGTTCATGAAATGTTCCTGTAACTATTCAGTGAGTAATGTCCTCTCTCTTTACAGACTAACTGTGTGTAAACTTGGGGAAAAATCTTGTGAAGATCTGGGCTCAGTTTTACTGGTGAACTGCTCCCTGAAAGAACTGGACCTCAGTAACAATGACCTGCAGGATTCAGGAGTGGAGAAGCTCTCTGCTGCACTGAAGAGTTCACTCTGTAAACTGGAGACACTCAGGTCAGAGTTCTGGGATTTTATTCTTCATATCTATATTTCACCAACATGACTTTATGCATAAAAAATATAATAATTATTATTTTTAAGCTCTAGTATAAAATATTAAGGAAAAGACTGGATTACTAGATTATAATTTACATAATGTAATATATAATGTATGATGTGCAATTATTTGTGATTGTATAATGTACAATGAAATGTGTCCTCTGCATTTAACAAATCTGTGGATGTGAATACACACACACACACACACACTAGTGCACTAGGGGCTGTGAACGCATATCCAGAGCATTTGGGGTTCAGTGCCTTGCTCAAGGACACTTCAGCCGTGGATGTTCCTGCTGGACCTGGGGGTTTGAACCAGCAACCTTCTGGTACCATGCCCAGTCTCTAACCATTAGCCAAGGCTACACTCTATTGGGATTAAAACACAACACAAGTACTTTTTAATGTGTATCTGTGTCTGTGAAAGGAAACATATGGCGTCACATCAATGTCAAAAATAGAGGACGCAGTAACACCAGGTGGAACATTTAAATCTGTACCTTTTTAAAATTGTGTTAGTTAATAGCAAATGTGTAACCCCTTTAGAAAGAGAGAGGGAGAGTGGGGAATTGCACTCACACACAGATCATAATCTCAATCTCAAACTGTCTGTTTTTTTGTTCTCAAGTGGTTTTTACCCTCTTCATTTTAAATGTTTTGAAATGGGAGGTTTGTGACAGTTTGGGGGCGGGGTCAGGGCCGTTCTTCTCAGTGAATGCTATTGGCTGATGTCTCCTGGTTCTGTGACTGCCTCATACACTGTATATGTCCCTCCTACTGGGAGAAGACTTCTACAGAAAAACAAACATGGAGGATGTGTACCGTGGTTATTTGTTTTTCGTTTTGAAACGGGGAAAATGTAAAATAGGAGACTACTCAGTATCCAAAATTATTTTGGTTGTCCCTCAGCGTCTCTGTGCAGTGAAAGCGGGTGGAATATGAAGTAAATGTAGCTAGTGAACAGGAGTTGACTCATGAACGAATCTATCCTTTGAGCATCTGGAAATAGGGATTGACTTTTGGCACATGATTCAGAGAATCAACCTCACTGTCGACTCAGTCTCAGTTTTCTAACGCCTTCCTGCAGTGAAAATCATTTCCACATGTTTATCACATATTACTATGATCTGAACCCACTGTAGACAGTGGAATATGACCTTATCTCGACTCTGTTTATCCATGGTGCTGTCCTGGGGAAAACAGCAGCTCTGCTTCTCTCAGTAGGAGGGACATATACAGTATATGAAGCAGTCACAGAACTAGGAGACATCAGCCAATAGCATTCACTGAGGAAAAACTGCCCTGACTCTGCCCCCAAACTGTCACAAACCTCCCATTTCAAAACCTTAAAAGAATAAAATTAGGATCATAACTTAAACAGGGAGGTCATAGTATAGAAACCTTTACTGGATTAATATCTGTATATTTACTTCTAGTAATAACCCCTCTGTGGGACACTGTTGTGATAATGATGTGCTGTGTTGTGATTTGATTTCATTTCTATTGAATGAGGTTTTGAACAGACTCTAAAATGTCTTAGATTTATGAAAACAAATATTCAGGTCTTTTTAATAATTATGTTAAGGTTTTTAAACTTTTTTTATAACACTTACCTTTTGATTTTAACCTGTTTGATATTGAAGTGTTTTTGTAAATTAAACAGAATTTGGTGCTTTTTTGCAGCAGCTTGTTTTGCTATGAGTAAATACCACATCTCTCAATTTACCCCTCTCTCTCTCTCTCTCTGTGTAGATTGTCTTTTTGTTTAGTCACTGAGGAAGGCTGTGCTTTTCTGGCTTCAGCTCTGAGCTCAAACCCCTCACACCTGAAAGAACTGGATCTGAGCTACAATCACCCAGGAGACACAGGAGTGAAGCTGCTCTCTGTTAAACTGGAGGATCCACACTGCAGACTGGACACACTCAGGTACTGACAGCTTTCTGTATTTGTGTGTGTTCAGTTACTGATTTCATCTGCTGTTACTGTATTTCTATAAAGGTCTACAGCTCATTGTTCCTTCTTCATGTAGCCTCTGCTCTGCTCTAGTAGTATTTAATGGTTAGAGTATCACCCTTCACAGCTCTGTCTCCACTGTTCAGTGTACCTGTTGTCAGGCTGAAGGCTTGTGCGACACTGAAGTAAAACTAAGCCCCATATAAGTCTCTGTATGTGGATTGTAGACTGTCTCTAGAACAGTCTTCTGAAATGTACATTCAGTGTTTAGGGAAGTACAGGAGTACTCTGGAACAACAGTTCTATGACCTCAATGCTGAAACACTTCAGGCTAAAAGATCCTACACTACTGCTGCATCCTGAAACTGAGTCGACTAGTCCATCATTATCTCTGTAGTCCTATCATTTTGGGGCGTCTAAATGGGTCAGGATCAATGGTCAACAGATTGAAGAGCAGACTTTAATACCCAGAGTGGTGTTATCAGTCATACAGTATACAAACCAGAGCAGAGCTTAATTTATTATAGTGATATACAGACATTGACTCTTTGGTTATTAATATTTCAATGTCGTCTACAGAGAGTCTGGGGAGTGTAATGTAAAAGTTTAGTTGAATCTGTGTTCTTTCTAAAGTTATTCTGTTATTTGGGGCGTTTCAGTTTAGATTCTCTAAGAGTTATTGTGTTTATCTGTGAAGCTGCAGACCATCAGTTCTGTTCAACTGTGTGTTTTGTTTTTCCTGAATGATCCTGATCAGAGATCACACTAACACTTGGTGAAGTAGAATGGTATAAAATGGACAGTAGAACTCACTGCTGTGTTTAACAGTGAAAGTAAGAGCATTTCTCACAGGACTGGGACTAAACAGCTGTGTGGTCTTTAGAAAACCACTGCTCAGTGTTAGAGATTAATCAGAAAACAAGGCTTCAGTTCACTGTGGAGTATAAAGCCTGGACTCTGGAGCAGTTGAGAAAGGTCATGTGATCAGATGAGTCCAGACTGACCGTATTCCAGAGCGATGAGGGTGACAGGGTCAGAAGGGAAGTGATGCCCCCTTCATGCACAGTGTCCCCTGTACAAGCCTCTGGAGGCAGTGTTATGATCTGGGGGTCTTCAGTGGGTCAGGTCTAGACTCAGCAGTGTTATGATCTGGGGGTCTTCAGTGGGTGAGGTCTAGACTCAGCAGTGTTATGATCTGGGGGTCTTCAGTGGGTCAGGTCTAGACTCAGCAGTGTTATGATCTGGGGGTCTTCAGTGGGTCAGGGCTAGACTCAGCAGTGTTATGATCTGGGGGTCTTCAGTGGGTCAGGGCTAGACTCAGCAGTGTTATTATCTGGGTTCTTCAGTGGGTCAGGTCTAGACTCAGCAGTGTTATGATCTGGAGGTCTTCAGTGGGTCAGGTCTAGACTCAGCAGTGTTATGATCTGGGGGTGTTCAGTGGGTGAGGTCTAGACTCAGCAGTGTTATGATCTGGGAGTCTTCAGTGGGTCAGGTCTAGACTCAGCAGTGTTATGATCTGGGGGTCTTCAGTGGGTCAGGGCTAGACTCAGCAGTGTTATGATCTGGGGGTCTTCAGTGGGTCAGGGCTAGACTCAGCAGTGTTATTATCTGGGTTCTTCAGTGGGTCAGGTCTAGACTCAGCAGTGTTATGATCCGGGGGTCCTCAGTGGGTCAGGTCTAGACTCAGCAGTGTTATGATCTGGGGGTCTTCAGTGGGTGAGGTCTAGACTCAGCAGTGTTATGATCTGGAGGTCCTCAGTGGGTCAGGTCTAGACTCAGCAGTGTTATGATCCGGGGGTCCTCAGTGGGTCAGGTCTAGACTCAGCAGTGTTATGATCCGGGGGTCCTCAGTGGGTCAGGTCTAGACTCAGCAGTGGTGTGTGGCAGTAAAATGAAGTCCACTGAGGACCTGAATGGACTGAATGACCAGGTCGTCCCAGCAGTGGATTGTTCCAGGACGACACCAAGATTCATCAGGCTCAGATTGTGAAAGAGTGAGGAACTATATTCTCACATGAACTGACCACCCCAGAGTCCTGACCTGAACCCACTGAGAGGCTTTGGGACGTGCTGGAGAAGACTTTACGGAGTGGTCCGACTCTCCCATCGTCAATACAAGATCTCCACCAAAAATGAAGGCAGCTCTGGAGGAAATAAATGCTGTGGTGTTGTAGAAGGTTGTAGAAACAGAGCCGTGGTGAATGTGGAGCGTAATCAAAGCTAAAGGTGGTCCAGTGAAATATTAGTGTGTGAGTTGTTTTGGTCGGGCAGTGTAGGGGTCTGTGATGAAATGGTCAGTGAGAGCAGGTACAAGGCAGAAGAACCTAATAAATGAGCAGCTGAATGTAGGATCTAGACAGGGTTTAATGGAGCAGTTGTAGAAGAGCGACTCTGCTGCATTATTCTGTGTTGAAGGCTGAGAGGAACAGAGGGAAATGGAGAAAATGAAACACAGAGAAAGAGAAACAGAATATTTCTCTGTGATACAAAGACAGTGAGGATGAAACACCACAGATGATGATCTTTCTTCTGTTTCCAAAAATGACATCAATGAATGACGCTGTAATGAAGCTGAATGTGGGGCTCAGAGAGAACAGTGAGAACACACACCACTCACACACAACCATCAACTCACAACTGTGTGTGTGTGTTGTAGGTTGGAGCATGGAGGAGAGATCAGGATTAAACCAGGACTAAGAAAATGTAGGTTCTCTCTCTCTCCTGCTCTTTCTCTTTACATTCGTTGTGTCTCATTTTGTGTTGTTTGTGTGTTGTGTAGGTACCACTTCAGAATAAGACTTCACTTATAAAGGTTTATAAATGGTTTAAAGTCTGTTTATTAATAGTTATGTTGTAAACACATTAATAATCAGTTATAACACAGATATAAAGGGCACCAGTGACCTGTTGTTGCCAAATAGTGAACCCATATCTGTCTACAGTTAAAGCTCAGATCTTGCCGAATACTGACCTCACTGTGTCTCCTCCATCAGTCGACATTAACCCCATCAGCTCCAGCACATATTTGTTAATGAGTTTAACCCTTTAATGAATTACCCACCACCAGAGAGTCTTTTTCTACTTTAATGAAAATGTGGTGAACCTTAACATGTGAAATGACTAAACTCACATTCTCAGGTCTGCGCTTATTCTTTACCTCCACATTTTCACTAAGTTCTCTCACACTTTCAGTATTAGACACAAAAGAGTTCACAGTCACACTTCTTTTCTCTGTGTTACAAAGGATTATTAATCACTTTTAAAGTGTTCACAGTGTAATTAATAACCATGTAATAACGGGCTTTTAAAGCATTTATAAACCTTTGTTTATTCTAATTTTAATGTGGTACCATTTTATGTCTGATTGTGTGTCGTGTGTCTGATTGTGTGTGTGTATCTTGTTGTGTGCAGATGACTGTGAGCTCACACTGGACCCAAACACAGTGAACACACGCCTCTCTCTGTCTAAGAGGAACAGGAAGGTGGAGAGTGTGTGGGAGGAACAGTTGTATCCTGATCATCCAGAGAGATTCAGTTACTGGAGGCAGGTTCTGTGCAGAGAGAGTCTGACTGGACGCTGTTACTGGGAAACTGAGTGGAGTGGGAAGGAGGTTTATATTTCAGTGGCGTATAAATCAATCAGGAGAAAAGGAGGCAGTTATGACTGTTGGTTTGGAGCGAATGAAAAGTCCTGGAGTCTGATCTGCTCTAATAACAGTTACTCTGTCCGTCACAATAAGAACAGCACTGATCTCTCTCCTCCTCCCTCCAGCTCTAACAGAGTAGGAGTGTATGTGGACTGTCCGGCCGGCACTCTGTCCTTCTACAGTGTCTCCACTGACACACACACACTCACACACTTACACACACTCACCACCACATTCACTGAACCCCTCTGTGCTGGGTTTTATCTTTATTATTCAGACTCCTCAGTGAGTTTGTGTCAGATACAATAGTGCTGTGTGTGATCTATTTTTTGGATTGGTCTTTTCGGTCAAACGAGCTGCTGCTTTAAAATGTGAGGAGAATCACAAAAGACGATGAAACAGAAATGAAGCTCAGTTTGTAAAAGAAAGACAAAGACCCAATGTTCCCATGACTAACGCCACAGCTATTAAGAGCTTTATTTATATAAGCATGTACCAACTGATCATCCGTGACCGGAAAGGGCCGGTTTTTATCGTGATCGACCGGTCAGTGTCTCCACACAGATTTGTGCCGGTCGCATTTACCGTATTTTCCGCACTATAAGGCGCACCTAAAAAACTCAAATTATCTCAAAAGCCGACAGTGCGCCTTATAATCCGGTGCGCCTTATATATGGACCAATATTGAGCCAATGTAAAGACCCCAAAATGGCTCCTATTCAGAGACACGCATATGACGCAGAGTTTAAACCCAAGGCGATCAGTCACGCAGAAGAACACGGGAAAAGAGCAGCAGCAAGAGAATTTAACATTAACGAATCAATGGTGCGAAAGTGGAGGAAGCAACAAGATGACCTACGCCAAGTAAAGAAGACTAAACAGAGTTTCCGAGGGAATAAAGCGAGATGGCTACATTTGGAGGACAAACTCGAACAGTGGGTTGTTGAACAGAGAGCAGCAGGTATAAGTGTCAGTACAATCACTATTCGAATTAATGCAACCGCGCTAGCAAGCGAACTTGGCATTAATGACTTTAAAGGCGGTCCTTCTTGGTGCTTTCGGTTTATGAAAAGACGTAATCTCTCCATCCGCACACGAACAACTGTTTCACAGCAACTTCCAAAAGACTACCAAGAAAAGCTGGCCACTTTTCGCGCATATTGCAACAACAAGATTACTGAAAAAAAAATCCGGCCAGAGCACATCATCAACATGGACGAAGTTCCACTCACCTTTGATATTCCCGTGAACCGCACTGTAGATAAAAAGGGAGCCCGTACGGTAAATGTTCGAACCACAGGGAATGAGAAGTCATCCTTCACTGTAGTTCTCGCTTGCCAGGCTAATGGCCAGAAACTTCCCCCCATGGTTATTTTCAAGAGGAAGACTTTGCCAAAAGAAAACTTTCCAGCCGGCGTTGTCATCAAAGCTAACTCGAAGGGATGGATGGATGAAGAAAAGATGAGCGAGTGGTTGAGAGAAATTTATGTGAAGAGGCCGGGTGGCTTTTTTCACACAGACCCATCCCTGTTGATCTACAACTCCATGCGCGCCCATATCACAGATGGTGTCAAAAAACAAGTGAAGAACACTAATTCAACACTCGCTGTCATTCTGGGTGGATTGACAAAAGAACTCCAGCCGCTAGATGTTGGTGACAACACGGCATTCAAAGCTAGACTGCGAACTGCGTGGGAACAGTGGATGACAGAAGGCGAACACACGTTCACCAAGACAGGTAGACAGCGCCGGACGACATATGCCACCATCTGCCAGTGGATCGTAAATGCATGGGCTGATGTATCAGTCTCAACTGTGGTCCGAGCTTTCAGGAAGGCAGGAATTGTCACTGAACTGCTAGACAGCAGCAGCGACACTGACTTGATCAATGACGACTTCGAAGAGACAGAGCCGGGCATGTTGGATCCCGTATTTGCCCAACTGTTTAATTCGGACACCGAAGAAGAAGAATTCCAGGGATTCGTGGATGAGGAATAACTTAGTAAAGTGAGCTTTACGTGTTTATTTTGTGTGTTGTGTGATTTTAACGTTTGAGCAACGTTGAGTTATTGATATATTGTTATCGCTTTGCACTATTTCGAGTGTTACTATATTGTGATTATTATTATTATTATTGAATCGAGGAAAAGTCCCCCCCCCCCACTATGTGGGGTATATTAACATTGCACTACATGTTTTACCTTAAACTACGCTGGGTTGTAATCTATTAATAAAGTTGAACTGACCTATCTGACTGTTTTGTTGACATTCCCTTTAACGCAGCTCCATCTAATTGATGCATAACGTAACCCCCAGCCTCTACTGTAGCGTCTATTGTATGCGCCTTATAATCCGGTGCGCCTTATATATGGACAAAGTTTTAAAATAGGTCATTCAATGAAGGTGCGCCTTATAATCCGGTGCGCCTTATAATGCGGAAAATACGGTACACATGTGCACCACACGAGGGCAGCAGCAGCAGCGCAAACACAACCACACACTCACTGTTTAAGCACTGTTTCCTATTGTACTACACTTGTGCACTTGTTTTCATTAGGAATCGTTAATAATTGCTCTTTATTTTATTCAGGGGTTTTTAGAAGACATGATTTGTCACATTAGTGCACAATTTTATGTTCAGATGTAAAAGTTTCCAGTAAACCCTGTACAGAAACGCCCTCTATTGTTAATCAACATTAATTAGTTCATAGCGTCAAATTATTTGATCAAAAAGCCCTCAACACCACCTCATATGTCTCAGTAGCAACACCACTACACACACACACATGACTGTAGACTGGGAGAGAGAGGAAGCGCCTGGGAGCATATTTTCGAATAAACTTAAATTTACCTGTTATCGCAAAACAACCAAATAAAACCTTTATGTTTGGTGAGAGACAACCTATTACTATAGTTTAGTCACTTTGAGGTACATACTCAATTCGTTACTTATTCGCCAGTTTCTTATTCGGATTCTCTATTCCACTTTTAATGGTGCAGTAGTTGCATTCTGTCGCCGCTAGATGGCGAAGTACGAACACACCTTCCATAACATGGAAAAACTACACGTTTAGCTTAATTTTGTGGATTTTATCTCTTTATTTACAAAGTGTCTCAAACATCTGAAAGTGTTATTGAAGACACAGTGTAAAAGACTCTCAGAATCCTAAAGATGAAGAAATGTCACTGTGGAATTGCTTTGTCATGGTCCTGTGAATATAGCACATGACGTGATGAATATGTAGAAACATGAACTGTGGAGTAAATGTCCTATGGCATTTTTATTTTTTAATTGTCAAATTATCAAGAATCTGGTATTGATTTTACAGAAGGGTTAGTACAAATATAACAAATAATGTATAAACATTTAATACAAGAATTGAACCTCAGCTGTTACGTTAGACTTTCTGCAACAGTTTCATAAATTCTCATTAAAAACAGTAGTAAAACATTGTAACAGTCATCACATTTAAACTGAGTGATTTGTTTGTTCAGTTTCGATACAGGAGGTGGTTTTAAAGAGCTCTTAGTGAAGTGAAGAAGATGGACTGAGAATGGAGAATGGGGATAAAAATGTTCCTGAATGAATTTACTGGTGAGATTATAACTAATTTGTGTCTAAACCCATCCACGCTTTATTCACTTCATCAAATGTATATTCAGAAACTGAAGATTCAAAAGGATCAGTGCTGGAATGTGGCGTTAGTGAACACACAGTGCGTGTCATGGTCTTTACCAGTTGTCTTCACTGTGAAGTTCACATAACTCACTACTCGCCAGTAAACATTTTTACTGCAGTCTATGAACCTCTCTGTAGTCTCAGGTTTTCTTCCCTGCGTATTTTCACTGTCATCCAGATTGACGCTGTCAGGACGATGCAGATGAAGATGAGTGCTGTCACCTTGCAGAGGTTGAACAAGACGTGAAATTGTCCTGCCATGGTGAATCTGTGGTGTCTGTTCTGGGGCTGGGGCTCTTTTACAGTGTGAGATGTGGACCCACGTGTCCCTCTCAGCAATCTTCACTGCAGTGTGAGTAGTCAGGAGCACCTGGAACTGTCCTTGACAGCGATCCACTTTCCAGTTCGCCCTCCTGTAGACTTTAGTCAGGATCCAATCTCCAGGCTTCACCGTGTGTCCTGTAACTGCTCAGTAGAGACTCTCTCACCCTCCTGTGCACATCAGACAAAACAGAACACAATGTTGCACAGTATTTTTGCATGTGATCATCTTCCAAGGCCAATGTTTCTCTTTTGGAGCACATCCTGTATTTGGCGGACAGTCAAACATTATCTGGAAAGGGGAGTGTTTGGTCCTGGACCACACTCTTTTTTCTCAGACTCATGCACACACCAGCGGCAGGGCTTCCACCCGATTTAGCCCTGTTTCTGGACACACTTTGATCAGGTGTTGTTTTATTGTGCCATGTGCTCTTTCTACCGCCCCTGCACTCATAGGGTGATAGGCACAGTGTTTGTGTAGTGGCGTGTCAGTTACTTCACTGATGTGTGTTAAAATGTTGCTAACAAACGATGGCCCATTGTCAGATGAGGTTTTCCTAGGAACGCCAAACCTAGGGGCAGTTTCCCTCAACAGTATTTTTGCTACCGTTAGTGCGTCTTGGTGAGAAGTGGGGAGAGCTTCTACCCGTTTTGAAAACATGTCAACGATCACAAGCACATATTTCTTTTTCAGACGTGGTGTTAATTCAATAAACTCCATTTGTAGGTGATCAAAAGGCCTGTCAGGTTCTGGATGTCCATGTGTGTGTTCATATGAAACGGCTCCTGTTGAGTTCACCTTCAGACGGTGAGACACTTTTTTGAAAAATGTTGTGAGTAATTTGAGAAGCCTTTTACAAACCACTGTTGATTTACTGCGTCTACCGTTCCTCCCCTCGAACAGTGGTCCACTCCATGGGCCATTTTCACAAAGTAAGGAAAGTAGTAGGAGGGTAGACATGGTTTGTTGTTTGGTCCCAACCAGATTTTCCCATTAAACGTACGCCCTGAGTTTCCCCATGTTTTCACATCTTTAGCTGTTCTGGTTTTTGAATTTCCTCAGGTGTACCATCCTGAGGTTCAACAATGGGGGCTTGTATTAAAAACACCCCAGGGTCCGACGCTGCCTTCTTAGCTGCAGCATCTGCTCTCGCGTTCCCCAATGCTTCTGGGGTTTTATCACTTGTGTGTGCGTGAACATGTGCTACTGCCACCTGTTTTGGTGAAAGAATGGCGTCCAGAAGTGCTGACACTAGTATGTGATGTGCAGGTGCCTTACCTGATGATGTTAGGAAATGTCTTTGTTTCCACAAGGTCCCAAAGCTGTGAACAGCCCCGTAACTGAACCTGGAGTCTGTGGAGATGGTGACTGCCTGTTCTTTGGCTAGTTTGCATGCCTCAGTCAGTGCAACTAGTCCAGCAGCCAGTGCTGAAAAACTGGAAGGTAGGCTGCCTGTAAACACAGTGTCTGTTAGTGTAACAACAGCAAACCCTGTTTTTGTCACGCCTTTAGAGTCTTTGTAGCTGGATCCATCTACACAGAGGATTATATCAGGATTATCGAGTGGAACATCTTTCAGGTCGTGGAGAGCAGAAGAGGTCCAGTGTGTGCAGACGGTCATGGGGCTCCCCGTCCTGTTCTGTGGGAAGGAGAGGAGCTGGGTTCAACACTGTACACCTTTTTACTGTAACATTTGTCATTTCTGTCAATAACGTGTGATATTTGAGGCACCTGGCTGCACTGAGGTGTGATGTCTGTTTTTCCAGAAAGATCATGGACACTGCGTGTGGAAGGTGTAGGGTGATGTCTGCACACCCCAGTATCTCTCTAGAACCTATGATGGCCTTCTCTGCTGCTGCTACGACTCTTAAGCAGTAGGGATAGCCCTGAGCTACGGTGTCTAGCCGCCCACTGGTTGAAGTTTGTTACCGTGTTCTTGTAAGAGAACAGAAGTCATGGAGCCTTGTTGTTCATCTACAAATTGTTCAGAAGGTTTGTCTGGATCAGGCAGAGCTAACACTGGTGCGTTCTGAAGGGCTATTTTTAGATTTATAAACGCCTCCTCCCCTTCAGGGGTCCAGGTTTCTTTGGACGAGGCTGTTAGACTCTTTTTATGTGCCGTGTCGTGTAGTGGAGCAGAGGTTTGTGCATAATTTGGAATCCACATTCTGCAGTATCCAGTCAAACCTAGAAAAGAGAGGAGCTGCTTTTTTGTAGTTGGTTGTGTGCGATTTCAGAGACTCTTTCTGCACACAGTGACTTTCCCTTTGCTGACAGATCATGTCCCAGATGTGTGACTGTTGGTTGCACAAGCTGCATCTTGTCCCTCTCCACTCTGTGGCCATTCTGTGCTCGGAAATGAAGCAGAGAGACAGTGTCAGTTACACAGGTGTTCTGATCAGGAGAACATCTCAAAAGATCATCTACGTACTGTAGAAGTGCACTAGGACCTGGGAGAGAGAGCTTAGCTCAGTTACCCCTCAGGGCTGTACTGAAAAAAGAGGGTGACTCAGCGTATCCTTGTGGGACATGTGTGGACATGTTTTTCCCTTGAAAAGAGAAAGCAAACCAAATCTGAGAGTCTTTGTGCACTTTCAGACTGAAAAAAGCATTTTCCAAATCTATCACTGAGAGCCACGGTGAATTTTCTGGGACCTGACTCAGAACAGTGTGTGGGTTTGGAACTTCTGGAGCTCGAGCACGAATAGCCTTGTTTACTGCTTGTGAGTCTTGAACAAAGCCCCACTGCTCTGGTTTTTCCTGGAGCCGTTGATTTTATTACAGGCCAAATTGGAGATCTACACGGTGAGTCCGGACATCCCATAATAATCCCTCTCTCCAACAGACTGTTCAAAACGGGTTATTCCATCAATGGCTTCCTTTTTCAGAGGATATTGAGCTGTGCATGGCCTGTAAACACTTTCTGGAGTGATTATTAATTCTGGAGCTCCTTTCATAAGACCATCATCATATTTGCCTTTGGACCACAGCCAAGGTTCAATGGCGTCTAGAAAATCTGCTTCGTTACTGACGCTGATTTGTTGAGACAAAAGTGACACTTCAGCTCGGGCTGAGAATGACACATTTACTGTTGTTCTGTGAGTTTTTGGACGTCTTTGAATATTCCCAATGTTCAGTTTCACTCGGCTGTCAATCAGTGATTGTTAAACAAGTTAAAATGAAATTTGACATGTCTTTCCATTGTTTATTTTGTCCCTTTGCTGAGGAAATGTGAGGTACCTCCCCTCGAAACCACTGACTCTGATCTGAGGTTAAATTTACTGCGCAGTCCGTCCACTGCTCTCCAGTAAATAGAGTGGTTACAGAGACTAACACACTGTCTCTACCTTGGGACACACACATTTGTTCCACATCAACAGGCCAGGTCTCCACACTAGCAGTGCACTGCACATCCCCTGAGGTTGTGACGTTATCGTAATTAAATGTTGCCCGTAAATGATTTAAAAAGGGGAACCACAGGTTTGATTTTTCTAACTGCCGTCCCATCCACACGTGTGTAAGATCGGATTGAGTTTGTGGCAAACGTAACACGTATATCTCAACACCCTCCTTCGTGCGTGACACTTTCATTCCTAATTTACACATTAGGTCCCGAGCTAAAAGATCCACAGGGCAGTTTGGTGATAGAAGGAAAGCATGTTTCAGGGCTGTGTCACTTCCTGCACGGTGACACCAAAGCTCCTCAGTGTAAGAGTCCATTAAAGGAGCTCCACCCGCCCCCAATACAGATGTTTTCCTCCCTGATAAACGTGGGTCGGGTGTAAGGCCCCTGTTTTTATGATGTGTGTGTGGTGTGTGTTCTGATCCCTGTGTGATTCATGCCTCCTCTCCCTCAAGCCGTGTCTCTCTCGCTGCTGGTTCTCAGGACGATTAACAGCAGTGTGTCCCACTTCTTTACAGTTGTAACTCTTATACTGAGAGAAGTCTCTGAAGCCAGTGCCACCTCTTCCTCGTCCTCCACCTCTTCCTCTGTCTCCTCTGAAACCAGCTTTTGCCGCCTCCAGCGCCGCACACTGCAGTTGGTGCAGCTCCTTTTCTCTCTTCTGTTGTCCTTTCTTCACTTCCTCATTCAGTCTTTTTTCGACGTGTAAAGGCCTGGACGGTCTGTAGTCGTCCTGTGTCCACTTCCACACAGTCGTCTCTCACCTTCGTCTGAATGTCGGACTTCAAACCACTCATGAAGCGTTCTTTTAAGTGTCTTTCCCACGGGCTCATGTCGTTTCCGGGACAGTCGGCGGGTTTCTGAAGTCCGGAGTGAGCTTCGTGGAGTTGTTCCAGTTCATGTAGATAATCAGCGACAGTCTGTCCTTCTTTCTGCTCGCACTGAGACAGTTTGTCCAGATTCAGTCTGAACTGGAAACGCTGCTTCGATCCTTGTACAGAGGGCAGTCACTGAGACTCGAGAGGGTGATCCAGGGTGCCCCCCCTTTACTGTACGTCTTCGGGAAAAGGAAGATCCCCTTGTGCTTTAGTCCATTCCAGTTTCATCTTGTGTCCACATACTTCTGTCAGTTCATTCACAGAAGGTCTCCACCCGGTCACAAACTTCGGTCCTCCCTCTGAAATCGGAGGGAGATCTTCACATACATCTTCACGTCTGAAAACATAGTCTGCCCCATTAGGCCCCATCACCTGGAAACTCTGCGTTTGAAGCGAGGTGCTCAGTCCCTCTGGGCTTTTCTTGAGGCGCTGCAGTGGGAGGAGGTCTTGCTGCTTTCTTTTTCCTGCTTCTTTCCTCCAGCTCTCTGATTTGCTCCTCCAGGACTTTAGCACGTTGCTGCAAACGTTCAAACTCTTCATCCTTCTGCTGATGGAGGAGGATTCCTCTCGTCTTCATCCCTTCTACCACTTTGGTGTTGGGTTGAGCTTGTGGTGTCTGGGGAGTAGCTGAGGTTAGAGGAGGGTTGATAACGGCTTCATCGCCAGCATTCTCTTCTCCCTCTTCTGCTGTTTCATCTGGAGGAGGAGGAGGAGGAGGAGGAAGAGGCCAATCATCCAGGGATTCTTTCTGCAAATTCAAAAACTGACCACAGATCACTGTTTCTTTTTTCTTTAATGTGAGGTGTCTGATGTGTGTTTACGCTCCTGGGCCTTTCCCTTATCTGCCTCTTTCTGTGCTGCCTTTCTCCACTCTCCATAAGCACATGACACTCTGGTTTCCATGGGAACTCCTCTGGTTTGTGTTTTATTTTGTTACTATTACAGTGCTCTTCAGCTTTATCAGACCTGTCGTGTTGAGCTTGTGATTGTTGTTTAAAGTCGACTAGTTCATTTCTATTTAACGTCCCCTCGGGGGGAAAGGGACAGTATTTTTCCACTCGTCTGATTGAACGCAGCTGTCTGGTTCCCTTTGTTTCATGCCTCTATTAATTCACCAAAAGGAGGGTCATTGCAGTGCACTATTGGGGCTGGGGAAGGTTTCCCTTTCCCTCTCTTTGAATGACTTTGACCCATTTCTGAGATTCTTGGAGCGACCAATAACTGAATCCCTTCACACAGACAGTGTTCTACAGACGTCACACGTATAAACTCCTTCTGAAACGAAAGATACTCACCAAGGAACTTTGAAAATAAAAAAAGTTCAGCCAGCACTCTGTCCTTCTACAGTGTCTCCACTGACACACACACACTCACACACTTACACACACTCACCACCACATTCACTGAACCCCTCTGTGCTGGGTTTATATTTATATTTTATTTTATTTTATGTTTTTTTCGAAGACAACATTTGTCACATTAGTGCACAATTTTATGTTCAGATGTAAAAGTTTCCATTAAACCCTTTGTACAGAAACGCCCTCTATTGTTAATCAACATTAATTAGTTCATAGCGTCAAATTATTTGATTAAAAAGCCCTCAACACCACCTCATATGTCTCAGTAGTAACACCACTACACACACACTGACTTTCAGCCCCCTGCTCGGTACTGACTGTTTACACCTGGAGCAGGACGACATTTAAACTCGGACATTTAAACCATAACAGACTGTAAAATCTCTTCAGATTCTGTCTTTAAAAAAACACAGTCTCAGGAGAGAGGCGCCGCACCGGTGAAAAGCTCCAAAAGACAATCCCTTACTCACCACGCCACAGTAAACGTGCCTTTATTTCCTGAGTAACGGTAACGCACTGTTCTGGAGCTCCTAGCGCCCAGGCAATGGTAAGTTTTGGCGTAAAGTGAATTCAAAGTGGAGGGCGTTCCTTCTTACATTCAGTGGAGCTGTGGACCAATGAGCGGCTGCCGGCTGTGAGCGGGGTCCTATTCCCCGGGGGAGGGGTGCGCTGCTGGACGCCGCTCTCCACAGGGATTCGCTCACAGCTCTGAGGGGGCGGGTCAGAAGTGATTGACACCTCTGTAAACCAATAGCAGAGATTCAAATGAAGACAAAGAGAGTCGATGTGCCGAGATCACTCACTCTGGGTCTGGGAGAGAGAGGGAGCCACATAAGAGCGGTATTTCCAACGAGGGCCACAGGGGGGCAGTGTGAGCCCGCAGCGCTTTACCTCCTCTCGCTCCTTTAATCTCATCAGCAGCGCACCTCTGGACCAAGAAGGAGACTCTAATGTTTACTGCTCTAGGACATTCACCTCTTCCTTAGTCACTTACGTCTCGCCCCAGGCAGCTCTGTAGACAGGTTTGACGCTGGGTGGGTGATTCATTCAGGTGATTCCAGTCTTAGTTCATGCACAGAATGTACATCTGTGAAAAAGTATATCTCACAACAAGGAACATTTCAGGAACATGGTGTTATTTTCGGTGACCTGGGGAGGCGTGGTGAGGGGCTGTTTATCAGCAGTTCTCAAAGAAATGTTCCAGAATTTCAATGAAGACCCTCCAGGTGAAATATACTTCAAGTGTTTCTCAGTTTAAAAGTATGGTCTGTATTTTACTAGTCGTGCTGCTGGAAATAATCTGATATATTACAGTGAAACATGCCATTGATCTTCAGAACTTCACCAAAGACGACAGAACCCAAGGGGATCATGGAGAAGAGCCAGTGGGAGCTCAAAAAAACACCATTCAATAGACGACGAATAACAAGACGTGATGACTCTGTGAGAAGTGATCAGGACGCCCATGTTGCCCTTTTAAGGGAATGTGGTGATGGAGAACGAACCACGAGGGAAAAAGAGAAAAGGTTTGAAAAAAAAATACACACAAACACATGATATAATATAAAAGATAAATATATATTAATTGAATGTAAATATCAAATTATTAAATAGGATTTATCAGACTCTGCTCAGACAGTCATTTAAGAGTTATTTAAAGATCTGTTTTTCATCTTTCCGGACGTCTACAATAAGACAGTATTCATATGTAACAGTGATGTTATATTTTTATCTTTAAACCGTTATGAATGATTGTATAAGTATTAATTATTAACACCACACTTAGTGCAAAAAGATAAACACGTGCAGCACAGAGAAACCAAACATCTGTGTTTTAATTAACTATTAATGTCATTATCTAGGAGCAGAAAATACAGAAAGAGACGTGGAAACAAAGAGAAGGGAATCAGAGGGGAGTCTGTGTCACGCCGATGAAGTAGACATTTTTGTACAAAGTGAAAAATATAAGAACCAACAGTGAGTTCATGAATTAACACCTGATAGTGTTTTGTTTATTTGTTTTTTTTAAATGTACAATGTTTTAGATAAAAATGATACAAGAAAATGATTAAAAATTATTAGGTAATTGTTAAAAATGTAGTGAGTTCCAAAAAACAGTTATTTTGAATGTTTTAAAGAAGTCTTCAAGAACAAACAGCACACATTTGAAAGCAGAAGAACCAGTGGACGATGAAAGGGATGAGGACCTCATTTATAAGCGGCCGAGTACAGCACAGGAGCCTTTTTATAGCTCATAGTTTCATGGTCATATTATTTAGAGAAAATGTAATAAATACTCTACTATTTGTGTTAAAACTCTATTGACTTGTGCACTGACGTGTAGTTATTTATTTACTGACATGACTTTTCCAGTTTAAAACAACACTAAATCCCCATTGACTTGTGCCTCTCCTACAGCTGACATTCAGGAAACAGCATCAGTGACAGTGAGATCACCACATATCACCACATTAATAATATATTATTCTACAACTGACACTTCTTTAGTTTTTTAAACAGTGTCTGTCTTCAGAATTATAATAAGTTTTCACAAAGGAAATATCTGAATGTGAACTAATGCATATTTCTATATGATTAATATCCACAGAGTCATCCCATGACATCAATTACATCTACGCCATCCACATCTTATGAGCCTCTAACTTCAGAGCGTGAGCCGAGACAGAAACAAGTTCATGAAACAAAAGAAACTGTTCCTTTAAAGGTGTTTATTTTATTCAGTCTGTAGCTCAGTACCTTCCAGTGATTCTAGAAGAGTAATAAAGGCTTAGCCACGAAACATTACAACACTGTACCACTTTAGAATAGGACTACACTTATACACTTTTATTAACGTTTAACAATCTGTTTATTTATGATATTTATTGTGTTGTTAATATATTAAAAATAATTAATGATGTTATAAAACATAAATAGAAATGGCCTCTTTGCCAAATAGTGAACCCACATCCATCTGCACTGTTAGACCTCAGATCTTGCTGGATACTGACCTTACATTGTCTTCTCCATCAATCGACATTAAACCTATCAGCGTCAGCACAGATTTCTTAAAAATGGAAAACATTTAATGAATAAACCACCAACAAACTCGCTTTTTATACATTAACTATAATGCGGTGTGTACCCTGACATAACAACACAATCAGCCAAATTCACATCATCAGGTCTTAGTTTATTCTTTACGTCGACATTTTCAATAAGTTCTCAGACATTTTCAGCATTAGGCAATAAACACAGGTCACTGCTGCTTTTTCTATCTGTGGGTCACAAATGATTCTGAATTATATAATTATTATATTATTATAAGGTGTTTTACACAGGTTTTTAAAACATTTGTAAACCTTTATAACTGTGGTCTTATTTTAAAGTGATACCCAAAGCGTATTTATGTAGTGCTCTATATTTAAATAAAACTGCAGCTTGAGACTTAATTCAGCTTCATTTAAATTACTGATACTGCACTTAGCTTTCAGTTCTCAGCGTTAACATTTATATGTTTTATATTATTTGTAACAGAGAGGTAAAGGAATGAAAACAAGAGCACGGAGAGAAAACCTTGGGCCAGTTTGGGGAAATCATTCACCGCAAGAAGTCATTCCAGCAGCAGCCAGATTGTCGAGACCAGTAATTATTCACCGTGATCAGTGGATTAGCATCTGGACCCGCAGACATGGCTAAGCAGTGATGAGAGAGAGTTAGCTTGCTTTTACATGGCACAGAAGTATAATGATGTTGATGGCTTTCAGTCATGCCTGTTGTTCTCAGCCCTTCATCGTGGCAGTATTGTTGGTGCCCCAGTGAAGCCATTTGTGCAAGTACTGAATATTAATGACAACCACTGGATTACTGCAAGTGTTGCCGGCGCCAGGTCTAGGGGTGGCTGGGCCAGCAGCAAGGGACACACAGACCGAGCGGCACTGTGTATCCTTAGAGTCTATGGATCTGTGAATCTGTGAATCAGTGAAGAAACACGACAGCAGTGAAGAGCTTAGTCGAAGACAGTGCGAGTTTATTTCTGAACTGCGCATGCTCAGAGTCTAAAGTTTAGTGCGTTCTCCATGCAACTCAATGGGATGAAGCGCCATCTAGGGGTTGAGTGGTGTAACACCATGTCAAACAAACAAGAATGGCTTCAAAAGCTTTTAGAATGGTTCTGATGATTAAAATAATAAAATAAGTGTGAGGAGGGGGTGGTCTGTGTTAAATTAACTGTAGATGGAGGCAATTTTCTAACCCTCTACACAAGCAACATTCTCTGTCAGCCAAATGAGGTGTGCATATATGACAGCTTAAATTCAGGAGTAAACAACAACACTAAACAAATGCTGTCACGGATGATTCGACCGTCAGCACCTTGTTTCATTATCAGAAAGACTACTGTGCAGATTCAGCAGTCAGGGAGCAGTTGTGGACTTTTTGCCCTGGCCTTTGTAAAGGTGTTGTGTGACAGAGTTAGACCAGAGGAGTGCCTTATTGAGGAAAAAAAACACTAAGGCAAAGACTCTACAGAGGGATATTGGAGAAAAGGGTCCCAGACTGTGCTTACAAAAAAACACAAAGACAGCCAGAGAGGGATGCAGTAAAAGTATATGTTCACTGTGTCTGCAGGACTTCTCATAATAATGAAGTGATGGTCCAGTGCAGCAAATGCAGTTCCTGGTATCATCCCCCACTTGTGTGAGTGTCCCTAAGTGTGCACTGGACCCCACAGCAGAGGAGTGGCACTGACAAACCTGCATAGGTTAGTGTTTGAAAGATAAAAGACAAAACAAACTGTCCTTAATTTAGTTTGTTCTTCTACATTTCAGAGTCTTCTTTACATTTCAGAGTGTGGTGTTGGTGGTGGGTGGTGGGGGTGGTGTTTAACTTGAAACGCTTGGCTTGGATTTAATGAGTACTTTCAATTAAAACGTTTCTCTTGAACATCTGATTTAACGTCTTCATTTAAGGTCCATGTTTAAGGAATTAATCAGTACCAGTTTCCACATTTAAACAGTGTAATAACTAAGCGTCACTGCCACAGTTACCTGGTGTGTGTTTGTTAAGAATAGGGCTGATTTTATTTGTTAAACTTAGATATTAGTGTTTTATGGAGTTAATAAATGTGATTATTTACTGATCAGAAACGACAGTTTCACATCCTACTGCTACAAACTCCTACAGAATTGACATGACAATTATACCCTGGGTACATAAGGATACATCCCAGAATACTTCAGTGGGGTTTTCAAATCACAGTTTGATTTAACCCTGTTATGAAGCACAAAACATGGATTTTTAAAATAATTCTGAATACAAGAGTTCAAAACTGCTGTGGTAAAGACACCAACCAAAATCACCCCCTGTATCTCAGGATATGGTCTAAAAACTACAGTATTTTTTCTGGTAATAAACTGATTTAACCATTTTACTGAATTTAAAACATAAAAATACAAAACTGATTAATGTTTATTTATTCTTTTTTATATCTTTAAAGACTACAGTTTTCCAGACTACAGTCATGATCTCTAGTGTCTTTTGAATTGAACGTTTTTTACAGTGTTTAATGTTCTAATATAACTGTCATTTTCAGGAAATGTGAATCACTAACAGGAGTTAATTATTAACTGCTGTTACCCACAAACACCACAACTACACCATAATGAAACCTTATGAACATTGTACCTGAGAAAAAAGGTACAAGACTGCACTTGTCTCCCTGGTAACACTACAGTTGTATTTAACCATAATGTTTTGGGAAATTTGAAATATTACTATTCAGTTTGATTTAACCATTTCATGGCCTTCAGCATTCTTCAATTTATGGAATTGTGTTGTTATTCTTATGTTTGTAATGCGATTACTCCACATTCCTACAGTAAAAGTGTATGAACATTATAATCTGGGTGCTCTAGAACATGTTCTTCAAGACTGCAGTGGAGTGGTCTGTAACAGTTTGATTTAACCCTTTGATGGAATTTAATATCTGAGTTTTTTCAAGCCTATTACTCATAATTCCTACAGTAAATACACATAAATATTATACCCTGTGAACCTGAGGACATGTTTTCAATACAACAGTGGGATTTTCTGGTAACAGTTTGATTTTTTATTTTAATCTCAGAGTAAACTGAATTCCCTCCATTTTATGGACCTTTCTGGACTTTTTAAGGGTTTTAAACCGTTCTTTTAGCTACTCAGGTCTGTTTTTAATATTAACTGTAGTGAATTATGTGGAATTATGTTTTAAATTCCATTTCTTATGAATTTTCAGTATCTGCTCTTTTCTGCGAGTCCCCCCTCTCGCGCTCACACGTTCTACCGTAAACCGCGATGTAGACGCGCACAGGAAATCCTAGTGTAGACGGCGTCACCGCGGCGTAAATGTCTACAATTATGAGAGAAAACGGTCCAAGAGTTTGAGAATAAAGTAATATTTTAATAAAGTTTCAAGATCTCAAGTCAATATTTTGAACATGAATCTGCCATTTTTTGAGAATAATATCAACATTTCCGTAATTAATTTAAAATATTTTGAGGATAGAATTATAATAAAGTTATGATTTTTCAAAATTAAATTAACTTTTTGTGAGTTCATTTTTATTATTTCTAGAAAACAATAAATACTCAATAATAAACTTTTAATTATTTACAAAATAAAGTTTTCATATCTCAAAAATAAAATATAATTATAATAAAGTTATATTATGAGAATATAGTCTATTTAAAATTATTTAATAATGTTAATGTTTTTAAATAATAATTTAATAAATTTTATAAAACATTATTTTCAAAATGCCCCATTACATTGAATGAGGAGTCAAATTAAATCTTAGGGCGCCCTCTTGTGGACGATATGAGGTATTGTCTGATCTCATTTTCATCGGTTCAGGCTTAATTCTGTCCACAAAAGCCCCGTTAGGTTTTATTTATTGTTTAATGTGGTAATTGATAAATACAGACAACAGCGGGTCAGTTGGATTTTACTGAACACTTTGAGAATGAGGTGTGATTTTGGCCGCGGCTCTGTGCCGCACAACAGGAGCCCACTGTCCCACCTCCAGCTGAATGTGCCGCGACAAACTCGCTCAGTTCACAACGAAATGGAGTCCCACCAGATTCACTCCCTCCTCGACACCAACTGTTAATGTTTCAGTGGTAAACAGTGGGTGTAGTGTGTAAATAAGGAATGGAGAGATCAGACTAGTGTCCTAATGCACAGCCTGAGTCATGTCTGTCTGAAAATGATTGTTAAACTAAGGGAACGTATTAAGTCTCTAAATGATATTTTTCCACCATAAGACTTTCGGGAGCGACTGGGAACAGATTTTAGAATAAACTCAAACTGACGTGTTTGTTTCCTATTGTACTACACTTGTTTTCATTAGGAATCGTTAAAAAATATCGTTTATTTTATTTAGGCGTTTTTCGAAGACAACATTTGTCACATTAGTGCACAATTTTATGCTCCAAAAGACAATCTCTTACTCACCACGCCACAGTAAACGTGCCTTTATTTCCTGAGTAACGGTAACGCACTGTTCTGGAGCTCCTAGCGCCCAGGCAATGGTAAGTTTTGACGTAAAGTCTTCGTGAATTCAAAGTTGAGGGCGTTCCTTCTTAGATTCAGTGCAGCTGTGGACCAATGAGCGGCTGCCGGCTGTGAGCGGGGTCCTATTCCCCGGGGGAGGGGTGCGCTGCTGGACGCCGCTCTCCACAGGGATTCGCTCGCAGCTCTGAGGGGGCGGGTCAGAAGTGATTGACACCTCTGTAAACCAATAGCAGGGACACAGATAAAAAACAAAGAGAGTCGATGTACCAAGATCACTCACTCTCTCTGGGTCTGGGAGAGAGAGGGAGCGCCTGGGAACATATTTTAGAATAAACTTAAATTGACTTGTTTTATCACAGAACAACCAAATAAAACCTTTATGTTTGATGACAGACTATTTTAAACGTTTGGTCACTTTGAGGTACATACTGTCTATTTTCAGAAAATACCGAAAACTGCATCTGTGTAAGAATGAGTGTTTTAAAATAAGAGCGGTATTTCCAACGAGGGCCACAGGGGGGCAGTGTGAGCCCGCAGCGCTTTACCTCCTCTCCCTCCTTTAATGATTTTGCTGGTAGTTTTATGGAGAGAGATTAGTCTCAAAATACTTTACAAATGCGTAAATGTTAATCCACAGATGTGGCGGTCACACCCTGTTACTGAAGAAGAATATTCTGTTGTGTTTGAGTATGAGCTGAATTTGCTTAAAGCACAACATTACTAAACAAAGTGATGCATCACGCAGGGTTTGACCTGAAAATTAACGGATTCCACAGATTCAAGAAGCTGAGAGGAGAACTAGAGCTCCCAGTGTGCTGTGCGGGTGTCATCAGCTGCACATCCAACAAGCGCAGCAGAGAGGGAGAGTCTGACACCCCTGTCCCGGTACAGTACTCTTACTGCACTTCCCAGTAAACACAGGTCAGATGAAAAGGCGTTCAGACGACGTCCGTTGATGTTCGAAATATGTTTGAATTTGGACCAAGGTCATTTTAAAGTCTTATTCATTTTAAACCCATATTTTAGTTATAATCTGTGCTGTGTGTTTAATGTTTAAAACAAGAAATTAGTCTGTATTCACAAGATATATATATATAAATATATAAAGACCACCTGCAGGACCTGCCCTCTCCCCAAACATGCACTGCTTCCTTTTCTGTTCAGGAGTGGCGTAGCTGTAATGGAGCTGTCAGGCACCAGTTAATCATACAATTATTTATCATTTCTTATCACTTGTAAATGTATATGTGTGGACCATCATGCCCTGTTCTGCTGTTGGTTGCACTGACAGAAACTCTGTGTACATCTTGGTTTCAGACCCTGAGTGAATTTAGCTGCTTTTTTTAACTCTCTTTTCCACCTTAAGAAGTGCTGCTAATGGTGTTTACCAGCATCAGCTTAAACAAGGATCCTGTGTCTGATCCATTCACATCATCACAACACACACTCACACACCACCACCAGTGTGTTAGTGTCACTGCAGCACTGAGAACGACTCACCACCCAAATCAGACCTGCTCTGTGGGGGTCCTGACCTTTGAAGAACAGGGTGAAAAAGGCCTAACAAAGTACGCAGAGAAACAGATTAGAGTTTCTAATGGTGGAACTACAGAGTGCTCCTGTATGGACAGTGGAGCTGATAAAATGAACAATGTGTGTAGAGACAGGGGAGGTGTTCCTAATCCAGTGATCATTCAGAGTAAACCTATATAACATCTTTCATACACTGTGGTGATTCAATGTGCTTTACACACGACAAAATACACTCAGAGATGTGGGAGAGAGGAAATAAACACAAAAATATGAATAAAACAAATAGAAAGAGACATGAAATCATAACAACGATTAAATAAAAGCATTAATTAATATGAATAGTTACAATTAAAAGGAAGTAAAAAGAAGATGATGAATCTAGTGTTTTCCACCATCCAAAGTGAAGAAGAGCACAAATGATAAGGTTTGGAATACACAATAAACCTCAGCAAAACCATGAAACACATTACTGCAGATAAGGAGTTCACTCTGCTCTAAATCATTTGATTTTTTTCTTTTTAAACAAGTGCTTGAGGGTTTAATGCAAAGACTAAGATATCTGAGCAGTTAAATCATTGCCCCTAACAATTATACTTTACTTATCCAACCTCTTTCTGTGGCAGTGCTTTGTTCTGCTCAGGGGACAATAACCCAGCTCTGTGAACACACTTCATCTGTTTATAACACAGTTCATTTTAAAAGAGGTGAAAGTCACTAAATGTCCAACAATAATGAGATGCTGTTAGTGACTGTTCCAGGATCAAGGGTGAGTTGTGTGTCTTGTTTTTAAAACGCTCTAATGATTTAGTTTTGTCAAGAGTTGTTGTTCACATACAGCCGCGTGACGCAGGGAGGTCAGGTTTCGTTCCTCCTCCTCCCCACTTTCCCACTTTTCCCAGAAAACTACAGGAAGAACCGGACGGAAGCAGAGTCAGAAGAGAAACTAGACAAAGCCGCTGGGGTTTGAGACGGTGAGCCTCAATAACATTAAAACATTATAACATTAATGTGAACACTATCCCGCGGGTTAAAGAGAGAGCCCTGTGTTTGTAGCTGTTCTCTGTGGTTTACTCTCAGCTTTAGTCGTGTTTTTGATCCAGACACGATGGCGTTCAGTGAACTACAGCTGTTTGTGCGAAGTTTGGTTCTGTGTTTATTGTGTTGCTGAAGTCAAATATAGACCACATCTGAGTGTGTATTAACTCTACAAGAGTATTATTTACTTTAGAGTCATTATTTATCACAGTTTACGGTTCTATTGAACTGCTTTCGGTTTCAACACTACACCATTCTTCTTCATACTGCTGCAGCCAATCAGATGCTAGATTTATATTTGTTAGTATTTTTTTAAGCCAATCGCCAACAGGAGCTGTCACGTCAGCCAATCATCTTCTTAGTTTCTTAGTTCTCTAGAAGAAGGCGGGTTTGTCGCTGCTATTGGTTTAAAGCAGATCAACTGAAAACCCAGCAGTGAACAACAAGGAAACAGAATCGGGGCGCTTTCTGTCAAAAGACAAAGGGGAAAAACGGCGAAAATTCTGCGTTAAAACTATGTTTTCCTCGGGTACAATTTGAGCTTACTGTTATTGTTCCAGAACCGTACATGAATCCAGAAAGGGTGACAAAATCACCGTAAATATCTTCAGACTCTTACAGGGGTTTAGTCTGTGAACCTTCTCTAGATAGAGTTTATTGTTCTCAATGTAGACTTTAACATTTTTAAAGATTTCTCTGGGCGCTTGGGTATTTCATTTCTCTTATCCTTTAGCTTATATACTGTGTTGCATTAGATTCAAATAAACCCACATAGAACAGATCTAACACTGTTTAGATCTGTTTATTTTTAATCTGAAATTCATTACCATAACAATACGAAGCCAAGTACAAAGTGTGTCATCAGTTAATGTCATTCAGTAACACATACATAACATCACATATCACTTCTCTTCAGTCTCTCACACAGTAACTGTCTTGTTGTGTTGTGATACTGTAGTAAACATAAATACATTTTAATATTTAAACAACTGTGATTCCCACTGCATTACTTCTGCATTATTCCAAAGTGCACACTAGCGTACTACAAAGGGTATAAAAATGGTAATGCTTCATTATCAGAAGGGCACTCTGTAGAAGGTCAAGTTCAGTCAGTTGTGGTTTGGGACACAGCATTAATCAGACGCACCAGTGAGTAGAGCCTTTAAAGATGGACCCGAACATACAAATAAAATACAGGTAAATAAACAGTTTTAAAAACAAAGGTCTTTAATGAGCTCGATAAATTGCGATACGACACCAAATCTTACTAATCAAATGTACACAACGTTAACAAAAACATGAACTTGGTCCAAGCATAGTCTAGCCTTTCAGGTATAAACACACTTTAAAACACAGTTTAAACACTACATTACAGTAATTACTTCATATGAGCGATGTATGAGATAGTAGTTGAAACAGGAGCTCTGTCTGTGTGTCACAAACTCACTGTGTATGTGTTAATGTCACAGGCTGTGTCAGTGCCCTAGTCATTAAGTACTTTGTTGTTTTGTTGTTCTGACATTTCTGCATTAGTCTGAACACACAGTGCACTATTTTCAGTGCCTTTCAAACAATCCACAACACACCTCCATCAGCAGCGTACAACCAATGTAACAGAGCAGACAGTGGATTCTCTCTGGCTCATTTTCTCTCTCTCTCTCTCTCTGTGCCTCTCTTTCTCTCGGTCGCTTTTCTCTTTCTCTCTGTCTCTCTCTATTTCTCTCTCTCTCTCTCTCTCTCTCTCTCTCTCTCTCTCTCTCTGTCACTTTACTGGTTTTATTGACCTGTCTTAGGGCTAGACATAATTTTATATCAATATATATCACAATATTACATGTTTCAATAACAAAGATATGATTTTTAAAACACATTTTCCATATTTTTGTATAAATTATGTACAGCACGTGTTACGTGTTACTGACTGACAGTCATTACAGGGCACTGCCCTCAATTTTAAAGTTAGTTTATAAATATTAATATTGACAAAGCCAAGAGGGTGTTGTTTGATGGTAATGTCATGTTTCTTTCAGTTCTTGGCAGTTTTTCTTTGGCTTTATTTATTGTTCATATCGATATGAGAATTATCTTATTGACCTAAATTAAAAAATATATTGTGATATAAATTTTGGTTCGTATCGTCCAGCCTTTAATGAGAATATATTTTCACAGGAAGCAGAGAAGAATGTCCAGTGTCCAGCTTTATCTATAAAGTATAGGAACTTCATGATGGAGCCTCATAACTTCAGCAGTGGAAACAGAACTTCAGACTCAAAGTGCGTTACTTTCTATTACTGATTTTATACATCATTTTTCCAGTTTTATTGATTCCTGCTGCTCACTTGTCAGTGATGTTGATTCCCAGAGGTCCCAGTCGTACGATGCAGCATTTAATTATGGAATATTTGAGGGATAAATAAGAATGTTAAGTTTAAATAAGTAGCACACATTGTCTTAACAGATATAGACGTAAGTACCTTTATTCAGTAAGATTACTTGTTCTGCTGCACTGTGGCTTAATCTGCTCCTCCTTTTACTGATGATATCACCAGCTTTTGAAAACACACATTCAACCCAATACAACAAAAAACATTGTTTCATGAGAAATGCTTCAACAGTGTGTGGAACGTCCCATCACTAGTAACAAAGAGCCTTTTAGGCTTTTCTTGTGTTTTCGTGTGTGTGGTGTGTGTGTGTGTGTGTGTGTGTGTGTGTGTGTGTGTGTGTGTGTGTGTGTGTTTTAATAATAATACATTTTATTTCATTTTTAACTCAAGGACACCTTACAGAAAAAAGTAGACAATAGAATAAATAATAAAGAAATAAAAGAGTAAGCAACATTAAAACAAGTTAGAATAAGACAACACAACTGAGTCAGTCTTAAACAGGTGGGTTTTGAGTGTGGACTTGAATTGTAAAAGTGAGTTTATATTCCTTATGTCCGGTGGTAAAGAATTCCAAATCTGGGGAGCAGATCGTCTGAAGGCTCTACTCCCCATGGTAGTGAGAAAGGCGGAAGGGACAGTCAGATGAATGGAGAGAGATGATCTGAGGGTGTGAGAGGGAGTAGCAACATGGAGAAGATTGGAAAGATATGGAGGAGAAAAATTGTGTATGGCCTTGAATGTGAACAGAAAGATTTTGTAATCGATGCAGCACTTGACAAGGACCCAGTGGAGCTGTTGCAAGACAGGAGTGATGTGGTGAATGGAGGAGGTTCTAGTGATAATTGTACTATTCATTATATAAAGCTACAAAAATTAATTGACAAAATGTATAAAAATCAGTGATAAAAATAATTGGCAGCAGATTTCATTTTCAAGTTTTTACTGATAATTCTTTAGTAACACACATATTTCTCCTTTTAATCAAAAGGTGGCTTTTCTTTTGTGTGTGTGTGTGTGTTTGCTGTGTGTTTGTGGAGTGTGCAGTGTGGTGTTTTAGTGGAGTGTGCAGTGTCTGTGTGGTGTGTTTGTGGAGTGTGCGGTGTTTGTGGTGTGTTAGTGGTGTGTGCAGTGTCTGTGCGGTGTGTTTGTGGAGTGTGTGGTGTCTGTGCGGTGTGTTTGTGTCGTGTGTTAATGAAGTGGGCATTGTTTGTGTGGCGTGTTGGTGAAAGTGTGTTTTTGTGTGGCATGTTTGTGGAGTGTGCTGTGTTTGTGTGTTGTTTTAGTGGAGTGTGTGGTGCTTGTGGTGTGTTAATGGAGTGTGCTGTGTTTGTTGTATTCGTGGAGTGTGCAGTGTTTGCGTGATGTGTTAGTGAGGTGTGTTATTGAAGTGTGTGGTGTTTTTGTGGAGTGTCAATTTTTTGTGGAGTGTGCAGTGTTTGTGTGGAGTGTGCAGTGTTTGTGTGGTGTGTTAGTGGAGTGTGCAGTGTTTGTGTTAGTGGAGTGTCTGTGTGGTGTGTTAGTGGAGTGTGCGGTGTTTGTGTGGTGTGTTAGTGGAGTGTGTTTCTTGTGTGGTGTGTCTTTGGAGTGTGCAATGTTTATGCTGTGTTTTTGTGGGGTGTGGTGTGTTAGTGGAGTGTGCAGTGTCTGTGTGGCATGTTTGTCGAGTGTGGTGTGTTTGTGGATTGTGTGGTGTCTTAATGGAGTATGCTGTGTTAATGATGTGTGCAGTGTCTGTGAGGAGTGTTAGTGGAGTTTGCAGTGTCTGTGTGGTGTGTTAGTGGAGTGTGCAGTGTGGGTTAGTGGTGTGTGTGCAGTGTCTGTGTTGTGTCTTAGTGGAGTGTGCAGTGTGTGTTAGTGGTGTCTGTGTGGTGTGTTAGTGATGTGTGCAGTGTCTGTGAGGTGTGCAGTGTCTGTGAGGTGTGTTAGTGGAGTGTGCAATGTCTGTGTGGTCTGTGCAGTGTCTGTGTGGCGTGCTAGTGATGTGTGCAGTGTCTGTGTGGTGTGTTATTGGTGTGTGCAGTGTTTGTGTGGTGTGTTAGTGGAGTATGCAGTGTCTGTGTGGCATGTTAGTGATGTGTGCAGTGTCTGTGAGGTGTGTTAGTGGAGTGTACAGTGTCTGTGTGGTGTGTTAGTGGAGTGTGCAGTGTCTGTGTTGTGTTATTGGTGTTTGCAGTGTCTGTGTGGTGTATTAGTGGAATGTGCAGTGTTTGTGTGGTGTGTTAGTGGAGTGTGCAGTATTTGTGTGGTGTGTTAGTGGAGTGTGTAATGTTTGTGTGGTGTGTTAGTGGAGAGTGTGTTTCTTGTGTGGTGTGTTTTTGGAATGTGCAATGTTTTGCTGTGTGTATGTGGGGTGTGGTGTGTTAATGGAGTGTGCAGTGTTTGTGGAGTGTGCGGTGTTTGTGTGGAGTATGTGGTTCGTTAATGGAGTATGCTGTGTCTGTGAGGTGTGTTAGTGATGTGTGCAGTGTCTGTGTGGTGTGTTAGTGGAGTGTGCAGTGTCTGTGTGGTGTGTTAGTGATGTGTGCAGTGTCTGTGTGGTGTGTTTGTGGAGTGTGTGGTGTGTTAGTGGAGTGTGCAGTGTCCGTGTGGTGTGTGCAGTGTCTGTGTGGTGTGTTTGTGGAGTGTGTGGTGTGTTAGTGGAGTGTGCAGTGTCCGTGTGGTGTGTGCAGTGTCTGTGTGGTGTGTTAGTGGAGTGTGCAATGTCTGTGTGGTGTGTTAGTGTAGTGTGCAGTGTCTGTGTGGTGTCTTAGTGATGTGTGCAGTGTGTGTGTGGTGTCTTAGTGAGTTGTGCAGTGTTTAGCATGACTCGCTTCAACAAACACCCTTTTTTATTTTTTGTGTTTTCTTTTGTGTGTGTGTGTGTTAGTGGAGACTGTGGTGTTTGGTGTTTTTGTGGAATGTGCATTGGGTGTGAGGTGTGTTAGCGGAGTGTGCTGTGTTTGTGTGGTGTGTTAGTAGAGAGTGCTGTGTTTGTGTGGTGTGTAAGTAGAGAGTGCTGTGCAGTGTTTGTGTGGAGTGTTAATTGAGTGTGCAGTGTTTGTGTGGTGTGTTAGAGGAGAGTGTTGTGCATGTGCAGTGTGTTAATGGAGTGTGCAGTGTTTGTGTGGTGTGTTAGTGGAGAGTGTTGTGCATGTGCAGTGTGTTAATGGAGTGTGCAGTGTCTGTGTGGTGTGTTAGTGGAGTGTGCAGTGTCTGTGTGGTGTGTTAGTGGAGTGTGCAGTGTCTGTGTGGTGTCTTAGTGATGTGTGCAGTGTGTGTGTGGTGTCTTAGTGAGTTGTGCAGTGTTTAGCATGACTCGCTTCAACAAGCACCCTTTTTTATTTTTTGTGTTTTCTTTTGTGTGTGTGTGTGTTAGTGGAGACTGTGGTGTTTGGTGTTTTTGTGGAATGTTCATTGTCTGTGAGGTGTGTTAGCGGAGTGTGCAGTGTTTGTGTGGTGAGTTAGTGGAGAGTGCTGTGGGTGTGCGGTGTGTTAATGGAGTGTGCAGTGTTTGTGTGGTGTGTTAGTGGAGAGTGCTGTGGGTGTGCGGTGTGTTAATGGAGTGTGCAGTGTTTGTGTGGTGTGTTAGTGGAGAGTGCTGTGGGTGTGCGGTGTGTTAATGGAGTGTGTGGCGTTTGTGTGGCATGTTTGTGAAGTGTGCGGTGTTTGTGTGGCGTGTTAGTGGAGTGTGAGCTGCTTGGGCGCTGTGTTTGTGGAGAGAAAGTATTTGACAAATTTTTCATGGGCTCAATCCACATTCTCAGCTCTACTGCTCATCTCACAAATGCATGTTCCTTACAAATGTGACACCATTTATTAAAAGGGTTAATTAACAGGCTCAAACTGTATAAGATTTATTGCCAAGAAGCATTCTTACAACAAAGAAATAATCTACAAACACGAATTTCCTTACTCTTTGTGCTAAATTTAGTTTATTACAGAGACCACTACCAGAAACCTCTGCTTTTCAGAGGTAGTTCTAAATCCTCCAGTAATGTATTTCAGGCTTTGTTCTTTGTCTACTGAAGTATGATTGTGAGAATATGTAAATGTACTCATTCACTTTTAGTTTCTAATTCCTCTTCTTTGATGTATTTCAGAATGAGTTTTAAATATTAAAATATTAAGATCAGTTCTAAAGGGAATATGCAAATGGTTAAGTGTTCATTTGTGATTTTTTTGTAACATCCTGTGAACAGTACATCACTGAAGTAAAGAGGAGAAACAACATTGGTTCCATTTCTTAGTGCCTTGTGTCAGGCAGGTGATCCACTTTTCTAAATATGTGACATTGATTTATTTTCTGTAAATACAAATCATGTTTATTTTCTCAAGTTTAAGCTCAAGTTTATTTCTGTGTCAGTAACACATTACCCTCTGTGCTAAAATGATTTCTAATTAAAAGAGATGAACAAATGGGGAGTGACTTCTCTTTGGTTGAACTCTGGAGTTGTCAGTCAATTACTCATTGTACAAACTTATGTTTAGGTCTTGTTCACATTTCAGACTCTCTCACACTTACACATTCTGATTCATCAACACTTTAATTTTTCCTCTAGCTCTGTGAGGGATGTCGTGCTCCAGGATGGTTCCAGGTGTGGAGTGTGTGAGCAGATTCAGACAGATCCTGTCTCTATCAGCTGTGGACACTCTTTTTGTAGAGAGTGTATCAGGAGCCTTAGGGAGCAGTCTGTCCACTCAGGAGACTTGACCTGTCCCTGCTGCAGAAAGAGGTTTAAAACAGGCTCTGTTCAGTTTCCACACACGGAGGAGTCCATGGAGCTGGATGAATACAAACCAGTGCATGACGTCCTGCTCAGTGTCTCAGAGAGAAACAAAATCAGCCTGAAGAACAAGTACGAGAGCTTATTTGAGGGATTCAAAACACAAGAGAATAAAATCCTCCTGAACAGGGTTTACACTCAGCTCTACATCATCGAGGGAGAGAGGGAAGGAGTGAATGAAGAACATGAAGTTTTACAGATTGAAAACAAACCCTGGAAACAAAACCTGCCAGATACACCAATAAACTGTTTAGACATATTTATCCCTGTACAGTGTACGATGGGAGAAATGGAAGAAGACGATACCAGAGCTGTGATGGATGAAGATGTGAGACCTGAAGAAGGAGAAGAAGATAAATATCCACAAGTGGAAAAACTTAAAAGCGTTCTGACTAAAGGCATTGCTGGCATTGGAAAAACTGTCTCTGTGCAGAAGTTCATTCTGAACTGGGCTGAAGGAAAAGCCAATCAGGATATAGAGTTCATGTTTGTGCTTCCATTCCGAGAGCTGAACCTGATTAAAGACAAACAATACAGTCTTCATGGACTTCTGTGTGACCTCCATCCTGAGCTCCAAGGTCTTGACACAAAGGAATATGACATGTGTAAAACTGTGTTCATATTTGACGGCCTCGATGAAAGCAGAATTCCACTGAAGTTCTCAGAGTGTGAGAAAGTGTCAGACGTGACCAAGATGTCTTCAGTGGACGTGTTGATGACAAACCTCATCAAAGGAGTCCTGCTTCCCTCTGCTCACATCTGGATAACCTCCAGACCAGCAAAGGGCCAATCAGATCCCCTCTCAGTACATCAGTCGTGTGACAGAAATCCAGGGATTCAATGATCCACAGAAGGAGGAGTACTTCAGGAAGAGGATTAGTGACCAACACCAAGCTGACAGTGTCATCTCCCACATTAAGACAACGAGGAGCCTCCACATCATGTGCCACATTCCTGTCTTCTGCTGGATCTCAGCAACTGTGCTTCAGCGAATCATGGAACAAGGGACAACAGAAATCCCTAAAACTCTGACTGCAATGTACTCACACTTCCTGTGCACTCAGACAATCGTGAAGAAGGAGAAGTATGAGGAGGAAGATGAGAGAGGAACTCTACAGGAACTCCTGAGATCCAACAGGAACATGTTTCTGAAACTGTCTAAACTGGCTTTCAAACAGCTGATGAAGGGCAATGTGATGTTCTACGAAGGAGACCTGAGAGAGTGTGGGATTGATGTCACTGAGGCCTCAGTGTACTCTGGGATTTGCACTGAGATCTTTAGGGAGGAGTCAGTGCTTTACCAGAGGAAGGTTTACTGCTTTGTGCATCTGAGCTTTCAGGAGTTCCTAGCTGCTTTCTATGTGTTTCACTGCTATGTGAGCAACAACGTGAACGAACTGAAGCTTCTGAAGCCAAAAAACATGAAGTGGTCTGACAAACTTTCACTGGACGAGCTGCTGAAGGGAGCTGTGCGTACAGCTTTAAAGAGTAAGACTGGACACCTGGATTTGTTTCTCCGTTTTCTGTTGGGCATCTCACTGGAATCTAATCAACAACTTCTGCAGGACCTACTGACACACACAGTGAGCAGCTCTGAGAGCAATGAGAAAACAGTTCAGTTCATCAAACGCATAATACAATCAGAGGATCTTCCTTCTGACAGATCTATCAACCTGTTCCTCTGTCTCACTGAAATGAATAACTCCTCTTTATCCAGTAAAATCCAGGAGTATCTCAAATCAGAGAAACACTCAGATAAGAAACTGTCTGCTGGAGAGTGTTTAGCATTAGCCTACATGCTCGTGAACTCAGACGAGGTGCTGGATGAACTGGACTTGAGGAAGTACAACACCACTGATAAGGGTTATTGGAGACTGATCGCAGCTGTGAGCAACTGCAGAAAGGCCATGTGAGTGTTGTGTCTCAGTGAATTTATTTTAATATTTCAGTGCTAATGCTGAATGAGACAAATTTCCAAGTTGGGGCAGTGTCTAAAATGTTACACAAGAGGTTGTTCTGCAGTATTAAATTCACCTCAGTGTGTACATTAGAGATGTTCAGTGTAGGTGTAATATGATAAATCTAAGAATCACAATTCCAAAATGAACATTTACTCTCTCTTTTTCTCTCTGAACACATCTGTATTTACTTCACATTGCAGATTGCATTGCTGTAAGCTGTTCATGAATTCCTGTGAAACTCTCTGCTCTGTTCTGACATCACCAAACTCACCCCTGAAAGACCTGGAGTTCAGTGAGACTGAGCTGCAGGATTCAAGAGTGAAGCTGATCTCTGAGGCACTAAAGAGTTCAAACTGTAAACTGGAGACACTCAGGTGAGATTTCTGTGATTTCATTCCTAAATGGAATAAAACTGTTTTGATGGGTCTTTGATTTCAGCAGAAATGAGCTAAAGGGGAACATGTCAATATGTCTTAAAAGGCATTGGCAACTCAGTGTGTATGTATATTTCTATTATTTTGTTTGTTTAGTGTGTTCAGTGATTCTACGTACATACAGAAAAGGAAAACCGAAAACAGATTTACAAATATGTTTTGGCTCATTTATTCATACAGGTGTAATTTTCCCAGTGCTTCATTTGCATTTCTCTAAATAGATTCTGTGATAGAGACTGTATTTTTTCTGTGAAAGGTATTGGATCTCAAAAAAGATAATTATATTCAAGTTATTTTATGATGTTTAGAGGAAAAAGTACCTAATGCAACAAATTAGTCACACCTGTAGGGACAGGAGAGTTTATCAGGGGAACCTTGGAAAGAACCATTTTCACAAACTCCCTGCAGCACCCCAGCCTTCCTTCTTGTTCCTCATTTAAAGTACAGCACAGGGAAACAGCTGTGGTCTGGGAAATAGACTTGGGACTGGAAGGTTTGACCTGAAATAATTATATTATAAAACATATTGTCCAAACATCTATCAATGCTAGGTTACTGAAATAATAATTTATTTTTCTTTCCATTAAAACTGTTTGTAAGACACCTATCCTCTGTTTGGACATTATATCCTTAAATATATTGACAGGGAAAGCACAAGAATGACTGCCTTCACTTTACTGACATATTAGTGATGCTTCTGTGACAAGTGTATTGCAGTGCAATAGCGGTCCAGCAAAATTAGATTTGCCTTTTTCCCTTTTTTTTTTCTCCACTGGTGAAAGGTGATGTAATGGAAATTCAGATTAAATTTTAGAGCAGAGCAGAAGCCACTACCTTTGTTCAATAACTAGGACAAAAAAGTTTTATAAATCATGCTTAACATACCAGGAACTTAAAGTAACATGGTGAAAGAGGAAGGTGGGGTCTCAGGTGACTTTAAATGTTAATGTCTGCACAGGTTTAACATCTTCATCAGCCTTTTTAGACTTCACACATCAGACTTTTCTCACTGGCATGTTCACTTCAGTATCCCGTACACTTGAGAATAAATTGATTTGTACACTTTAATTATTAATCCACAACTGAACACTGTGTGGTCATTTGAAGTTGTAATGCCACATTAACATCATAACAATCTGGAGCTGATTCTGTCTGCACTTTCCTGAAGGTCACAAAAAAAAACATTTTGTGAGAAATTAATTTGTGACATTCGTAGCACAGTGTAAATATTAAATCAAACCTGTAGATAAAATCAACATCTCTTAATCCTTTCAGAAATGTTCCTGTAACTATTCAGTGAGTAATGTCCTCTCTCTTTACAGACTAACTGTGTGTAAACTTGGGGAAAAGTCTTGTGAAGATTTGGGCTCAGTTTTACTGGTGAACTCCTCCCTGAAAGAACTGGACCTCAGTAACAATGACCTGCAGGATTCAGGAGTGGAGAAGCTCTCTGCTGGACTGAAGAGTTCACTCTGTAAACTGGAGACACTCAGGTCAGTTCTGTCAGTTCAATCAATCTATTAATGACTATTATACATCTTTACAAAAATACATATATTTTTTTTTTATTTACAAAATCTGATTGGCTAGTCCTACATTGTCTCTCCAATCACTTCAGGACTTCTGTAAAGTGTTTTCCACTGCTGGAGTAACGAACAACAGACTGAACACCAGACTTTCTCCATGGTGATATTATCAGTCATACCATTATTTTACTGATCGGTATCGGCTTTACTGGGCTCGATCTTAAGTCTGATCCCTTGTTTCCTCTAGGCAGCAAGCTCAGATTCCCTCCTCCTTCTGTAGCATGTGTTGCTAACAGATTTGGCCTGCTGCCTGATTTGGACTGCATATGCACAGAACATCATGCATGTGTGGACTTTGCTGATATCTCTAAATTGTATTAATTTCTTCTCTGAGGATAATTGTAAATAGACACAGCACTATTTGGCTGAATGGTGTGTGTCCCACAATGTTATTCCGTCATGTTTTGTTTAAACAGAAGACTACCTCAGTAAATCTACACAGATATCTTCAGCAGGAAATAAACACATTTTGCAGGGGCTCCAGTTGTTTAAAACTGTAAAGGACTGTGAGGAATGACTAACTCATGTTTATGCTCCTGTGAGCTACATGCGTGAAGTTCTGCGCATGGGCAGTCCAAATCCAGCAGGTCACGCAAATTGGGTAGCCACAACATGCTTTGTAAATGTGGTGATATGACTCTGCTGGCCACCCAAATTGGACCAAGGCCCACCCAGTCAGACAGAGTTGCATTTGAGTGTACGTTCACGGACTCACACCTTTCTCACTGTTCTGCACAAACACACATTCCCACGAGTCAGATTCAGAGCAAAAGGGGATGTGATTAGAGTCATCAGCCATCTCATATTTGGACAATGATAGCCGTGTTGTGTTTTGGTCCGATATGGGATACATTTTATCCTGTATTATTGAGACTATGATTTGTTTGAGACACGCTGTTCTCCCTGAGGCAGAGGAGGACCAGATTCTCCACGGCTCCTAAACAGAAAATGAGCTTTTCATTGGTTGTCACTTTTATTAAGCCAATCAGCAGCCAGAGTTAGCTGTCCATCATTTAGTGCTGCAGCCAATGGAGTCACAGTCCCATTTACAGGGTTTTGTTTTGCTGCTGTGCTGAGAGAAACAGGTCAGTGCTGTAAAAGGTTTTAACTTATTTTAGCACTTTGTCCTGAAGAAACTACATTTAATTTCCCCCTCAACACACCTGTGATGACAATAAAACTGCCAGACTTTTAGAATCAAAGTAATTCTTCATACAGGTGTGTAAGACAAACATAGAAGTCTTAAATAATCAGACTATTCTGTGTAATTAATATTAAATATGGTAAAGAAATGAGGATGAGAATCTTTCAGAACTCTTAAACCTCATTTTATACCATCCATTCCATTCCAGCCATGATCCACCGTTTATCCAGGTCCGGGTCACAGGGGAAGCAGTCGGAGCAAAGAAACCCAGACCTCCCTCTCCCCAGCCACCGCCTCCTGGCCAGTCGAGACATGTAGTCTCTCCAGTGTGTTCTTGGTCTGCCCCGAGGCCTCCTCCCCGTTGGACATGCCCAGAAAACCTCACCAGGAAGGCGTCCAGGCGGCATCCGGACCAGATGCCCGAACCACCTTAACTGGCTCCTCTCGACGTGGAGAAGCAGCGGCTCCACTCCCGGATGTCTCTCCCGGATGTCCGAGCTCCTAACCCTGTGTCTAAGGGAGAGTCCAGACACCCTCCAAAGAAATCTCATTTCAGCCGCTTGTACCTGCGATCTTGTTCTTTCGGTCACTACCCAAAGCTCGTGACCATAGGTGAGAGTTGGGATGTAGATTGAACAGTACACCGAGAGCTTTGCTTTTCTGCTCAGCTCTCTCTTCACCACAATGGACCAGTACAGAGCCCACATTACTGCTGATGCTGCACCAATCTGCCTGTCAATCTCCCGCTCCATATTTCATTCACTCGTGAACAAAACCCTGAGGTATTTAAACTCCTCCACTTTAGGCAGGATCTCACTTCCAACCTGGAGAGAGCACTCCACCCTTTTCCTACTGAGTACCATGGACTCAGACTTGGAGGTGCTGATCCTCATCCCTACCGCTACACACTCGGCTGCAAACTGGTCCAGCAAGAACTTTAGGTCCCGGCTCGATGAAGCCAACAAGACAACATCATCCGCAAAAAGCAGACATGGAATTCTGAGACCACCAATCCGGACACCTTCCACCACTTGGCTACGCCGAGAAATTCTGTCCATAAAAATTATGAACAGAACCGGTGACAACGGGCAGCCCTGACAGAGTCCAACTCTGACTGGAAACCAGTCGGACTTTCTGCCAGCCATACGAACCAGACTCCTGCTCTGTTTATACAAGGACTGGATGGCTCGTAGCAAAGAGCCCTGTACCCCATACTCCCAGTGCACCCCCCACAGAATATCCTGAGGGACACAGTTGAATGCCTTCTCCAGATCCACAAAACACATGTAGACTGGTTGAGCAAACTCCCACGCACCCTCCAGGATCCTAGTGAGGGTAAAGAGCTGCTTCTGTGTTCCACACCCGAGTTTTTGCCTCAGCAACAGCCAAAGCCGCAAGCCACTTGGCTCCTCGGTACCTGGATGCTGCCTCTGGCTCTTTCTTCAGCTTGACAGCCTCCCTCACTTAGGGTGTCCACCACCGAATGTGGGGATTGCCACCCCGACAAGCACCGGCAACCTTGCAGCCACTGTTCCATTCAGCTGCCTCAACAATGGACGTCTGGAACATGACCCATGTCACCGGCCTCCCCCGGGATGCAGTTGAAGCTCTGCCAGATGTTGGAGTTGAAGATCTTTCTGACAGGTTCCTCTGCCAAACTTTCCCAGCAAACCCTCAGCACACGTTTAGGCCTGCCAGTTCTGTCCGGCATCCTCCCCCGCCATCTGATCCAACTCACCACAAGGTGGTGATCAGTTGACAGCTCAGCACCTCTCTTCACCCGAGTGTCCAGATCATATGGTCGCAGGCCCAATGATACGACTATAAAGTCAATCATCGTGATGCAACCTAGTGTATCCTGATGCCAGGTGTACTTGTGGACACAATTAAGCTCGAAACATGTTGTTCGTAATGGACAAATTGTGACGGGCAAACAAATCCAATAACTGAACACGACTCTGGTTCAGATCAGCTGGGCCATTACTCCCGATCACGTCCCTCCAAGTTTCACCCTACCAGGGGCTATTGCCCCCAACAACATAACTCCTAGGCTCACGCAGGCATGCAAACACCTCCACCACATTAAGGTGGTGATCTAGGGAGGGGAACCTCATTTAAAAAAAAAAATCACTGAGCGTGATGTTCCTAGCCAGGTCAATATATGAAGGAGAACCTGTTCATGAAATGTTTCTGTAACTATTCAGTGAGTAATGTCCTCTCTCTTTACAGACTAACTGAGTGTAAACTTGGGGAAAAGTCTTGTGAAGATCTGGGCTCAGTTTTACTGGTGAACTCCTCCCTGAAAGAACTGGACCTCAGTAACAATGACCTGCAGGATTCAGGAGTGGAGAAGCTCTCTGCTGGACTGAAGAGTTCACTCTGTAAACTGGAGACACTCAGGTCAGTTCTGTCAGTTCAGACTTGATTTTTAATGCATCACAAACATTAGTTTTATAGATCTTTAACATTTTTATTTAGAGGATACAATATGAAATATTAAGATAAAGTCAGTTGCTGGATTCCTAGATTATAATTAACTGCTCACAAAAATCAGATCATCTTCCTTTAAAAGAAATCAACATCTCTTTCTTAATTCTTTCAGAAATGTTCCTGTAACTATTCAGTGAGTAATGTCCTCTCTCTTTACAGACTAACTGGGTGTAAACTTGAGGAAAAGTCTTGTGAAGATATGGGCTCAGTTTTACTGGTGAACTCCTCCCTGAAAGAACTGGACCTCAGTAACAATGACCTGCAGGATTCAGGAGTGGAGAAGCTCTCTGCTGCACTGAAGAGCTCACTCTGTAAACTGGAGACACTCGGGTCAGAGTTCTGGGATTTTATTCTTAATTTTCTACTCCTCACAAACATGACTTTTAACATAAAAAAAGAAAATAATTATTTTCTATGCTCTATAAAATATTAATGAGAAGACCATACTAGATTAGAATCCACACTCCATTTGGATTGGACCACAAAGGTTAAAGGAAGCATACTGCATCACATCAATATAGATTTAATAGAGGATGCAATGACACCAGGTGGAAAATATAAAAGAGAGAGAGTAATTGTAAACTCACAAAGATCATAATCTCATTCTCAACCGGTCTGTTTTTTATTCTCAAATGGTTTTTACCCTCTTCATTTTCAGTGTTTTAAAATGGGATGGTTTGTGACAGTTTAGGGGCAGGGTCAGGGCCGTTCTTCAGTGAATGCTATTGGCTAATGTCCCCTGGTTCTGTGACTGCCTCATACACTGTGTATGTCCCTCCTACTGGGAGAAGCCATCTAGAGAAAAACAAACAGAGGATGTGTACCATGGTTATTTGTTTTTTGGGGAAAATGTAAATTAGGAGACTACACAGTATCCAAAATAATTTTGAGAGTATGGTTCCAAGGCCATCCCCCATCCCAGTACTCTTCAGAATAAAATGAGGGTAAAAACCATTTGAGAAAAAAATTGGGAGTGAGATTATGATCACTTGTGAGAGGGATATTTACACAAAAATCATTTTAAAAAGGCAGATTTAAATTTTCCACCTGGTGTTATTGTGACCTCTGCTTTTGACCTTGATGTGACGCCATAGAAACGTATCATAGACATCTTAGTTGTGTGTGGAAATGACTTACAAATATTAAAAAGAGGTTATTACTTTAAGACATTTCACAAATAACTTTACCAACATCGAATGAAGCAAAGGGTTTATTTTATTAATTCAGTAATTTCAGTAATTTCATAAATGTTTTAAATGGTTTATCATGGAGAAAATTATAAAAGAATAAAATTAGCATCATAACCTAAACAGGCAGGTCATGGTATAGAAACCTTTACTCGATTAATGTCTGTATTTTTACTTCTAGTAATAACCCCTCTGTGGGACACTGTTGTGAAAATGTTGTGTTGTGGTTTGATTCCATTTCTGTTGAGGTGTTGGACAATCACTAAAATGTCTTAGATTTATGAAAACAATCATCCAGATCTTTTTTTTTTATTATGTTAAATTTTTTAAAATAACTTTTACCTTTAGATTTCAACCTGTTTGATATTAAAGTGTTTATGCAACTTACGCAGAATTTGGTGCTTCCTGATTTGGTAAATAACACATCTCAAAAAGTTTACTTCTCTCTCTCTCTCTCTCTCTCTGTAGATTGTCTTTTTGTTTAGTTACTGAGGAAGGTTGTGCTTTTCTGGCTACAGCTCTGAGCTCAAACCCCTCATACCTGAAAGAACTGGATCTGAGCTACAATCACCCAGGAGACGCAGGAGTGAAGCTGCTCTCTGTTAAACTGGATGATCCACACTGCAGACTGGACACACTCAGGTATGGACAGCTTTATTTGTGTGTGTTCAGTCACTGATGTCATCTGCTGTGCTGTATTTCTATAAAGTTTTACAGCTCATTGTTCCTTCTTCATTTAGCCACTGCTCTGCTCTAGTAGTATTTCATGGTTAGAGTATCATCCTTCAACGCTGTGTGTCCACTGTTCAGTGTAACTGTTGTCAGGCTGAAGGCTTGTGAGACACTGAAGTAAAACTAAGCCCCATATAACAGTCTCTTTATGTGGATTGTAGACTGTTTCTAGAACAGTCTTCAGAAATGTACATTCAATGTTTAGGGAAGTACAGGAGTACTCTGGTACAACAATTCTATGACCTCAATGCTGAAACACAGACTGAAAGATCCTGCACTACTGCTGTATCCTGAAACTGAGTCGACTAGTCCATCATTATCTATGTATTCCTATCATATAAATGGCGTACAAATGGGTCGGGATCAATGGTCAACAGATTGAGGAGCAGACTTTAGTACCCAGAGTGGTGTTATCAGTCATACAGGCTAAAAACCAGAGCAGAACTTTATTTATTATAGTGATATACAGCCATTGACTCTTTGGTTATTGATATTTTAATGTCGTCTACAGAGAGTCTGAGGAGTGTAATGTAAAAGTGTAGTTGAATCTGTGTTCTTCCTAAAGTTATTCTGTTATTCAAGGTGTTTCAGTTTAGATTCTCTAAGAGGTTTAATGTTTATCTGTGAAGCTACAGACCATCAGTTCTGTTCAACTGTGTGTTTTGTTCTTCCTGAATGATCCTGATCAGAGATCATACAAACACTTGAAGTAGAATGGTATAAAATTGACAGTAGAACTCACTGCTGTGTTTAACAGTGAAAGTAAGAGCATTTCTCACAGGACTGGGACTAAACAGCTGTGTGGTCTTTAGTAAACCACTGCTCAGTGTTAGAGATTCATCAGAAAACAAGGCTTCTGTTCGCTATGGAGCATAAAGACTGGACTCTGGAGCAGTGGAGAAATTCCAGAGCGATGAGGGTGTCAGGGTCAGAAGGGAATTGGATGAAGTGATGCCCTCATCATGCACAGTGCCCCATGTACAAGCCTCTGGAGGCAGTGTTATGATCTGGGGGTCTTCAGTGGGTCAGGTCTAGACTCAGCAGTGTTATGATCTGGGGGTCTTCAGTGGGTCAGGTCTAGACTCAGCAGTGTCATGATCTGGGGGTCTTCAGTGGCTCAGGTCTAGACTCAGCAGTGTTATGATCTGGGGGTCTACAGTGGGTCAGGTCTAGACTCAGCAGTGTTACGATCTGAGGGTCTTCAGTGGGTCAGGTCTAGACTCAGCAGTGTTATGATTTGGGGGTCTTCAGTGTGTCAGGACTAGACTCAGCAGTGTTATGATCTGGGGGTCCTCAGTGGGTCAGGTCTAGACTCAGCAGTGTTATGATCTGGGGGTCTTCAGTAGGTCAGGTCTAGACTCAGCAGTGTTATGATCTGGGGGTCTTCAGTGGGTCAGGTCTAGACTCAGCAGTGTTATGATCTGGGGGTCTTCAGTGGGTCAGGTCTAGACTCAGCAGTGTTATGATCTGGGGGTCTTCAGTGGGTCTGGTCTAGACTCAGCATTGGTATGTGTCAGTAAAATGAAGTCCACTGAGGACCTGAATAGACTGAATGACCAGGTCGTCCCAGCAGTGGATTGCTCCAGGACGACACCAAGATTCATCAGGCTCAGATTGTGAAAGAGTGAGGAGTCATTTTCACACATGAACTGACCACCCCAGCGTCCTGACTTGAACTCACTGAGAGTCTTTGGGATGTGCTGGAGAAGACTTTATGGAGTGGTCCGACTCTCCTGTCGTCAATACAAGATCTCCACCAAAAATGAAGGCAGCTCTGGAGGAATTAAATGTTGTGGTGTTGTAGAAGGTTATAGAAACAGAGCCATGGTGAATGTGGAACGTAATCAAAGCTAAAGGTGGTCCAGTGAAATATTAGAGTGTGTAAGCGGTGTTGGTCAGGCAGTGTGGGGGTCTGTGATTAAATGGTCAGTGAGAGCAGGTACAAGGCAGAAGAACCTAATAAATGAGCGGCTGAGTGTAGGATCTAGAAAGGGCTTAATGGAGCAATTGTAGAAGAGCGACTCTGCTACATTATTCTGTGTTGAAGGCTGAGAGGAATAGAGGGAAATGGAGGAAATGAAACACAGAGAAAGAGAAACAGAATATTTCTCTGTGACAGAAAGATAGAGAGAAAACACCACAGATGATGATCTTTCTTCTGTTTCCAAAAATGACATCAATGAATGACTCTGTAATGAAGCTGAATGTGGGGCTCAGAGAGAACTGTGAGAATAAACGCCACTCAAACACAACCATCAACTCACAACTGTGTGTGTTTGTGTGTTTTGTAGGTTGGAGCATGGAGGAGAAATCAGGATAAAACCAGGACCAAGAAAATGTAGGTTCTGTCTCTCTGTCTCTCTCTCTCTCTCTCTCCCTCTCCTCCATGGTCTTTTGCTTTTTCTGTTTCGCTTTCACTTTTACTTTTCTCTCCTGATCTTTCTCTTTATATTCGTTGTGTCTCATTTTGTGTTGTTTGTGTGTTGTGTAGGTACCACATCAGAATAAGACTTCATTTATAAAGGTTTATAAACAGTTTTAAAGTCTGTTTATTAATAGTTATGTTGTTAACAAATTGATATGAAGGGCAACAGTGATCTGTGGTTTGCCAAATAGTGAACCCACCTCCATCTACAGTTAAACCTCAGATCTTGCTGAATGCTGACCTCACTGTGTCTTCTCCATCAGTCGACATTAACCCCGTCAGCTCCAGCACATATTTGTTAATGAGTTTAACCCTTTAATGAATTACCCACCACCAGAGTGTCTTTTTCTACTTTAATGATAATGTGGTGAACCTTAACATGTGAAATAACTAAACTTAATTTCTCAGGTCTGAGCTTATTCTTTACCTCCACATTTTCACTAAGTTCTCTCACACTTTCAGTATTAGACACAAAAGAGTTCACTGTCACACTTCCTTTCTCTGTGTTACAAAGGATTATCAATCACAAAAATTTAAAGTGTTCACAGTGTAATAAATAACCATGGAATAACAGGCTTTTAAACCATTTATACATCTTTATTAGTGTATGATTGTGTGTTTTGTGTGTGTCATGTGTCATGTTTCTGATTGTGTGTGTGTGTCTGATTGTGTTTGTTGTGTATTTCATTGTGTACGGTGTGTCTGATTGTGTGTTGTGTACGGTGTATTTCATTGTGTGTCGTGTGTCTGATTGGTTGTCATGTCAATCAATCAATCAATCAAATTTTATTTATATAGCGCTTTTCACAACAAAAAGTCGTCACAAAGCAGCTTTACAGAGATCCGGGTCCAAGCCTCCTATGAGCAAGCCAGGGGCAACAGTGGCAAGGAAAAACTCTCTCAGCACACGAGGAAGAAATCTTGGAAGGAACCAAGACTCATACGGGGAACCCATCCTCCTCTGGTCATGTGTCTGATTGTGTGTTGTCTATGTGTGTATGGTGTGTTTGATTGTGTGTTGTGTATCTGATTGTGTGTTGTGTGTCTGATTGTGTGTCATGTGTTTGATTGTGTGTGTTGTGTATTTGATTATGTGTCTGATTGTGTGTTGTGTATCTGATTGTGTGTCGCGTGTCTGATTGTGTGTTGTGTATCTTGTTGTGTGCAGATGCCTGTGAGCTCACACTGGACCCAAACACAGTGAACACACACCTCTCTCTGTCTGAGGGGAACAGGAAGGTGAAGTGGGTGAAGGAAGAACAGTTGTATCCTGATCATCCAGAGAGATTCAGTGTCTGGTGGCAGGTTCTGTGCAGAGAGAGTCTGACTGGATGCTGTTACTGGGAAACTAAGAGAAGTGGAAGGGATGTTTATGTTTCAGTGGCGTATAAATCAATCAGGAGAAAAGGAGACAGTGATGACTGTGGGTTTGGAGAGAATAAAAAGTCCTGGAGTCTGATCTGCTCTAATAACAGTTACTCTGTCCGTCACAATAAGAACATCACTGATCTCCCTCCTCCTCCCCCCAGCTCTAACAGAGTAGGAGTGTATGTGGACTGTCGGGCCGGCACTCTGTCCTTCTACAGCGTCTCCACTGACACACACACACTCACACACTTACACACATTCACCACCGCATTCACTGAACCCCTCTGTGCTGGGTTTAGGCTTTATTCAGACTCCTCAGTGAGTTTGTGTCAGATAAAATAGTGCTGTGTGTGATCTATTTTTTTAAATTGATTTATTACTGTTCTGGAGCTCCGAGCGCCCAGGCATTGGTAAGTTTTGACGTAAAGTCTTCGTGAATTCAAAGTGGACGGCGTTCCTTCGTAGATTCAGTGCAGCTGTGGACCAATGAGCGGCTGCCGGCTGTGAGCGGGGTCCTATTCCCCGGGGGAGGGGTGCGCTGCTGAACTCCACTCTCCACAGGGATTCGCTCACAGCTCTGAGGGGGCGGGTCTGAGGTGATTGACACCTCTCTAAACCAATAGCAGGGACTCAGATAAAGATAAAGAGAGTCGATGTGCCGAGATCACTCACTCTCTCTAGGTCTGGGAGAGAGAGGGAGCGCCTGCCACAGGGGGGCAGTGTGAGCCCGCAGCGCTTTACCTCTTCTCCCTCCTTTAATGATTTTGCTGGTAGTTTTATGGAGAGAGATTAGTCTCAAAATACTTTACAAATGCGTAAATGTTAATCCACAAATTGAACACAAGTCACAGATATGTTTCACTGTTCACAAATGAACACATCACACTCTGTGTCTCACGGTCTGCAGTTTGTACAAATACAGTTACATTCATAAACACGTGTTTGCTTTTCATAGATATATCATCATTTTATGTGAAAATGAATACATTTGTTTAACTTTACGTTGAATATATTTGTAAAATCACTGTCTCGAATTTAAAATGTATTTGTAAAGTGTTGAATCTGTGTTCGTGGAAGTCACTCACGTTTATTTGTTTATTTCCTCTTGAGGGTTTTTATATGGAGCAAACTGGAGGATTTCCTTTAATAAAATTTAGAATAAAAATGACAGGAACACGATAATTTAAAGATCCTTTATTGAAGTGACATGTCCTGATATCTTCATTACATTCACTAAATAGGAAACATCTATAATTAAATTGTATTTACAAACTAATTTAGGGGGCAGTGTGTTCATCTGAACACAGAGTAAAACATAATAAACACTCTTTACAACAAGGACACACTTCCTTAAAGAGTCATTTAAAACCATGCAGAGAAACTAGATGAAGTACAGTGCACTTCTCTGAACGTCTGTCTATATTCTTAGTTTAAGTTGAGCCACATTTACCTGAAAAGGGTGCACCACTGTCTCAGAATTCATTAAACCATAACCACATTACAGTGAGTTTCCACTTCACTAAGTTCACCTCACTTGTAGCTACATGCACTGACTACACTGTCATATACACCCACTATGACTGAGTGCTCATGGTAGGTTTGCTGAATATTATGACTGTTTGTAAGTTATTGGCACCATTTCTACCATTGTCCATTAATGGAAAGGAGCTGCTATAAATTTTCATTTCAATAGTGGACCATTTTCGAGGTGAAATGTGCTGAGTACAAAACAAATAAAGTCCCATAATGTTCTTTAATCAAATTAAAATAATTATTGTAGACAAGAGAGAACTAATGAGACCTGAGTCTAAGTTTGCAGTTCACCCCATGATCAAATTTGCAATAAATATATAATTAAAATATCAGGAGTGCTATGCACTTCGTTTTCACCTGATGTTTTAAACTATAACTAGTGAAAGGTATCTAGTTCTGTTGGAGAGAAACTATGACCATTTTATAAATCACAAAGGCTGCTTTTCCGACATTCACCTTCCCACAAAACATCTAGATCCCCCACTTGCTGGTTTCTACTCACTTGCGTATACCCCTATACCCCTCCCACTTGCTGAGTACGCCCCTCCCACCTGCTGGTTTCTGTCCAATTGTTGCGTATGCTCTTCCCACTTGTGGTGTATGCCCCTCCCACTTGTTGTGTTCGCCCCTCCCACTTGCTGTGTACACCCCTCCCACTTGCTGGTTTCTGTCCAATTGTTGTGTACGCCCCTCTCACTGAGATGTGTAATTGAATTTGAGGGCTGTGAGGCAGGAACACACCCTGGAGGGGGCACCAGTCCTCCACAGGGCAACACTCACACATTCACTCACACACTTTTGAGTCGCCAATCCACCTACCAACGTGTGTTTTTGGACTGTGGGAGGAAACCCGAGCACCCAGAGGAAACCCACAGGTTGTAGTGAAAACATTATGTGCCAATGTTGTGATGGCATAAGCACTACATAGTGGAGTCAATGATAATTAATTATTATTTTATTAATTATTAATAATTTAATTCATTTTGATAAGCTCCATTAAATAATATGTAGTGTCTTTAACTGTCCAGTTTTAGCTTAGACAAGGAGGTCATCATGTTAGATGACTTTACATATTATACAGCAGAATGAGCTAGAATTAATTATTATAAATGAATTATGTTCATTGACCCGCCGTAGGTTTTTGACTCTGAAATCTGAATCTGAACTAGAAGTTATAATTCTATACTAGAAAGGTGCACACACAAACAAATAACCAAGGGCTGTTTTTATCACACACTGGTTTATTAATAATATCAAATAATGAATATTGATTATACATTCATATAATGAAATGGATTACAGCGATACATGAGGGAACAGGGAGATTAATATATGAGGGAACTTCTCTATGATAATTACCCTAAGTTCTAGAAAAGGCTATTGTTGATCCCAGCAAACTTTCAGCACCAAACCTGAGCAATTAAAGAAATGAGACCATGTGACCTTACATATCTGTGGAGATGGACTGGAGATAGCTGGGAGTATGTCACTGATGCGCGATGCTTTCCGGCGCTGGCTTCCCGGAGCACTGCAGACGCAGGTCTTGTAGCACTGCAGTCACTGGCGTTCCTCTTCTCCCTCTTAGCCAGTCGGAGCTGGTGTCGTGCTGAAGGTCTCTGTGGGAATTCTCCGTCATCGCTGATCTGCCTCATGGTGAGAGACACGTCCATGCAGATCCCTCCTGGGCCTATTCTCAGGTCATTCTGAGGATGTGTGTGGCCTCTTTCTCCGTTGTTGGTCCTGAAGCTCTTGTCATCACTTTGAGGGTCAGAGATCATGCTCCTTCATGCTCTGGGTGTGGCATTGAATTTTTGCTGGAATAAGTGAAAGTTCTGGGTTTGTTCTATCTGGGCCCTGCTTGAGGGGACCAATACTGTTTAAGAGTCAGCCATAAGAGAGTCTGACGCCTGAGAGATGCCTGCAGAGAGCTGGGGAGCTCTAGAGAGAGCCAGGGCTCTCCCTTAACTGACTACCCTAGCTGAGAAGCATTGCCTGCTGGAAGCAAGAGAGAGAAGTTCTTCTTTGTTCTTCAAAAAAAAAAAAAAACTCTTGTTTTTTCCCTCGAAAAATTCTTAAAAGGTGAGCGTCATTTCGCGCCACTGGGTTTTAAACAGAATTTAGAAAACCCGCCTTGAATACCTGATTGGTCCTCAGAGATTGAGGATTGGAGCCTCTCTTGCTCCTGATTGGCTGTTTCCTGTATCTTGGTAGTGACATCACATAAAAATTATGACCCTTGACAAGACAAAGACTTGAAGACGATCCCTGACCATCCCACAATTCTGAATCATACTTTTTCAATATAAAAGATTATATGATGTTAACACAGTAATATCATTAAGACAACCGTGTTTTACATAATTCTTTAAACCAAACAACACACGGAGTATGTGGCTACCTTGGTTCTATTTAAGTTCATATAAAAAGGTGATTTAAAACATATGTAAATTAATTCCACCCGTTTTGATTGGTCTAAATGGAATTCATTTCACACAGTGGTACACATATGTAACTTCAAACCGTTTTAAACCAATTGGAATTAAGGTTTAATTCTATAGTTTGAGAAGTTCTTAATTAAGCAGTTACTCCCGAGTGTCTCCCCAAAAGATTCCTCTATTGACCCTGGGTCCTTGGGTCATAAACCGTCCTCTGAGCGAAGGGAGGTCTTTCAGCATAATAAGATAACCTTTGGCATATTAAGTCCCAAAAAGTATAATTTATTTTATTAATAATTAATAATCTGTTCATCTCCACTACAACGGACACGGGGAGAACATACCAAACTTTTCACAGACACTCAACCGGAGCAGGACTCAAACCCACAACCTCCAGGTCCCTAGAGCTGTGACAGAGACACTACCTGCTGCACCACCATGCCGCCCCAAATCAAAGTCAAACAAGAAAATTATAAGAGCTAATAATTCCCTTGTGAAAAGGGTGTTGTTTCACAACTTAGTTTCTAACAAAAACTTCAAATGTATTAGTTAAAGAAATGTATAATATGAATAAGCAACATGATTATTATTTTTTATTTGCATATTAAATAAGCAAGATTAATGAATGTTAATGTGATTAAGCCTGAACAAACACTACACACTATTAGAGTAATTAAACAGTCCTCTACTAATAACTACTGGAAGAGAAATCAATGCTATATTTGGTTAAAAAATCCAGATGCTCTGCTAAAATTACTGCAAACTGAAATGGTCATTAACATAGTCTTTAGCAGCATCAATGATGTGGACTAGTGCAGACATGATCACAATATCTGTAGGGTCACTGGTGTCTGATTCTTCACAGTAGTTCTTCACGGGAAAGATGCACTTCTCAGGGACTCCTGTCTTATCAGAGCATTCCTTCACCTGAAAAGAGGGAGACAGAGTGAGAGACAGAGGGAAGTACAAGGAAGTAGTCAGATGTTGTCTGAAGTGGCCTGAAGCATATCTCTCAAAAGTCATTTCTAGGGTCTTAATGACTGTGATCTACTTTAGTCAAAATACCAAGGAAAAAGCCCCACAACAACATTCTCCCTCTGTCTAACAGCCCTGTTCAGAACAGCCCCTTCAGTGCCTTTTCCTTTAAATGATTTCTTAAAAAAACATCTTAACAGGGAGAGACAGTGTTCAGTGTGATGCTCAGTTTACCTTTTAAAAATCATCTTTGTTCTAAGATACTTGGGAAACCCAGCCCTGGTTTTTAACCATTTTCATTGGGTTGGAATGCAGGGGACACTGTTCCCCCAATTTTTTTCCATGAGAGGGAAGGTGATCCCCTGGTATTCTGTCTAAATCCATGTTAAACAAAGCCTGCAGAGAAGTGCTGAATGTGAGCCATGGAATCGTGCTGCAAACCCCCACACCCACCCTAGTCCGTTGGTAGCTCAGTGAATATACAGCAGTCCCTCGGGCAGTTTAGGACTGCATCCTTGGGTTTAACCCTACATCTCACATAAACGCAGGTCCAGTGCTGTGATTGGAGAGACTTGGATGAGCAGGTGGGACAAATGTAAAGTCTCTGTACGTGCATCGTAAATAGAGCAGAATCAGAATGACTCATTTTATCCCATGTGTTCTGACTAGAGCAGACCAGAGAATCTGAGTGAGTGGCTCAGGACACATATATTAAGTGCACATGCTTTGAAAAGCTAACTTTTTAGTAACATGTCCCCATTAGTTATATTTACCCCTGTAGCTCCGTTGCTTTAACTCACCTTTTCCAGAATTTTGTTGCTTGTGTAGATCCTTTTCAGATCTTCTTTAACCAGAGGACAGGTTTCATCAATCTTGGTCAAGATGACTATTTGAGGAATGTCTGTTATGCACAGAATCTGGAATCAGTTAATCCTTTATCATGTCATAGCGTAAATGCACTGTATGTTGTCAGAATTGGAAGCAGAGCAAAATTACTGTTGGTTTACATTCCTTTACATTGCTGTAAGCTGCAGATGTTAACCAGGTAAGTTTGTAACACAAGCTTCAAAGCAGAACATAATTTGTGTAACATGATTACGGTGGTGCAGCAGGTAGTGTCGCAGTCACACAGCTCCAGGGACCACTCCGGGTGACTGTCTGTGAGGAGTTTGGTGTGTTCTCTCCGTGGGTTTCCTCCCACGTTCCAAAAACACACATTGGTAGGTAGATTGGCGATTCAAAAGTGTCCGTAGGTGTGAGTGAATGTGTATGTTGCCCTGTGAAGAACTGGTGCCCCCTCCAGGGTGTATTCCCGCCTTGTGTCCAATGAATCCAGGTAGGCTCTGGACCCGCCGTGACCCTGAACTGGATAAGCGCTTACAGATAATGAATGAATGAATGTAGCAGCCTTGCCTGTAGCTGGGCAGCCAGCAAGACCACTCCTGGTCACCAGAGGGAGGAACAGAGCTTCATCATGAGTGAATCAAGGAAACGCATTAGCAGCAACCGTGTCTGGCCTTATTTAAGGGAAGCTGTGGGGAAGAGAAGGAGGGAAAACACAACCTGCAATATTTTTAAGCATCCATTCATTATCTGTAACCGCTTATCCAATTCAGTGTTGCGGTGGGTCCAGAGCCTACTGGGAATCATTGGGCACAAGGCAGGAACACACCCTGGAGGGGGTGCCAGTCCTTCACAGGGACAACTTACACTCACACCTACTGACACTTTTGAGATGCCAATCCACCTACCAACGTGTGTTTTTGGAGCGTGGGAAGAAACAGGGTCACCTGGAGGAAACCCATGCAGACACAGGGAGAACACACCACACTCCTCACAGAGGGTCACCTGGAGGAAACCCATGCAGACACAGGGAGAACACACCACACTCTTCAAAGACAGTGGGACTTGAACCCACAATTTCCAGGTTCCTGGAGCTGTGTGACTGCGACACTACCTGCTGCACCACCATGCTGCCCTATTTGTAAACAATTTACAGAAAAATAAGCCCAAAGTCTGTTAAAATGAATACACCTGGCAACCAGCAGCAGCCGGGGTGACTAATGCAGGCAATTAATGATTTTTTTTTTTTTGACTAGGTTTGAAATCGAATTTGAGATATCTTTAATACTAATTCATGATTTATGACTCATGATTTATAATTTATGTATTTGCTGACATCATTAGAGATATCTTAAAATACTTTTTGAATGGTCAAAATATAACTGTAGATATCTTAAATTACTGTTCTCACTAGTCAGACTGTAAATGCAGATATCTTAAATTGTCATTCAGACGAGTCAAACTACAATTGTCACTAGTCAAAACTATCCAGTAGATTTGTAGATATCCAGTATTTAATTAAATATAGTCAGACTTGAAGATAAAAATGTTTCTTTGGACCGTTCTCAAAGTATTTAAAATTTACCAACTCATGAGAAAATAACATAAAGGTCCAAAATACACCCTCCCTCTTCGGGGGAGGCGTGTCCGTTACGAGAGAGTCGCAGACACCAGTCGAGTGAAGTTCAAAGCAAATCAAAGTATTTATTTACCAAAATACTGGATCCAGGAGAACTAACACATTGAGAACAGTCTAATACCCCTCCCAAGTGAAAATTCTGACCTCCCATGATCTGACTCCAAGTTATACCCCAGATGACGTATAGCCTGTGGTGAGGCGTTTCTGGCTGATTAGCGTATATTAATATGCATAATTTCACGTGTTAGTACTCAGCTCTTCACGTGCAATATTCAGGTGCCTGTTGTGACCCTGAAGACATTCATTATCTGGCCAGGCCGACAATGGGCCTCTCTTCTCAGCACTTTTTCCCTAGAGACTAAAATTTAGGGAGTTAGAAATACACTTCAAGGCCACAAACAGAAGCTACAGATCAGCGCCTCCATGCCCAACACTATGATGTCAGTGTGTTACAATTCTGGAGTGCACATCTGTTCAAGGTTAGACGTTAAGAATTAAAACTGTGTGTCAATATCAAGTTATCATGCCATATAGTGAAGTTAGCTTATAATATGTCTTTAGGAGTAATTATCATATGAGTTAGTAGTGCAGAATCAAGCAAAAATGTTTAACTACATGTGTAAGTAATTCATAATGTAAATGCTGGTTAGTCATTCATATAAATGCATATAGGGTACAGGATTTCACACAATTATAAATGCTTAATTTTAACTAATAATTTAAGGATATTTGTCCACTAACACAAAGTAATAAAATTATTTTTCACAACAGACTAAATCTATTTAATGTTAAAACTGCTTACAATAGACCCTGTGTCTACGATTGGTTCTAAGTAATTCTAGCAGCACAATCTGACTAGTGAGAATGTAATTTAAGATATCGACAATTATATTTTGACTAGTCAAAAAGTCTTTTAAGGTATCTCTAATGACATCAGTGAATTCGTCATCTGCTGAATCATAAATCCTGAATTAGTATTAAAGATATCTCAAATTCAAATTTGACTAGTCAAAAAGACATTTTCAGATAGTAGTCATTGCATGCATTAGTCGCCCCATCATTTTAACCGATTTTGGGCTTATTTTTCTGTAAAGTCGCTTACATCGTAATAACACCAGCCGGTGCTCCACAAATATTTATTTACATGTCAAGAAGGCAACACACAACTACTAATATTTGTAAGTAACTTTACTGAAAACGTAAAACCAAAATCTCCAATAATATGCAGACCTAGCAACTTTTACATGACACAAAAATGTGCTATGTAAGTCAGCTACATTTTGATTAATCAGAATAATAATTTCAGATATCTACAATTTAGTTTCAGATATCTTACAATATATTTAAAATATCTTTAATAAGGAGGGAATTTAAAATATCTGTAATTGGAATTATGACTAGTCAGAACAAAAGGCAAGATATCTCTAATTTACCCTTTGACTAGTCATCATTTAATTGTAGATATCTGAAATGAAAGTTTAAGATAGTCAGTAATTAATTTCACATATCTTGAATTGGAGCTTCCATTGAAATTAATGGTAAATTTGACATCATTTACACTGGTCAAAATGTAATTAAACATATCTGAAATTGTTATTTCGCCTACTCATAATATAATTAGAGATATCTTAATTTAGAATTGTGTCTAGTCATAAATTAATTTCAGATATCTGTAATGTAAATCCAGTTGCACAATTAAATGTTAAAAACGGCTTGCCATACTCGTCACCTTGTCGCCTGATGGTGTAACCAAGGGTTAGGGAGACAAGCAGGGAAACACTGCATGTGTCTAGGACAAAAAACAGAACAACAGGACAACAGTAGTAGAATAATGTTTAATGTATAAAAACATTCAGAATTAGACATGTGCAACACATTTTGAAGAATTTTAATCAGTGCAATTTTGTCACTGGGATTTACTCAGCTATAAATTAATATATTTATTTAACTGACTTAGCTCCTAAACCATGGGTGTCCGAAGTCCAGCCACCGGGCCAAACGCAGCTTCACTTTAAATAATAAATCATTAGTGACCCACTGGAACTTGGCAGTTTTTTCTTTCACCTGACGGTGGCAGCAGTGCGCTAATGTAAAGGAAATTGCACCACTGTGTTAATGAACTAAGCTACATGTGGTGATGGCTGCAGCAAAAAACAAACAAACAAATGCAAACTTAACAGTGAGAACGGGCGATTTTAAGAGAAGGAAGTATTTGCACAAAACATAAAACATTACATGGAGGTCCAATTAGACACAATTGGACCAACGGATCATCGCTGGTCACTGTGGCGTGACCCATAGAATTCACTGCTCAGTGGCTCTTGTGTTGGAACAGTACTGGTATTACAGACAGAATAGAAACAGACATATCTCATAAAAACGAAATAATTACAAGGATTTGTCGTTTTTACGACAATATCTCATAATAACGAGATACTGAGAATTTGTTTTATCGCGTGTGGGAGCAATACGTGTACTTTTGATCGCCTGCCACAGTTAATGCTCTAAAATGAAATTCAGTAGTTAACAAATATAAACTGTTTTGTAAATTTGTGTTTTTTTATATTTTGAATACACTGTTATAAATAATTTATGAATAATATATTTGGAAAGAGAGACTGGCCCTTAAGAATTTTGATATGACACAGTTCGGCCACCTTTGAAAAAATGTTGACCCCCCTGATTTAGACACTGCAATATATAGGCACTAGATAGATTCTACTTGCTTTAAATTTAGTCATTTTAATTAATTTAATTAAACTAAGTTTCAGAACATACTATAAGGTTTAAACAGAAAATCGTTTTGTAGTACTTTGAAGCTTATACCTCACATTCACCTGGTTAATACCAAGAAGTAGGGGGACATAAATTGATCATATCTCTTACCAATGTCACTGGCTTGTTCTCTTACAATTTTTATTTTAATGATGGTGCTCTGGTCCATTAGTGAGATCTTGTCTGCTGCCACAACAGTCACCAAGCAGTGGGCTTTGTCATCTGGACTGGGGTTGCTATTGTAGTTAGGATCTCCCTCTGTGAGTGTGATTGCAGCTCTGCAGCAAGGCATTGATATGTTATAGCTGTAGTTTGCTAAGCTGCTGCTAGACACTTGCTAAGGTGTTGCTATGGCATAGGTTTTTGTTAATAAGTTGTTGCTATGGTACAGGTCTTGGTTGCTAAAATGTTCCTACCTGGTTTCTAAGGTGTTGCTATAGTATAGGTTTTGGTTGATATGGCATTGCTAAGGTGTGGCTATGGTATATGTGTTGGTTGCTAAGGTGTTGCTAGGTGGTTGCTAAGGTGTTGCTATGGTACAAGGGTTGGTTGCTAAGGTGTTGCTAGGTGGGTTGTTGCCATTATATAGGTGTTAGTTTCCAAGGTCTTGCCATGGTTTATCTGTTAGACGTGTGTGTGTGTGTGTTTCATAACAGGATGGAAGGTGGATTAGTGGGTTAAATCGCATTCTCTACTCGAGTCCTACCTCCCAGTAACACATGTGGCCAGTTTGATTGGCTGTGCCTTTCCCTGCGGTCACGTGAGACACTGTAGATTGGTTGTGAGTGGTGCCAAAACTGGAAGGAAAACTTTACAGTCAAAAGGAGTATTACTGTGAAAGACTCAGGTGCAACGTGGGTGACACATGGAGGTCAAAAGCGAGTGAGTATGGCAGCAAAGAAGAAGGTGGACAAAATAAGCTATTTTTCAAAGAAGAGCATAAGTCACTTAAAATCATGTTCACTAATGAAGTGAGTCTTTGTTGGTTTGTTTTGCTGATGTATGAGACCTGTTTCACCCTGTGAAGGACTGGCGCCCCCTCCAGGGTGTATTCCCGCCTTGCGCCCAATGATTCCAGGTAGGCTCTGGACCCACCGCGACCCTGAATTGGATAAGGGTTACAGATAATGAATGAATGAATGAATGAGACCTAAAGTCTCAACTACTCTTCATCAGTTATTAGTTTAACATTAATTTAACATTATATCATTCATGAATTACATATCAATTGCTATTCAGAATATGTGTTATATCAGTTCTTTTTATCATATTATCAAGGAGCAAAGAGAGAGGAAAAAAAAAAGGCATTTGGGGTGTGGAGGTAAATTCATAGGTCCCCACCAATGTCAAGAGTAAATCGACGCCCTTGTCTGTGCTGTGAGTAGTGTGTACTGAGTGTAAGTGTGTCTGTGTGTGTGTGAGAAAGAGAGAGAGGCGCGGAGGCATAGATAGGGATAGCGACACCTAGTGTTCAAATTAGGATGTATGTGAGTCATGTGTGAGTCATTCAGCCAGTCATTTCCTATGGGTTAACAATATCATATCTGAACAAGTGCTGTATGAAACCCATACACAGAATCACTGAGAAAAAAAAAAACTTGAGCATGGTATTTGATGATTTACCTCACTACAAACAAATCCTCATACTGATAAATAGTGTACTGTATTTAGTGTTAAAGATCTCTATATAATTATGTCTTAAATGTGTCTTATGTTTTTTCCAACGTAGTAAAATAATTCGCTTGAACTAAATGCCAATCTGGGACAGAAATTAAATAAATAAAGTGTGGTCTCTATTTCCAGTAGTGTATAAATATTTTAAACTTACTTTGTAATCTTCTTTCACATGTCCCTGAAATGCATGGATGACATCATCAATTTGTATTCCATTTTTAGCTTCCTAACCCATGATATCATTGAAGACAAATGGTAAATATTCAGAATTTCCATTTTTGATTTTGTAGGTTTTGTACTGTGAGAGACTGAAACATAGTGTGAGTTAAACAAGACATATTCTACCCCTTTTTAATGAAAAATCTGTTATCTACTTTAGTCAAAACACCACACGGATCATGTGCCACAGCAGCATTTGCCCCTTGTCTGTGTGTCCCCTTTAAAAGGAATATACTTGTTCATCTACCACTGTTTTTGAAATGAAGGGCATTAATGATTAGTTTGTTCTCCTTTGCCACAGTAGCAGTTTCTACTTTTCAGGAAAGGGTTTACACTATATGTTGGAAGATATTACTTTAAATATAAGAGGATTTAAATGGCTAGAGCGTAATTACACCCCTCCAGCACTAGGCACAGTTGAACTGTGTTCTCTAGATAGATGTCCTGGCCACACTAACACTTAGATTCATAGGAAATGTTCTCACAAATATAAAGAAAGTTACAGCACCAAAGGGTGAACAAAGCACCAACAAGTGGGAGGAGAATGTACTCACTTTTTTGGTGTAACTTGTGCCAGATGTTGTTGAAGACTCTCCGGCTCTGTATTTAACAACATGTTGGAAGGCACTGTCCACTGAGTTGATGAAGCAGGATTTCCCCGCTCAGATTTGTCCGTGCAGAAGGATTCGGAGATGGCTCACCTCTGAACTCTCGAAGCTTTTTTTTTTTTTGGAGGGGGGGCTGGGTTTGGTGTTGGAGTTAATGGTAAACTCCTATTGGATGCCTTATCATCATTATGTAGGCTGGTATTTGTGTTCCCATTTGTCCATTGACAGCACAGTCTTTCCCAGCACATTCAGAATTTATTAACATAGATTAGGATCAGAACACAAAGGCTTCTTGTTCTGATTTTCCATTCCACATTAAATGGTACAGATATTAAAGTACAACATAGTGTTTGGCAATGTAAAGTGGCAAACTGTTAAATTCTCAGCATGGGCCGCAAAAACACATTACACTTTTAAGGGTGCTTAACTAGGCACAGACATATATCTGTAACATGATTATGACTGATTTGCAAATGCCTTCTTATTGACAATATATTTGGGTTAAATAATTTAGATGCAAAAATAGATAGCATTTTATAAAATGCAATAAAAAATTGTGGTTTGTTAAAAAATTGCAACCCTTTAACAGTGAAAACACAAGGAAAATATCACCAATGTTTTCACTCACCAGCTTAACTGTATTCTGTTAATTTAAACAATTATGTCAAAAGTTTGATGCCTGCAACACGCTAAAAAAATTGGGACTAAATCTGAGTGACATTTTCCAGATTTTTTTTTAAGTTACACCTTTGTATGCAGAAAACCTGCTTCTTTGCTTCCAAGATCATGTCAGATGATCTGAAAGAAACATGGGCCTTGATTCAAAGTGTCTATGTTTCAGCTCGTTTTCTGGACAAAATGGCTAATGGTTGTCTGTGCCAAAGACTAAAAACCCCCTTCAGACTGTTATCAGTGAAAGTAGAAGTCAACAACTGTCATGCTCTGTGGGTTCATCAGTTGCAAGGGCATGAGTCATTTTGACTTTTAAAAAAATTTGTTATTATTAAACCAAAAATACAGTCAAATTTGTCACTGAGAACATTGTAAATCTTTGTTATTTTGTCAGTATTATAAAGTTAAAGAGATTGAATACATCACACATTATTGATTTAATTGCATTTTACAAAATGTCCAACTTTTCTAGAAAACATGGTTGGTATGTCAAACAGTAGTTTTACTTATTACTTACTTCCAGTCTAGGTACCTCCATGGCTGTTCAAATTCTATTAAAGAGAAAAAATACAATAAATACCTTTATAACTGTTTGTTTAGTTAATTTTTTTACAGCTAAAAAAACCTGACTGAGATCTGTAAGCTGCCCACACCATAGACATTAATGCAGCCCCATACCATTAGAGATGACGGCTTCTGTGTGCTGATGTCCGCTTGAGTCTGTGGTTTACAAAAAATATTTCAAATTATAATTCGTCTGACCACAGAACAGTTTTTTTATTTGCCTCCATTTTAAATAAGCTTTGGCCCAGAGAAAATGGCGGTGTTTCAACTTGCATTTGTGAATTTCACAGTAAACTGTGTTCAGAGACAATGATCTCTGGAAATGTCAACCTTGTCCCTTCTACACAGGGTGTTCTCTAGATTTTCTGAATCTTTTGATAATATTATGTTCTGCACATTTCATTTCCAGCATTTTGTGAGATGTGTTGCTGTCATCAAGTTTTAAATGAGTTAATATTTTTCAGGAAATTTTAAAATTGTCAATATCTAATATGTGTTCTATGTTCCATAGGCCTACGAGATTTAAAAATCATTGCATCCTGTTTTTACATTTTACAGTGTTCTAATGTCTTGGAATTGGGGTTTTACATTGCAGTGTTGGGTCAGAGATTTACATCCTGTTTTAGTAAGTGTGTGTGTGTGTGTGTGTTACTAACATTTTATAACTCAAAATTTATCTGGTGATGATTGTTTGGCCCCCATTTTAGCTTCTTCTTTATTCACTGGAACCTTTCTGTCAAAAGTAAAATAAGCAATCACATGCAAAAATTTGGGTGCACTCATTGAAATTACACTTTTGTTTACCTAAGAAAAAAGTAATGTATCCTTTACTGAGAACACATCTCTGCACACTTTAATTCCCAGTTATTTCATTGTTCATATAATAATTTATTATGAAATCCATTTAATGTTAAATAAATAGAATCAGAAACAAAACAGGCAATTAAACATAAAATATAGGCTGGAAATCATAACTAGAAATATAAATAAAGGACACAGACAAAGGAAAAACAAGGATTAACAAGGAGACTATGGGTTAGGGGAGTGCTATTGAAACAAGGAACACTTCATATTTGGGGACTGTTCTGGAGATATTTGGTGGTTATTTGTTGTTGTTGTTTTCATTGTTGTTGTGTTTGTGTGTGTGTGTGATTGGTGTATGGCAATTGGCAGAGTAGTATCCACTATCAGGGTGACTTGTGTGATGGTGGATAAGGGCTCTGCCAGTCCCAATACCCATCTCTGGTAACATCACAATATCACATACAAGTTCGCCTCTTTAAAGTTAGTGGTCATGATTCTCTTACCTGGTACAACTAGCTATATTTTACTGGAAATATTACCTAGAAATTTTACCCAGACTCCCCAGTACATCTTGAAATGAACAAAACCTAGCTTGGCAGGTTATCCTTTGACAAAGAAGAAACATCATGCAAAGATATTCATATATTAGACATACCATTTATAGGCCAATCACTTAAATCACACTCCCACATGGAGCAACAAAATATCTTATGGTTAAAACAGGCATAAAATACAGGGGTTGGACAATGAAAGTGAAACACCTGGTTTTAGACCACAATAATTTGTATAGTGTAGGGCCTCCATTTGCGGCCAATACAGCGTCAATTCATCTTGGAAATGACATATACAAGTCCTGCACAGTGGTCAGAGGGATTTTAAGCCATTCTTCTTGCAGGATAGTGGCCAGGTCACCGCGTGATGCTGGTGGAGGAGAGGCACTGCCTTCAGGATACAATGTTTGAAACATTGGATGCACATGGTCCTCCAGAATGGTTTGGTAGTCCTTGGCAGTGACTCGCCCATCTAGCACAAGTATTGGGCCAAGGGAATGCCATGCTATGGTTGGCCAAACCTTCACTGATCCACCCAGTCTGGGTGGTATGCTTCTTTGGGGCTTCTCCACACCGTAACTTTCCCAGATGTGGGGAAAACAGTAAAGGTGGACTCATCAGAGAACAACACATGTTTCACATTGTCCACAGCCCAAGATTTGTGCTCCTTGCAACATTGAAACTGACGTTTGTCATTGGCATGAGTGACCAAAGGTTTGGCTATATCAGCCCAGCCGTGTATATTGACCCTGTAGAGTTCCTGCCGGACAGTTCTGGTGGAAACAAGAGAGTTGAGGTGCACATTTAATTCTGCCGTGATTTGGGCAGCCGTGGTTTTATGTTTTTTGGATACAATCCGGGTCAGCACCCGAACATCCCTTTCAGACGGCTTCCTCTTGCGTCCACAGTTAATCCTGTTGGATGTGTTTCATCCTTCTTGGTGGTATGCTGACATTACCCTGGATACCGTGGCTCTTGATACATCACAAAGACTTGTGCAGCAAGACGTGCACCAACAATTTGTCCTCTTTTGGACTCTGGTATGTCACCCATAATGTTGTGTACATTGAAATATTTTGAGCAAAACTGTGCTCTTACCCTCTGCTAATTGAACCTTCACACTGCTCTTACTATATGTGTCCAATATGTGTTCCAGGTCTGATGTATATCTTTTCAGTTCTACCAGTTAAGTATGGGGCAAGTATTAAGTTTCAATGAAGCTTTGATCTACCAGACTCCAATAAAACCTGACCTGTACATTAAACAGGCATTAAGTTGTGCATTTGCTTCAAATCAGACTCTTTAAATTCAAATACACTTTAAACGATTACGATTGTAATCAAAAACACTCTTTATAAAATTCAGAAAAAAGTTTCTTCACCATCTGCTAGCTCCTCAGTCTGCTTGCATTCTGGAAATCAGTCTGATGTGTTTACGAAGCCCCAGTGTCTGTAAATGTGTGAAAGACAAACTAGCTCCGTCTCCTATTCTAGGCTTTCTCTCCCTGCTCATGACACAGAAAAGGCATCTGGAGGTTTTTAGACAACGGAGAGAAGTCCAAACGTTAAAAAGCATGAACCGTCATGAGGATATTGCTTGTGACTGCTCCATAGGTGGGTAATATGGACTTATTTTTGCTTCGGATCACTTAAGGTGAAAATCTCTTCAAATTTAGGAGACATTTAGTTAACTGCACTACAGACTGTGCTACAAAACTAAACACCTCGAGTGTTTAGTTTCTGTGGTAATTAAAACATTGAATAAAACCTTGCAGACAAGTTAAACTTCAGCCACGTACAAACACCAGTTGTTTTTTTCCCCTCAAACACACCTTTCCATCCTAAAAAAAACACTGAGTTAGAACTGCATTTCCTCAGAATCGTAGACGTTCCCTTTAACCTGTTAGGGTCGATAAGGGATGAGGGGTGCGGACTGACGGAGGGCAGACGCAAACGCTTAGAACACAGACTTTATTTAACAAAACTCAATGAAACAAACAGGACTGGGGCATGAAACGAGCGTGAAACGTGCGAGAGAAACGAACAAGAGAGACGAAGGCGACTACAAAGAACACTACGAAGAACACGGCTTAAGGAACAAGGAACAACTCGAACGAAACACGTAACAAGGTACAAACCATACGAAGAATAATGAACGCGAAACAAGGAACAAGGTACAATGAACGACCACAGGAAGTGAGGGAAGGGGACTTAAATAACACAACAAACAAGAAACACCTGAAACGGATAACAAGGGAAAAGATGAGGAGGGGGGCGGCACGGTGGCGCAGCAGGTAGTGTCGCAGTCACACAGCTCCAGGAACCTGGAGATTGTGGGTTCGATTCCCGCTCCGGGTGACTGACTTTGAGGAGTTGGTGTGTTCTCCCCGTGTCCGCGTGGGTTTCCTCCGGGTGCTCTGGTTTCCTCCCACAGTCCAAAAACACACGTTGCAGGTGGATTGGCGACTCGAAAGTGTCCGTAGGTGTGAGTGTGAGTGTCTGTGTTGCCCTGTGAGGGACTGGCGTCCCCTCCAGGGTGTATTCCCGCCTTGCGCCCGATGATTCCAGGTGGGCTCTGGACCCCCCGCGACCCTAAATTGGATAAGCGTTTACAGATAATGGATGGATGGATGGAAGATGAGGAGGCGGAACAAAGGCGGGGCATGAAAGTAAACAAAACAAAGCCATGTGCAGAGAAAACAAACCTGACGAGACGAGGGCGTTACAGATGTCCCCTCCTGAACGCGCAACTCCCGGGGCACGTAACCTAGACCCCCCAGAAGCTGGCGCAGGAGGGAGCATGGAAAACAAAACAGACTAAGACAAAGAACCGTGGGAGACAGGACTCAGGACAGGACGGGAACAGACACTGGAAATGAAGCTGGGGACCAGGGACTAGAGAGTAATGGACACTGGACAGAACTAGAAACAGGAGACGGGACTTGTGACAAGACAGGGTGCTGGACCTTAGACTGAACGGGGACTGAGATAGAACAGGGGGTTGAAACAGGGACTGGACTGGGGGCAAGACAGGTGAACACTGGACGGACACGGGGACTAAGATAGAACAGGAGCAGAAACCTGAGACTGGACGGGGTGCTTAGCATTGGAGAGGAACAAGGACTGGACGTGAGACAGGACAGAGTGTTGCAAAGGGGACTAAACAGGAGACGGGACAGGTAACGGAATGGGGAACTGGGAATGGACATGGGCTTGAAAAGGGGCCTGGACAGGACTAACAGGGGACTGGAACGGACTAAGCAGGGGAACAGGGACCAAGACACTCACAGGAACAGACACGAACACGGTAACAGGGACAGGAATCAAAATGAAAGCAGACACGGGTACAGGGACAGGAATCAAAATGAAAGCAGACACGGGTACAGGGACAAGCACAGAGACAGGAATCAGGACAGGCACAGACAGCGGAACTAAAACAACATGGGGGTGCCCAGGACTGGCAAATGTCTGAGGGGACGTCCGAGAGACCAGCCTGGGCACAGTTCTGGGGATCGGCCCCGAAGTCCTTGGGGCCGTCCTACGGGTATGACCGGGAGCGGCCCTACCCACAGTATCGGGGGCAGAAACGGCCGTAGCCACAGTCTCGGGGGCAGAAACGGCCGTAGAAGCCGCCTTCTCTGGGGCTGCGCCGCTTTCCCGAGCAGAGGAGCGGCTGGCTGTGACTCGCACTGGCGCAGTTACTCGATTCACGAGTCGACTCCTCTGGTAGAGGATAAGGAACCGCGCCGGGCATAAGCTGGAGCCGGCGACTCCATGCCGAGGCCGCTCTTAAAACCTCCTCCACAGGATCTTTGGGGCCTGTGCGGAATGGAGTCCGGCGAATCGCACACCTCGCAAAAGGAAAGTCTGTGTCAGCTGCGTCCTTGTGTAGGTCGTTCATTCTGTTAGGGTCGATAAGGGATGAGGGGTGCGGACTGACGGAGGGCGGACGCAAACGCTTAGAACACAGACTTTATTTAACAAAACTCAATGAAACAAACACAACAGGACTGGGGCATGAAACGAGCGAGAGAAACGAACAAGAGAGACGAAGGCGACTACAAAGAACACTACGAAGAACACAGCTTAAGGAACAAGGAACAACTCGAACGAAACACGTAACAAGGTACAAACCATACGAAGAATAATGAACGCGGAACAAGGTACTATGAACGACCACAGGAAGTGAGGGAAGGGGACTTAAATAACACAACAAACAAGAAACACCTAAAACGGATAACAAGGGAAAAGATGAGGAGGCGGAACAAAGGCGGGGCATGAAAGTAAACAAAACAAAGCCATGTGCAGAGAAAACAGACCTGACGAGACGAGGGGGTTACATAACCAAATAACTTGTAACCAACTCCATTATATATTATTACAAAACTAACAAAACGTGAACAGAGAAGAAAAAGAATCCAAGCAAAACTTTTATCATTATTTTTAATAGATATTTATGGCGATAACTGATTTAATACTATGTTTGGACAATATTACATAGTCACACTATTGACAACAATAATGGATTGAACTCCATTTCTTGAGTTTCTCTGGATATTCTACGGAGTCCATGTATGAGTCATAAGGGTGAATCACATTTTTTATTTAACCCCTACCACTTGTTTTTGACTGTTATCTTGCCCATTGGAACTGAATTACATGGTGTAAAGGTTAAAATATTCCCCTACGAAACTAAACAATCCTGCAAGAGCCTGATATGTCATCAGGACACAAAAAAGAGCAGCACTTCAGTGGTGCTCTGCTGGCAGTCAAAAGAGATATCAGAAAAAGTCGGTTTTATGCTTGTAAAACGTATGTTATGTGCTGTAAAGGGAAATGATACACAAACTACATTAAACTAAGGTAATACAATTGTTATCAGTTTTTAAAAATGAAAATACTGATGTGTGGGTTTGTTTGGTCACTTCCCCACCATCTTGCTGGTGATTTACAAGGCATCCGTAACTCTTTGTTTGAAATGTGCCCCTGAAAAAGCTTAAAGGGTATAAAGCCCTACCTCTCTGGCCTACCCTTCTTTCCCAACAAATATTTAGACACTCCTACCCTAAGCAAAACTGAGGAGTGGGGCTAAGGGGCAAAATGAGATTTACCTCTATGTAAGAGAGGAAGGTCCTTCCTACTGTCACGGTTAGGGAGGACAGACAAGGGAGGCGGACGTAAACGCAGGGAATTCTTTATTTAAACGGGACCAAAAGACAAAACAAACACAAGCAAGGAGGTCCACACACTAACCACATGAATGAAACAGGAACAGACAGAAAGACTTTGACAAACAACTGTGAACAGGGGTAGACATGGGAGACACAGAGAAACACATCTACACACACAAGAACTGACAAGGGAGCACTATATATATATATATATATATATATATATATATATATATATATATATATATATATATATATATATACACACACAGAGCATTGACAAGGAACACCTGGGACTGATAACGAGAGGGCAGGACTACAAAGGAGACACTGATGAGAGGGCAGAGCTGGGCGGAGACAGGAAGAATAAACAGAGCCATGTGCTAAATGAGCACATGGTGAGAAAAACACAGGACATGACACCTACAAACTCCTGGTATTAGATGTGGAAGGGAACACTGGGGACTGAATTTTGAAATATATTAGTAGCATATTTATGTTTTAAAGAACTGAAATTTCATTTTTTTTCTCATGGATGGAGACGCAGCACAAGCGTAATTCATTAACATGACTGACACAAGAGAAAGATAATGTGATTGGGAAGATGAATAGTTTTGTAGGTTACACAGTAGCTTTAATGATGTGCCCCTTTTGGTTCTGAACACCCTCTTTCATCTGCTGGGGTTTGGTGTTCAATGATGAGCGGTACCCGATTCTTGCTCCTCTTCTACGTAGTCATTGGCAAAGTTAGCAATGTCTCTCAGGGCCATGAGGATGAGAACATTGATATTGTTGTTCTGGGTGATCTCTGCATGGTAGTTCTTCACAGGGTAGATAGAGTTCAAGGAAATTCCCAACTCAGAACTTCTCTACCTGCGCAAACAAAAATAAGCATCTGTTAATTGAAGGCTCTTGATTAGACTACATGAATCCTGCTGTTGGCAAACCACAGCACTGCACAGTTGAGCTAATCTCTACCTAACACATTGATCCACCAAATGAAGGGGAGCTCTATTTTCAGTCAATGACTGCTGTCTTTTGCTAGGATTGAGATACACTGGTTTATGTAAAATTGGCTAGACATTACATGGTAGGAATACCTAGAATTGTTTAAATTCCATTTCATCAATATTTAGTCATCATCGTGTCAATCTATTTGTCAAGACTCACCCAAACACAGACAGTGCTGCCAATGCTGGAGTGTGAGGGCAAGCTCATGCTTCCTCTGAGACAGGTGAACTAATGCCAAAGTCCAGACCTTCTCTGCCAGCTAAACAATGACCATGTTGGATGGCACTGTGCTTGGGATGAGTGAAGATGGAGGGCCATACTTCCCAAACAGAAAGTGATGCCAGCTGTGCTATCTTGGACATCTGGCTTCAGATGTCTCTCAGATTATTTCTCCATGAACAAGTAGACTCACTACAAGTTACATTCAGAGCAAAGCTGTACTCACGTGAATGTGCAAAGTACATCACTCCTGCAAAATGAATGAGTTCACCCAGCAGGGGACTGGACCCAGGCCAGCTGGTTTGGGGGTGTATGTGCTTAGTGGGTGAGCTACCACAGGCTAGGCAAGGGCAGAACAGCTAGATCTCAGAACAGTTAAAACTCAGTATAAATAAAAATAACCAAAAAACTCTGGCCAAACCTGGGCCACCATGCTGACAGGCAAAAACATCAGAGGATAGAGAAAAAGCATGTACCCACTGCCCTAAAATGCTACCACTTGGAGAAAGGGAGGGCTGCCACAAAATGGCTGCCAGAATAAAACTGGCCACCTGAAAATGAGAGGGGAAAAGGGGTAAAGGGAAAAAAGGATTTCCTTACTGTAAGTACTGAGGTAAAAGGAAAACTAACTGGAAAACTGAGGAAGAATGTCCCCTTATATTATAGAGAGATGTTAAGCTTTTGTGTGTGTTTTCAGACAGGGAAGTGCTAAAGTGTTTGAACAGAGATAAAGAAAGGCCTCCATCGTTTATCATGTTTCTTACTGCTCACTTTAAAAGGTAACATCTATGATGGGAAAACCCTGTTTTCTCATCTGTTTACATTCAGAAGCTCTGCATGTTTAAAGGTGGAATGGTATGTTTGATGGTAAACACGTGTCTGACGTTTTTCTCTGTAGGTATTTATACACTGAAACTAATTTGTAACTCAAGTTGTTCAGTTTTTTAGCACTTTCGGTCTGTGATTAATTTCATGCAGTTAGCACTCTCCTGAGTCAGTTAGAGTCAGTTTCATCTACAGCACATAAGTCAATATTACCCACGTATGGATCAGAAATATCCTCATCTCGGTTCATGATTTTCAAAGCTCATGCTTTTTTTGGAGTCTCTCCATTGTCACTCCCTCACATTCTTACCTTACCCTAACCTACTCTAACCTACCCTACCAGGACAGAGTCCCAACAGAGCAGCTTCTTCTTTGTGATTATCAAGCCCTCTGCTTCGTGGAGCCTGATTAGTGCTAGGGATTACACGGCACCCCACTCTAGTGGCCAGAGATGGTGAAGCACCATAGCCAACAATTACTTTAGGTGAAATACCCAAAAGAGACACTGCTATTGTTTACAGATTCAGTTTAAAAATGTAAAAAATATCTAATGCTATATGAAAATCTACAAGCTAGATAGTATAAACAGTCCAAAAAAGCTACATCCAAATAAAATCTTCATGAATATACATATTTGTGAACATTTTTCAGTGTAGTGTTCTTTATTGATAATCACCAGACATAAGGTTTTTAGCATGGGGAGAATATTTAACATGAGTAATTATTTAAACACAATGCAGGTTGTAAACGCTTTGCAATAAATTACTGGTCTCTGACAAGTATTTAATCTAGATGTTACTCGCTAAGTATTGAATTGTATATTGATATTATGTAATGTACTTAATAGCTTTCTTTTTACTTTCCAAAGTAAAGCTTAAACAGTTAAGTAACATATGAACCAGGAATGTAATACATTTTATTTTAAAAATGAAAAAAAATAGAGCTTACCTTCTCTTTGAACTTTCTGCTGCAGTAAAGTAATTTCTGACCAGTTCACAGGCCTCATCCACCTTTGTCAGCACAATGACCTGAGGTATGTCTACAAAATGAAGCAGGAGATACACATATATAAGAAAGCTTAGCAATAAATACACACATATATATATATATATATATTTATATATAATTTTTATTTATTTATACTTTTAGTCAATATGGCGCCGCTTGGGTGGCAGCTATTTACAATAGCTCCGTGCATGTTTATGTGTTCTTATATGTTGTTGCACCTTTTTCTTGTTTTTTTCCGGCACAAGTCTTAGTCAGAAGTGTGTACTTAAGGACGGACAACTCCTGGATTTGTATTTTTCTCTTGTTGGGAATACTTAAATCAGCATTAGCAGACACTTTCAGCTATGGCTCAATTGTTTACACTTGAGAACAGCTGTTAGCACTGTGTAGCACCAAGGTACTCTCTGAGATGAGACCGGTGATCCCGGAGGAACTAAGGAGAAGGAGACGGGGGTGCAGAGCTGGAACAAAGTGCCAGGAGAACAAAAGATGGTATAAATCATGTATACCATCTGTCATCAGGGGGAACGTGAGATCTCTCCCTAATAAGATGGATGAGCTAACGGCACTAACCAGGCTGCAGAGGAAATACTGGGAGTGTAGCATTATGTGCTTCACAGAGACATGGCTGAATGAATTCACACCGGACTCACACGTCACTTTGGAAGGTTTTTGAACTTGTGAGAGTGGACAGGAATGTAAAGGAAAGTGGTAAGAGGAAAGGAGGGGGTTTAGCAATGTTTGTGAACCATAAATGGTGTAATTCGGGGCACGTTTGGGTGAAAGAGCAATACAGCAGTAAGGACATTGAACTGCTAGCGGTTAGCATTCAGCCATATTATCTCCCGAGGGAATTCTCGCATGTTATCACGATAATTGTATACACCCCCCCCGTCGGCCGATGCTGTGACAGCCTGCGAGTGCTTACACCCTGTAGTGTCAAAACCTCAGACGTCACATCCTCAGTGCCTGCTCTTAATTTGTGGTGACTTTAATCATGTTTCACTGTCCTCCACTCTCCCAACATTCACTCAGTATGTTAAGTGTCACACCAGAAACAATAAAACCCTGGATCTAATGTATGTGAATACTGAGGATACTTATTGTTCATCACCTCTTCCACCGTTGGGTTTTTCTGATCACAACCTGGTTCTTCTGTCCCCTGTATATATACTGGTGGTGAATAGACAACCACCCACCAAGAGGTATGTAAGGATCTGGTGCGAGGAAACCAGTAGCATACTGAGGGACTGTTTTGACACCACGGACTGGGAGGTGTTATGTGAACCTCATGGGGAAGATATTGACAGCTTGACTGGATGCATCACAGACTACATTAACTTCTGTGTGGAAAATCCTGTGCCTACCAGGAAGGTATGGTGTTTTTCCAACAATAAACCATGGGTGACCCTTGAATTAAACGCCCCGTTGAATGAGAAGAAGAGGGTTTTTAAGTCCGGTGACAAGGAGGAGCTTAGAAGAGTGCAGAAGGAAGAGGGGGATAAGGAAGGGGAAGGACAAATACAGAGGGAAGCTGGATGACAGCCTCAAGGGTGGCAACACCAGAGAGGTCTGGAGAGGCCTGAAAACCATGGCTGGCCAAGCAAAAAAAGGGTGGGAGGAGTCCTGAATCGGGAGGACAGGACTGGGCAAATGAGTTGAATGTTTTTTTCAACAGATTCAACTGTGTCATCCCACCCTCCCCAATTCATCAAAGCCCGGATTCCACTGTAGTATCATCACACCTAAATCTCCCCTCCACCCAAATGCCCCTGTCACCAATGGCTCCCCTCTCACAGTACACCACCCCACTGTGTTCCTGGTGGAACCGATCCACACATCCTAGCCCTGACCTTACTCAACAGGAGACAGACTACAGCTCCACTCCCCGTTTCTCCATTACAGCTGATCAGGTAAGGAGGGAACTTAGGAGAATAAAGATGAGGAAGGCGGCTGGGCCTGATGGCATCAACCATCAATCAAAGAGTTCCACTTCTGTGGAAAACTTCATGTATGGTTCCAGTTCCAAAGACTGCGCACCCTAGGGAGCCTAACCACTTTAGGCCAGTAGCTCTAACCTCTCACCTAATGAAGACCATGGAGAGAATTGTCCTCATTAACCTTCGACACCTGGTAAACAGTGGGATGGACCCCCTGCAGTTCGCGTATCGACCGGGCATTGGTGTGGAGGACGCTGTCATCTACCTGCTACACCGATCACTTCCGCACTTAGAGGGCACAGGGAGTGCTGTAAAAGTTTTGTTCTTTGACTTTTCCAGTGCTTTCAATACAATCTAGCCATGACGGGGGAGTTGGATGGAGCTGCCGTCGACTGTCATCTGCCTTCATGGATCACTGATTACCTCACCAAAAGACCGCAGTACGTGAGGCTACGTGACTGCGTGTCTGATGTGGTGGTCTGCAGCACGGGAGCCCCCCAGGGTACAGTTCTCTCTCCTTTCCTATTTACACTCTACACATCAGACTTCAGTTATAACTCGGACAGCTGCCACCTCCAGAAGTTCTCTGATGATACGGCCATTGTTGGACTTGTGTCAGAGTGGAACGATCTGGAGTATAGAGAGGTCATCACCAACTTTGTGGACTGGTGTGACTTGAACAATCTGTGTATTAATGCCAGCAAGACAAAGGAGGTGGTGATCGATTTCAGAAAGAAGGCTATCCAATTTGCACCAGTGAACATCCAGGGTGTGAACATTGAGATTGTGAAGGAGTATAAATTCCTGGGCATTCACCTTAGCAATAAACTGGACTGGTCAATAAACACAGCTGCCTTGTACAAGAAGGGCCAAAGTCATCTCCACTTGCTGAGGAGGCTGAGGTCCTTTGGGGTGTTTACGACACTGCGGTGGCTTCAGTGATTTTCTACACTGTGGTCTTTTGGGGCTGTGGAAGCTCTGATAGGGACAGGAAGAGGCTAAAAAAAACTGGTCAGAAGGGCTGGCTCAGCCTTAGACTGTCCTCTGGACTCCATAGAGGAGGTGGGGGAGAGGAGAATGCTAGCAATCAATTGTGGGTGACCCCTCTCACCCCCTATATGCGACAGTGGGGCCTTGAGCAGCTCCTTTAGCAGATGACTGTTACGCCCACAGTGTAGGAAGGAGAGATTGTGAAGGTCATTCATACCTACTGCTGTTAGATTATACGACACTCACAATAGGTAATATATACTATTATCAGCATATATGTTTTTGCACTACCAGTATTACTACCTCTGTTCCCAATAATGTGAATAATCATGTGCAATAACTTCTCATGTGCAACCATCTCTGGATGGTTGTATGGGTTATATGTTTGTGAGTATGTAAAGTTTTTAAGTCTTTTTCTCCATTGTTTTTATTGCGTTGCTGTTTTTTCCTACTTCTTGTCAAATGCCTAAGATTTGTGTGCTGCTGTAACAAGTGAATCAATAAAGTCAAGTCTAAGTCTATATATGAGGGAGTTCTATATAAATGAAAGCTGTATAAATACATTATTGCTTGTAACCATTTTTTGAGAAGAACAGTTGAAACATGGAATCATCTCACCATGACACTTTGAGTCTTTTTCTTACATAACAGGTTCAGGTTGCATTTCTTGATGCAGTGGTGTACTGTGTTGTTGTGTTGGCCGCTAAGGATTCACTGCAGCAAGTCAGATGAATTATCTACTGTTTACTCGAACTTCTTCACAGCAGTACATACAAGCCTACAGCACAAGTCAAGCCCCGATCCCCCCCCCGATTGTCATTCATCTTAAAGGCAGCTATAGGGACCAGATGACGTCTGTTCCTTCTAAGAACTCCATGTGGGCTTTCCACAAGGTAAGTTGGTGGTGCAGAATGGTACGCCACCACTGTCCCTTCTTTCTTGGTGTCTGTAATCCATACTCTTTCACCTGGTGCTAGCTGATGTAAGTTTCTCGCTTGATGCCATGCGTTGTACATCATGCCCTGCTTTTGTCTCATTACTCTTTCTCTCTCTCACACCACAGCATAGTCGGGAAGATCTGGTTGTATGTGTGAAGGATGCTGAAGCACAGTGGTATGCACTCTCCTTCCCATCAAGAGTTGAGTTGGGCTATATCCATTGACCAGAGGTGTGGACCTATAAGCCAAAAGCGCTAAATAGGGATCTGCAGTTTTGCACAGTCTGGACGTGGCGCTCCACTTCCCCATTGCTCTGAGCAAAATGTGGACTGCTGGTACTGTGTACTGTACTGCATAAACCTTTGCAAAGTTTTGAAACTGCTGGCTTGCAAATTGAGGTCCGTTATCCGACATTAGAATTTCTGGGATACCACGCCTTGCAAATGTGGACTTAAGATGCACAATTACCTCTTCTGATCTGGTAGGAGTAAGCTGAGCTATTTCCACAAATCTTGAAAAATAGTCTACTACTAATAGATAGTTACTCCCTTTTAGTGTGAATATGTCTGCTCCAAGTATTTGCCATGGTCTTGCCGGAAACGGTGTGGGTATCAGAGGCTCTGCAGGGTTTTCTCTATTACAGATGCAAGCTTTGCAGTTTTGAACAAGTTCTTGCAGTTGTCCACTTAGGCCTGGCCACCACACTGCCTCCCAAGCTCGCTGCCTGCATCTATTAACTGCCTGATGCCCCTCGTGCAATTTCTCCAACACAGTGTTGCGCATAACTGAAGGAATTACAAGTCTGGATCCTTTTAACAGAAGACCATCATGGACTGTGAGAGTGGCTCTTTCCGGCCAGTAAGTTCTCACCACTCCTGTCAGACTGTTGCGGTCAGGCCAGACTTGCTGACAAAGCCTCATGACTTCAGCGCATGTACTATCCTCCTTCAGCTGCCTATTGAAATCTGTAAGGTAAATATCACCTCCAAGAAGCCTTCAGCATGCATGTTCCATTTGTTATGCTATTGGATATCTCCTCTGGAATGACGTAACGTCTGCACCAGTGTCAATTTTAAACTTAACTTTTTGCTTCCTAACCACAAGCTCGACTGTCCAGGGCTCGTCTCCTGAGTCCACTCCTCCTAGGAACCAGCTCTCTGCTCTGTCATTACTACTGTCTGCTTCTACTGCATGAACAACCTTAGCAGCGCTACATACTTTGCTATAATGCCCCTTTTTACCACAGCTATGGCATGTCACCTCTTTAGCTGGGCACTGCCACTTTCAGTGAGCAGGCGTTTTCCCACATCTAGGACAATTCTGCTGTACCAGCCTGTTTTGGGCCATGGATTAGATGATGTAGAGTGGCTGCTTTTCTTTTGTTTCATAGATTGATGAGTTTTTTTCACATGCACAGCATGTATTTCTGCAGTGTTCTTCATGTCGCATCCCAAAAACTCCCCCCTGCCAAAAATGTCCCCTGCCACATTAATTGAGGGCGTAGCTAAATTGCTCTAAACATACTACATTTATTTATCATCAGAACAATTATTCACAGTGTTAAGTTACAACACTGTTTTGAAGTACTCCGAAGCTGATTTGGTTACATTTATCACATTAATAAGAATGTATCTCATGCAGTGTCATCTGAGGGTTATGCTGACTGAGGCCCCATCCACAAGGATTCATATATTTTTAAAAAACAGATATTTTCCGTTTCTGAAAATATCCCCATCCAGATGAATATGAAAATGGTTGCATTACCATGCCAGTCCAGTAGGGGGCTATAGTACCTCTTTAGGAGGGAAATCAAAACACCACAAAGCATGAGAGAAACACAGAGGTTTAATCCTAAATCACTCCATACTCCCTATGTAGTATACTACACAAGTGAAATCACTGCACCTAGTTCTTAAAATCAATTAACAAATGCAACCTTTATACTTTGTTGCTGTCCTTCTCCTGTAAAGTTACTACTTTGGGGGGTGCTACATGTTTGAACTGGACAGTGACGATTTATTCATATGTGGGAATCTGAAGTCTAATGCTATATTCATGTACACACTGTAGTTTATGACTGATGTAATTCACTCTATAGGCAGTGAAGAACTATTTGAATTTCAGCCTGAGACAGGCATGCTGTGTGATGTCAGTGTTTCGGAAAAGCTACATTTTCAGTGAATTAAAACACTTTTTTGTGTGGATGGGAGGACAAAACAATTAATTCTAAATGATTCTAAATAATTCTAGATCCATGTATGGGGTCTGAGATTTCTATGGATTCACTGAATACTAATATCTCACCAAGTCTGGCAAAGTGGTGAGACATGACCCATCATTGTTTGCATAGACTGAGCCTTTGGGGGATGCCATTTTACATATTTTATATTATTTATTTTTTTTCATAACGTTAGAAGTTAAAACCATAAATAATAAACAATGTGTGTTCATAAACTGGTGTTTTACTCATTTTTGAGAAAGTATGGGAATTTTTGCATGCAATAGAATTTTCAATTCTATTAAATTCTTCAGTTATATTGAGCATCAAAAATGATGCAGCATGAACAGTTATTTAGAAATACAATGTTAACTTCTCAGTTTCACATATATAATTTCATATATCAACATGGAATAATCAAAATGACCAGACTTACTCAGTCAAGAAGCTTGCTGTCGAATTCTCCTCATTTTTTCAATTCCATCTGTATCCATTAATGAGATGGCATCAGCAGGAACAATGCTCACCAGACAGTGAATTTTGTCACACAGCCTTGGGTTTTGTTTGTTCTTTGGGTGGTCCTCAGTAATAGGTCCCAGAGGATTTAACTAAAACAGAAAATTATTATTTTTTTCTCACTGTAGAATTCACCCAGAATATCTAAACACTGCTACACATTTTGACCAACTATTTATGACTCTGTGACAGATTTTTGCAGGTCAAAACAAGCTGCTAACACTGTGAGTATGAACTGTGTGTAATCCATGATGACTCCGTGTGCCAGGTAAATGTATACATTTATTTTTTTAAATAAAGTATTATTTAAATATATTAAGAAATGAAATAGTAAAACTTTTGAAAAATGTTTAAAGCATATCAGGGTATTGTTAAGTATAAAACATAAAGCTGAAACATCTGCTGAAACATCTCCACATATGAATGTGGAGTTAACAAAGTGATAAGAACACACTTTTTTATTTAAAAAGGCTAGACATTAAGAACAAGTTCTTGTTAACAAAAGAAGTAAATAAAACAAGGAACATATATTTGAAGTTTAAGGAACACTACTTAATATTCTTACTTTAACATTACAGCTTCAAAATCATTGTGATGCTTCACTGACCTGTACTAGGGTTTATTTAAAGTCTAGAACTTGTTCAGTCCAGTTAAGTGTTCTTGTTTTTACTATGATATAAGCATATAAGTGCTTACCTCCAATTCACCGGCCTCCATGCTGTATCGAATTCTAAGTAATAACATAAAAATCATAAACATTAGTGAGTAATACGTTTACAGAGCATCTAAACTATATAGAGAGTGTCAATGAACATCTTTTAAAAAAGAAAACTGTTTGGAGTTATAGGTAGTAGCAGCATCTGGCATTATCTGTTAATACACAGCAATGTTTGCATGGCAGAAAAGATATTTTATGAATGGATATTTCGTTTTTTTTTTTCTAAATATTTGGACTTACCCTGTGATGGAGGAGGAGGAGAGGGAGAATGATGATGATGAGGAGGAGAATAATGATGACGAGGAGGTGAAGGAAAACTAGGAACAAATGCTAATGCAATGTCCTCGAGGACTCTTCAAAAAAAAATCCATAGTTTAAAACAGATTCCACATTCATTCATTCATTGTCTGTAACCCTTATCCAGTGTGGGGGGACACATGTGTTGCGCTGGTACAAGATACAGTATCTCATCTGTCGCTGTACAGTGTGTGTCGTTCGTCCTCTAGTCCTTCATCAGTGACACAGGATGCTGACGGCTGGATGTTTTTGGCTGGTGGACTGTTCTCAGTCCAGCAGTGACACAGAGGGGTTTAAACTCCAGCAGCCACTGCTGTGTCTGATCCACTCGTACCAGCACAACACACACTAACACACGCACTAAGTCAAAGTGGAAACACTTAATTTATACCTCAACAAACAACCAGCAGTCATTTAGTACTGTTTACAAGACAGCATGAGGGATTCATATAAACATAATTGAGCAATTAGAGCACAGTTTAAAAACCTGAGAATAGGATTTAGCTAAACTGAGAGTACAGTTCACAATTCTGAGGGCATGGTTTTGCTACACTAAGAGCATGGATTGCTAAACCATGGGTGCTGATTTTCCTTTTCACCAGTTTCAGATGCATATCGTCCTTGCTGTGTTAGCGTGTTCAATACAGTTAGATATTAACTACTCACCCAAAAGCATTCATACAGGATCAAGCCTGACATTTTTCTCCAAAGCGTGTTATAATTTCAGCATTGCATCCACCAACAGAGAAGCTCCAAAATGACCTGCATTCACATGTCATTACATTAACTTGCACTGAACTTTTTTTTACTGCATCCATTTTAATCAATGTTATAAAGATATTGAGAGGGAACATACACTAGAGATTTTATATTACATTTTTAAAATTAATATTAAATATTAGATTAGTAGATTTTTAATAGAAGATCATGAATACAGGATCCACTGAAAGTGAAGAATTAAGAACAATTTGATCAACTCAGTCGTTTTGAACGTTAAGTAGTGTTCAGTATATTATGCGATATTCCTTTTGTATCAAGGTATAAAGTCTTACTTCAGTAACAAGGGTGTGGAGTTGATGCTCTGCTGCAGAGGTCCAGATCCACAGATAAACAGACTAATGCACTTATTATTTTTTCATAATATGTCCCATTTAACAGTTTTTAAGCTGAGGCCATGTAACAACACAATTTGGCAAGGGTTTAAGGGCAGTGTCCAGCTTGAACGTTCAGTAGTATATGATTTTTAATACAATAAAATATGTAGGAAAGAAAATTAAGGAGGAAATAAATACAAATGTAGCTAACATTCAGGTTTATATTTGTCAGAGACCTGCTGCACTTTTACTTTCACTTTGCAGGAAATTATATAAAGCCCCCACCACACACACCCTGACTCACTCACAGCAGCAGAGCTTCAGCTCCTCATCAGAGATTTCTGTGACGAAGGTAAGACTTCAGATCTAAACACAGTAGAAATGGTCCTAAATGTGAATATTTATTAGTTACTGTGAAGACATTTTAAACGGTCATTTTGGAGCTTTTCTGTTGGTGGATTCCTGCTGAAGCTGTAACACAGTGTAAAGAGAAGCTTGTAGTTCCCAATGAGGAAAAACATAAAGGGCTTTACTGGGATAAAGAGGATAAAGCAGCTTACACCTGACCTGACTCTGTATGAATGCTTGTAGGTGGTTACATATGGAGCCCTGGAGGGGCCGTGGGTAAAAAACAATATTAATTTGAGGGAACGATTTACAGTTTGCGCGCACGTTTTAGTTCATTCGAGTGAACGAATTGGTAATTTTGTGCAGCTGCTTTCTCACTGCCTTTTCCAGCATCCGTAATAAACTCTTATCTCTGTGTCTTTACAGCAGTGACTGCTTACATGTAACAGAAGGGTTAGTCAGTTAACAGTCATTAAAGTATATGATGGGTATCAGATGAATATGTTATAACTCTTTGTGTGTGTCACGAAACGGTGAGGAGGTAATACACTTGACAGTGAAATTAAACCCGAGATGTATGAGAGTCTCCTGCAGAAGGAAAGTGCCACGCCCTGCTGCTGTTTCAGTGAAACTGACCTTGACCTGCACTGAGGTGATTCTACAGTGATGTAAACACGTCTGTGAATGGATCATTCCACGCTTGTTTTTCAAGTGTTACGTGTTAATTTTGCCACGTACTGAATCAGTGTTGTTCTGTTCTTCTGTTTATTTACCTTCTATTGTTTTTTCTAAAACATCTTTAAAAAGGCTTTCATGGTCTTTTTTTACACATTTCTGATAATTACCACTTTTAGGGAAAGCGCATTTTATATGAATAATACCAATAGTACATACTATTACACCCATCAGGGTCAGTATATTTGTTATATTTAATTTAAAGAGTAAAGTATGTATTATATTGAATTAAATTAAATATCAAGTATTCATTATAAAGTCTTTTAAATGGATAATGACCTGTACATAATTATACACTGTCTATAATATATATATTAACAATTATAAATACATTATAAATGTTTAAAGTGCTATCACTAAATGCTTTGAGTAAAGTGACTGACAGTTTACATTATTAATTATTATAAATATAAATGAGGAATCTTTTACTTCAAACACAAAATGATGGGATTTGAAACATTTATAATGTGTTTAAAATCCTTAAAATGTAATATAGGTGCTTTATAATTATTCACAGCTCATTATTAGTCTTTTCAAGTGATGAACAGATGTAGTAAGATCAGAGCTGTAGGGAGGATGCTTTAAAAAGAGGTTTTTGGAGAACGTTGACATTGTGGGCACTAGTCACCAGTAATGATTTTTAAAACCCAAATCCACTGTCACTCGTCTATCCATCAGTTCACGTCTGGCTTCATTACGGCTGAGACTCGGGCGACTGGACTGCGGATCATTTCTGACTCACCCTCATATAATTAGTCATAAGAATACGTAGAAATAATAAGAAATAACTGTGAGTTTGAAGTGACAAGCTCCAGAGAACTAAGCATCTGCCTTTCTGCACCTATCACAGAAAGCCCCCCCACTTTGCTTGTTACTTCCACTGGTCAAAATGGCGGAACAACAGAACAGGGTCTTTACAGGTGAAGATCATTCTGAATAAAATGGTAAAGAAAATGCTAGTGAATGTTGTTTAATTACAGAAACACATTTGACAATACACACTGTAAACTCTGTAAATACACTCTCACTCCAAATGTGATGCCTGTAACATGTTCTAAAAATGTTGGGACAGGAGCCTGTTTACGAATATGTTACAGAACCCTCCTTTAATCAGCAACGAATAGAGGCTCAGAGAATAATGCCTCATTTTGACATTTTTATTTTTAAAACATATTTCTTCCATTTTACAAGATTTTAGCAGCACGACTTGGCCTTGGTTTACATTCTTTAGGCCAGATTCCCTAAATATTTTAATGATGTTATGTGTAGACGCTGAAATACCTCAGACCCCTGCCACCTTTCATTGCATTTAAACTGTTTGTCTATGAACTGACGCAGTGGAGCACCACGCCCCACCCTCCCTCATAAAAGCTCTCTATGAGAATAAAGTATTATCAGAATGGACAAGGCCTTCACAATATGATCACACTGTGTTTTTAGGAAAATTTCACAGTGTTTCTAGTGCCACAGTCTCAAATAGTTTTAAATGTGTAGAAGATATCAGCTTCAGAATGAGTGTATTTTTACACAGAGTATGAAGTGAATAAGAGGCAACTGTAAAAATGTGTTGAACTGATTGTGTTTCAATGTCCAGGTCAAACGGGGTTTACACAGCACAGCTTTCTGTTTTCACTTCCTGTTCCAGCCTTTATGGCATAGGCTTTTACTACGATCAATAACGATAATCAATAAAGACCACCACAGACCTGTCCATTTTAATATTATAGAGATGAGAATATTAAATATTAAATATTATAGAGATGATCCTTTTTTTCAGCCTGACGCCAGTGATTCTGTAACATTTCTTTACTTTAATTTTATTTCTTCTCAACTTTAATAAAAAAAAAAAAACACTTTATAAAATTCTGAGAATGTTTCTTCACCATTTGCTGCTCTGAAGTCTGTTGGTGCTGGGGACTGGTCTGTGTTTGTGACGCCCCTGAGTCTGTACATTGGCTCACAGCAGAGAAATGGACATATTTTTAAACAACAAATAGACATTGAAACGTTGAAAAGCATAAACCGAGATTAGTACAGTGCTCTATCCCTGCTCTATTCCAGCTCTGTTACTGCTCTATTACTGCTCTATAGATGGGTCCTGTAGAAATCTTGATTGGAGAAAACCAATTGAGGGCCAAATCAAAAGCATGTGGGACCTTCTTTAGACTGGGATTTGTGTTGTTTCTTCAGGTCGACGAGTGCAGTAATAAACTGGGGATCAGTATCTACCCTGTGAAGAACTACCATGCAGAGATCACCCAGGATCCCAACGTTGATGTCCTGATCCTCACGGCTTTGAGGGATATTCTCAACTTTGCCAACGACTACGTGGAGGACGTTCTGCCTAGAGTTCCAGGTGTGGTATACCCCAGTGACACATGGAGTGTGTTTACATGTTCCCAATAATCTGTCAACTTCAGAAAAACGATTTTGACCGTGATCCTTTAAATCTGTTTGGGAGCACTGTGGTGATCTGATAAAGAGAAAACTCACACGTTCATTCAGAGCTTCTTTACTGTAAATATTTAATTAAGAGTTCACTGGCTCTTTCTGACCCATGTCATAGTTTCAGCGCTGAAATTAGTGTTTATTTTTTCCAGTTTTCCTGAGAAGTCTTCTTTATCCAGTTCTCTGTGCAGATATTGACAAACAAAACAAATCAGAGTAAGGGGAGACGTGCTGAAAAACAACAGATTACTGAGCTGAAGTCCTGCTCTTTCTCTGATTTCTTGGAGTCTTATAACAGCACTGATCCAATCAAAGAAGTCTTTTTTATTTAAACTGGAGAATGATTTGATCACTGCTGTAAAATCCATTAATAATTATTATTTTTATGAATATAAACACATTCACTGAGCCAGGGATCTACCTGTAAATCAAGACAGAGCATGTTCTTTATGTTCTGGCTTGTTTTTACCTGTATCTTTTAGATAATTTGTTTTTATTAATTGTCTCTTAGTGAATTTCAAGGCCATTGGAGACACTACACGACAAATGTTTATTCTGAAATCGTGGGGAACAACAGGGAGTTTGTTGCTCGTTGCGGTCTAAGAAGACTGTGCACTGCCTGTTGGAACACTGCAGTGAGGATTTGACTGTATTTAGCCACATAAACATTAGTAAGGTCTGGTACTGGTGATGTTCCACAGCCGTAAACTGAGCAGGACTTTTCCACTGAACTGAATCTGTGACGTCATCCTTTAATTCTGGCTCTTCTTCCAGACCACGGTCATTTAAGGAGTGTGTGTGTGTGTGTTGGGGGAGGGGAGGGGTTGTGTCACTAAATGGAGGATGAACAGTGCTGGGAGGGTTAGTGGTTTTTATCGTGATCGACCGGTCAGTGTCTCCACACAGATTTGTGCCGGTCGCATTTACACATGTGCACCACACGAGGGCAGCAGCAGCAGCGCAAACACAGCCACACACTCACTGTTTAAGCACTGTTTCCTATTGTACTACACTTGTGCACTTGTTTTCATTAGGAATCGTTAATAATTGCTCTTTATTTTATTTAGGGTTTTTTTAGAAGACAACATTTGTCACATTAGTGCACAATTTTATGTTCAGATGTAAAAGTTTCCATTAAACCCTTTGTACAGAAATGCCCTCTATTGTTAATCAACATTAATTAGTTGATAGCGTCAAATTATTTGATCAAAAAGCCCTCAACACCACCTCATATGTCTCAGTAGTAACACCACTACACACACACTGACTTTCAGCCCCCTGCTCGGTACTGACTGTTTACACCTGGAGCAGGACGACATTTAAACTCGGACATTTAAACCATAACAGACTGTAAAATCTCTTCAGATTCTGTCTTTAAAAAAACACAGTCTCAGGAGAGAGGCGCCGCACCGGTGAAAAACTCCAAAAGACAATCCCTTACTCACCACGCCACAGTAAACGTGCCTTTATTTCCTGAGTAACGGTAACGCACTGTTCTGGAGCTCCTAGCGCCCAGGCAATGGTAAGTTTGGACGTAAAGTCTTCGTGAATTCAAAGTTGAGGGCGTTCCTTCTTAGATTCAGTGCAGCTGTGGACCAATGAGCGGCTGCCGGCTGTGAGCGGGGTCCTATTCCCCGGGGGAGGGGTGCGCTGCTGGACGCCGCTCTTCACAGGGATTCGCTCACAGCTCTGAGGGGGCGGGTCAGAAGTGATTGACACCTCTGTAAACCAATAGAGAGGGAGTCAGATGAAGACAAAGAGAGTCGATGTGCAGAGATCACTCACTCTCTCTGGCTCTGCGAGAGAGCGGGAGCCACATAAGAGCGGTATTTCCAACGAGGGCCACAGGGGGGCAGTGTGAGCCCGCAGCGCTTTACCTCCTCTCCCTCCTTTAATGATTTTGCTGGTAGTTTTATGGAGAGAGATTAGTCTCAAAATACTTTACAAATGCGTAAATGTTAATCCACAAATTAAACACAAGTCACAGATATGTTTCACTGTTCACAAATGAACACATCACACTCTGTGTCTCACGGTCTGCAGTTTGTACAAATACAGTTACATTCATAAACACGTGTGTGGTTTTCATAGATATATCATCATTTTTTTGTGAAAATAAATACATTTGTTTAAATTTACATTGAATATATTTGTAAAATCACTGTCTCGAATTTAAAATGTATTTGTAAAGTGTTGAATCTGAACATTCAGTAATTTACAAATACATTTTAAATCTGAGACTTCGACTTGGAGCAATGCAGAAAGTAACACTGCTCACATTATCACCTCAACAATGAAGCACACTCCAAGTGTCACAAGCAAGAGTCAGTGCTCCTCTTCATACTGCAGCTGTAATGTGATCCACTCAAAAGAAACCCCTCTGATTCCAGTCAACACCGATATCTTACAGAAACATGGACTGAGAGCACTTCAGGCTGCGCTTGAAGACGGTCTGTGGCTTAACCCCTCAAACACCTCCAGCCTCTTAAATCTGAAGAGTGCCCGGTTTTAAACAGTTTTCAAAAACACAGGACCCTTCCTCAAGGGAAATGATGTGACTGGTTTGGTCCCCCACAGTTACACCAGGGTCCAGCACCGTCCAACAGTTTCCCACTGAGTGAATCCCCTGTCAGCATTGAGCCCAGTTTATATTGTGAATGAATGTGTGTGAGTGTGTGTCGCCCTGTGAAGGACTGGCGCCTCCTCCAGGGTGTGTTCCCGCCTTGGGCCCAGTGATTCCAGGTAGACTCCGGACCCACCGCGACCCTGACCTGGATAAGGGTTACAGACAGTGAATGAATGAATGAATATTAATATGAACACTGTGCTACTCAGCAGCAGCTGATTGAGATCTGTAGTGAACACATTGAAAGTGTGTGTGTGTGTGTGTGTGTGTGTGTGTGTGCGTGTGTGTGTGTGTGTGTTCCAGTGTCTTCCTGCACCACCATTATTCTTCTTCATTCCACATTCAGCTCGGAGAAATCTACGTAAAAGGCAGAAAAGAAACCACTTTAAGGGACTACAATGGACAAATGTTACAGCAAAAGTCATTCGATCTGTGCACCCATGCTGCAGTTCTGCATTTCTTGGTCACAGGGTTAAAGCTCTTGGATCAAAGAGAAATGCACCACTTTTTAAATGCTCAGGGTGCTGTACATTTAGTGACTGTCCAGTTGAAGTAGATGATGTAGTGCACAGTGAGGCTACTCTGAAAGCACTTGTGTCCTTCAGAGGTGAAACTGCGGTACACAGTGAAACTGAACTGAACAGGCGTCCTGTGAGAGCAGAAGAACAACTTCGTACAGATCAACAACTTGTAGGAACGCTTCCAAGGGCCCTTTATCTTCTAAATCTGCAGGAACTTCAGAAACCTGTATTTGAGTCTGGTTGCAGAGATGAATCCCCAACTCCTGGGGTTCTGAAATCCATCTCCTGGAGACAAAGAGGCAAGAAAAGACCTCATAAAAATGAAACTCTGAGTCTCCAGAAACTGACTCGCCTCAAAATGTGCTTCAAACACTACTCCTCCTTCCTAAAGGAGCAATGCTGTGGTCAAAAAGGAGCACTGACAGTTTTCACAGACGATCAAAAGAGGACACAGTGTATCTAGATGCTACAGGGAGTATTCTAAAAAAACAATAAAACAATCCAGGTCCATTTTATGTATGAGATCGTGGAGAGAAACCAAAACAAAGGTTGTCCTCCTTTCCCTGTCGCAACTGATGTGACACGTGATCACACCACTGCTTCTGTTCTTTATTTTCTCAGTGTGTTTCAAACTGATCGTGCCAGACTTCATGGACACAGGAATATAAACCCAATAATGATTGTAGGTGATGGCTCTATTGTCCTCATGCAGGCAATAGCACAAGTTGTGTGTGCATATATTTGACCTCCTGACATCAGCACAATGGCAGAATTAGACGAGGTGCTTCTCAGCTGCACTGTACTTTTTTCAAGTCCATGCAGTTCTGAAAATGTACAGAAGCACTTCACTGACCTCCAGGCACTGCTTATGGCCTTTGGAGAATCTCCTGTCAATGACAGCAGCATTGTTGCCGAGGACCTTGAGGTAAAAACCTCATTATGATTTTCATTAAACTTCTCTCTTTACCCTTTTCCTCAATCCGTAAATATGTGATTTATTTTATAGGTCACCGTAAGTCAAACACCATTTCAAACACATTTCAAGAATCTCATCAGCAGCGCACCTCTGGACCAAGAAGGAGACCCTAATGTTTACTGCTCTAGGACATTCACCTCTTCCTTAGTCCCTTACGTCTCGCCCCAGGCAGCTCTGTGGACAGGTTTGACGCTGGGTGGGTGATTCATTCAGGTGATTCCAGTCTTAGTTCATGCACAGAATGTACATCTGTGAAAAAGTATATCTCGCAACAAGGAACATTTCAGGAACATGGTGTTATTTTCGGTGACCTGGGGAGGCGTGGTGAGGGGCTGTTTATCAGCAGTTCTCAAAGAAATGTTCCAGAATTTCAATGAAGACCCTCCAGGTGAAATATTCTTCAAGTGTTTCTCAGTTTAAAAGTATGGTCTGTATTTTACTAGTCGTGCTGCTGGAAATAATCTGATATATTACAGTGAAACACGCCATTGATCTTCAGAACTTCACCAAAGACGACAGAACCCAAGGGAATCATGGAGAAGAGCCAGTGGGAGCTCAAAAAAACACCATTCAATAGACAACGAATAACAAGACGTGATGACTCTGTGAGAAGTGATCAGGACGCCCATGTTGCCCTTTTAAGGGAATGTGGTGATGCAGAACGAACCACGAGGAAAAAAGAGAAAAGGTTTGAAAAAAAATAAAAAAACACAAACACATGATATAATATAAAAGATAAATATATATTAATTGAATGTATATATTAAATTATTAAATAGGATTTATCAGACTCTGCTCAGACAGTCATTTAAGAGTTATTTAAAGATCTGTTGTTCATCTTTCCGGTTGTCTACAATAAGACAATATTCATATGTAACAGTGATGTTATATTTTTATCTTTAAACCGTTATGAATGATTGTATAAGTATTAATTATTAACACCACACTTAGTGCAAAAAGATAAACACGTGCAGCACAGAGAAACCAAACATCTGTGTTTTAATTACTATTAATGTCATTATCTAGGAGCAGAAAATACAGAAAGAGGTGTGGAAACAAAGAGAAGGGAATCAGAGGGGAGTCTGTGTCACGCCGATGAAGTAGACATTTTTGTACAAAGTGAAAAATATAAGAACCAACAGTGAGTTCATGAATTAACACCTGATAGTGTTTTGTTTATTTGTTTTTTTTTAAATGTACAATGTTTTAGATAAAAATGATACAAGATAATGATTAAAAATTATTAGGTAATTGTTAAAAATGTAGTGAGAACCAAAAAAAACAGTTGTTTTGAATGTTTTAAAGAAGTCTTCAAGAACAAACAGCACACATTTGAAAGCAGAAGAACCAGTGGACGATGAAAGGGATGAGGACCTCATTTATAAGCGGCCGAGTACAGCACAGGAGCCTTTTTATAGCTCATAGTTTCATGGTCATATTATTTGGACAAAATGTAATAAATACTCTACTATTTGTGTTAAAACTCTATTGACTTGTGCACTGACGTGTAGTTATTTATTTACTGACATGACTTTTCCAGTTTAAAACAGAACACTAAATCCCCATTGACTTGTGCCTCGCCTACAGCTGACATTCAGGAAACAGCATCAGTGACAGTGAGATAACCACATATCACCACATTAATAATATATTATTCTACAACTGACACTTCTTTAGGTTTTTAAACAGTGTCTGTCTTCAGAATTATAATAAGTTTTCACAAAGGAAATATCTGAATGTGAACTAATGCATATTTCTATATGATTAATATCCACAGAGTCATCCCATGACATTAATTACATCTACGTCATCCACATCTTATGAGCCTCTAACTTCAGAGCGTGAGCCGAGACAGAAACAAGTTCATGAAACAAAAGAAACTGTTCCTTTAAAGGTGTTTATTTTATTCAGTCTGTAGCTCAGTACCTTCCAGTGATTCTAGAAGAGTAATAAAGGCTTAGCCACGAAACATTACAACACTGTACCACTTTAGAATAGGACTACACTTATACACTTTTATTAACGTTTAACCATCTGTTTATTTATGATATTTATTATGTTGTTAATATATTAAAAATAATTAATGATGTTATAAAACATAAATAGAAATGGCCTCTTTGCCAAATAGTGAACCCACATCCATCTGCACTGTTAGACCTCAGATCTTGCTGGATACTGACCTTACTTTGTCTTCTCCATCAATCGACATTAAACCTATCAGCGTCAGCACAGATTTCTTAAAAATGGCAAACGTTTAATGAATAAACCACCAACAAACTCGCTTTTTATACATTAACTATAATGCGGTGTGTACCCTGACATAACAACACAATCAGCCAAATTCACATCATCAGGTCTTAGCTTATTCTTTATGTCGACATTTTCAATAAGTGCTCAGACATTTTCAGCATTAGGCAATAAACACAGGTCACTGCTGCTTTTTCTATCTGTGGGTCACAAATGATTATGAATGATATAATTATTATATATTATTATAAGGTGTTTTACACAGGTTTTTAAAACATTTGTAAACCTTTATAACTGTGGTCTTATTTTAAAGTGATACCCAAAGCGTATTTATGTAGTGCTCTATATTTAAATAAAACTGCAACTTCAGACTTAATTCAGCTTCATTTAAATTACTGATACTGCACTTAGCTTTCAGTTCTCAGCGTTAACATTTATATGTTTTATATTATTTGTAACAGAGAGGTAAAGGAATGAAAACAAGAGCACGGAGAGAAAACCTTGGGCCAGTTTGGGGAAATCATTCACCGCAAGAAGTCATTCCAGCAGCAGCCAGATTGTCGAGACCAGTAATTATTCACCGTGATCAGTGGATTAGCATCTGGACCCGCAGACATGGCTAAGCAGTGATGAGATAGAGTTAGCTTGCTTTTACATGGCACAGAAGTATAATGATATTGATGGCTTTCAGTCATGCCTGTTGTTCTCAGCCCTTCATCGTGGCAGTATTGTTGGGACCCCAGTGAAGCCATTTGTGCAAGTACTGAATATTAATGACAACCACTGGATTACTGCAAGTGTTGCCGGCCCCAGGTCTAGGGGTGGCTGGGCCAGCAGCAAGGGACACACAGACCGAGCGGCACTGTGTATCCTTAGAGTCTATGGATCTGTGAATCTGTGAATCAGTGAAGAAACACGACAGCAGTGAAAAGCTTTCTGAACTGCGCATGCTCAGAGTCTAAATTTTAGTGTGTTCTCCATGCAACTCAATGGGCTGAAGCGCCATCTAGGGGTTGAGTGGTGTTATACCATATCAAACAAACAAGAATGGCCTCAAAAGCTTTTAGAATGGTTCTGATGATTAAAATAATAAAATGAGTGTGAGGAGGGGGTGGTCTGTGTTAAATTAACTGTAGATGGAGGCAATTTTCTAACCCTCTACACAAGCAACATTCTCTGTCAGCCAAATGAGGTGTGCATATATGACAGCTTAAATTCAGGAGTAAACAACAACACTAAACAAATGCTGTCACGGATGATTCGAGCGTCAGCACCTTGTTTCATTATCAGAAAGACTACTGTGCAGATTCAGCAGTCAGGGAGCAGTTGTGGACTTTTTGCCCTGGCCTTTGTAAAGGTGTTGTGTGACAGAGTTAGACCAGAGGAGTGCCTTATTGAGGAAAAACAAACACTAAGGCAAAGACTCTACAGAGGGATATTGGAGAAAAGGGTCCCAGACTGTGCTTACAAAAAAACACAAAGACAGCCAGAGAGGGATGCAGTAAAAGTATATGTTCACTGTGTCTGCAGGACTTCTCATAATAATGAAGTGATGGTGGAGTGCAGCAAATGCAGTTCCTAGTATCATCCCCCACTTGTGTGAGTGTCCCTAAGTGTGCACTGGACCCCACAGCAGAGGAGTGGCACTGACAAACCTGCATAGGTTAGTGTTTGAAAGATAAAAGACAAAACACACTGTCCTTCATTTAGTTTGTTCTTCTACATTTCAGAGTCTTCTTTACATTTCAGAGTGTGGTGTTGGTGGTGGGTGGTGGGGGTGGTGTTTAACTTGAAACGCTTGGCTTGGATTTAATGAGTACTTTCAATTAAAACGTTTCTCTTGAACATCTGATTTAACGTCTTCATTTAAGGTCCATGTTTAAGGAACTAATCAGTACCAGTTTCCACATTTAAACAGTGTAATAACTAAGCGTCACTGCCACAGTTACCTGGTGTGTGTTTGTTAAGAATAGGGCTGATTTTATTTGGTAAACTTAGATATTAGTGTTTTATGGAGTTAATAAATGTGATTATTTACTGATCAGAAACGACAGTTTCACATCCTACTGCTACAAACTCCTACAGAATTGACATGACAATTATACCCTGGGTACATAAGGATACATCCCAGAATACTTCAGTGGGGTTTTCAAATCACAGTTTGATTTAACCCTGTAATGACACACAAAACATGGATTTTTAAAAGAATTCTGAATACAAGAGTTCAAAACTGCTGTGGTAAAGACACCAGCCAAAATTACCCCCTGTATCTCAGGATATGGTCTAAAAACTACAGTATTTTTTCTGGTAATAAACTGATTTAACCATTTTACTGAATTTAAAACATAAAAATACAAAACTGATTAATGTTTATTTGTTCTTTTTTATATCTTTAAATTGATTATTTTTCAAAAAGAATTATTCATAAATGTGCCGCTCTATGACTCAAATATCATAGCGTGAAAACCAAAGACAATCATTTTCAAACTTTAAACACTGTTCTCCAGACTACAGTCATGATCTCTAGTGTCTTTTGAATTGAACGTTTTTTACAGTGTTTAACGTTCTAATATAACTGTCATTTTCAGGAAATGTGAATCACTAACAGGAGTTAATTATTAACTGCTGTTACCCACAAACACCACAACTACACCATAATGAAACCTTATGAACATTGTACCTGAGAAAAAAGGTACAAGACTGCACTTGTCTCCCTGGTAACACTACAGTTGTCTTTAACCATAATGTTTTGGGAAATTTGAAATATTACTATTCAGTTTGATTTAACCATTTCATGGCCTTCAGCATTCTTCAATTTATGGAATTGTGTTGTTATTCTTATGTTTGTAATGCGATTACTCCACATTCCTACAGTAAAAGTGTATGAACATTATAATCTGGGTGCTCTAGAACATGTTCTTCAAGACTGCAGTGGAGTGGTCTGTAACAGTTTGATTTAACCCTTTGATGGAATTTAATATCTGAGTTTTTTCAAGCCTATTACTCATAATTCCTACAGTAAATACACATAAATATTATACCCTGTGAACCTGAGGACATGTTTTCAATACAACAGTGGGATTTTCTGGTAACAGTTTGATTTTTTATTTTAATCTCAGAGTAAACTGAATTCCCTCCATTTTATGGACCTTTCTGGACTTTTTAAGGGTTTTAAACCGTTCTTTTAGCTACTCAGGTCTGTTTTTAATATTAACTGTAGTGAATTATGTGGAATTATGTTTTAAATTCCATTTCTTATGAATTTTCAGTATCTGCTCTTTTCTGCGAGTCCCCCCTCTCGCGCTCACACGTTCTACCGTAAACCGCGATGTAGACGCGCACAGGAAATCCTAGTGTAGACGGCGTCACCGCGGCGTAAATGTCTACAATTATGAGAGAAAACGGTCCAAGAGTTTGAGAATAAAGTAATATTTTAATAAAGTTTCAAGATCTCAAGTCAATATTTTGAACATGAATCTGCCATTTTTTGAGAATAATATCAACATTTCCGTAATTAATTTAAAATATTTTGAGGATAGAATTATAATAAAGTTATGATTTTTCAAAATTAAATTAACTTTTTGTGAGTTCATTTTTATTATTTCTAGAAAACAATAAATACTCAATAATAAACTTTTAATTATTTACAAAATAAAGTTTTCATATCTCAAAAATAAAATATAATTATAATAAAGTTATATTATGAGAATATAGTCTATTTAAAATTATTTAATAATGTTAATGTTTTTAAATAATAATTTAATAAATTTTATAAAACATTATTTTCAAAATGCCCCATTACATTGAATGAGGAGTCAAATTAAATCTTAGGGCGCCCTCTTGTGGACGATATGAGGTATTGTCTGATCTCATTTTCATCGGTTCAGGCTTCATTCTGTCCACAAAAGCCCCGTTAGGTTTTATTTATTGTTTAATGTGGTAATTGATAAATAAAGACAACAGCGGGTCAGTTGGATTTTACTGAACACTTTGAGAATGAGGTGTGATTTTGGCCGCGGCTCTGTGCCGCACAACAGGAGCCCACTGTCCCACCTCCAGCTGAATGTGCCGCGACAAACTCGCTCAGTTCACAACGAAATGGAGTCCCACCAGATTCACTCCCTCCTCGACACCAACTGTTAATGTTTCAGTGGTAAACAGTGGGTGTAGTGTGTAAATAAGGAATGGAGAGATCAGACTAGTGTCCTAATGCACAGCCTGAGTCATGTCTGTCTGAAAATGATTGTTAAACTGAGGGAACGGATTAAGTCTCGAAACGATATTTTTCCACCATAAGACTTTCGGGAGCGACTGGGAACAGATTTTAGAATAAACTTAATCTGACGTGTTTGTGTCCTATTGTACTACACTTGTTTTCATTAGGAATCTTTAAAAATATATCCTTTATTTTATTTAGGTTTTTTTCGAAGACATTTGTCACATTTGTGCACAATTTTATGCTCTAAAAGAAAATCTCTTACTCACCACGCCACAGTAAACGTGCCTTTATTTCCTGAGTAACGGTAACGCACTGTTCTGGAGCTCCTAGCGCCCAGGCAATGGTAAGTTTTGACGTAAAGTCTTCGTGAATTCAAAGTTGAGGGCGTTCCTTCTTAGATTCAGTGCAGCTGTGGACCAATGAGCGGCTGCCGGCTGTGAGCGGGGTCCTATTCCCCGGGGGAGGGGTGCGCTGCTGGACGCCGCTCTCCACAGGGATTCGCTCACAGCTCTGAGGGGGCGGGTCAGAAGTGATTGACACCTCTGTAAACCAATAGCAGGGACTCAGATGAAGACAAAGAGAGTCGATGTGCCGAGATCACTCACTCTCTATGGGTCTGGGAGAGAGAGGGAGCGCCTGGGAACATATTTTAGAATAAACTTAAATTTACTTGTTTTATCGCAGAACAACTAAATAAAACCTTTATGTTTGGTGACAGACTATTTTAAACGTTTGGTCACTTTTAGAGACATGCTGTGTATTTTCAGAAAATACCGAAAACTGCATCTGTGTAAGAATGAGTGTTTTAAAATAAGAGCGGTATTTCCAACGAGGGCCACAGGGGGGCAGTGTGAGCCGGCAGCGCTTTACCTCCTCTCCCTCCTTTAATGATTTTACTGGTAGTTTTATGGAGAGAGATTAGTCTCAAAATACTTTACAAATGCGTAAATGTTAATCCACAGATGTGGAGGTCACACCCTGTTACTGAAGAAGAATATTCTGCTGTGTTTCACTGCAACAACAAGCTGAATGTATGAGAGTAAAGACTATAAGAGAATGTAAACACAAAAGATCCTCAGTGATTTCTCTGGTAAAAAAGAAAGAAAAAGACCCAATGTTCCCATGACTAACTCCACAGCTATTAAGAGCTTTATTTATATAATCAGTTTATATAATCATGTACCAACAGTGTTTTAAGAGAAGAATATTCTTTTCTATTGTGTGTCTTCATGTGATTTTAATGCTGTTTTAATCTATGAAATTAGTCACTTGATAAACCACAGTGTAAATAAATATTAATCGTTTTAACACAAACTCAGAAAAGAAATCAGTGTCTCACTGTTAACAGCAGCAGTGTTTAATAATTCTTCAGTTTAATTCTTGCTGTAATTACAAACTTTTATTAATTTTTTTATTGTTGGGATTAAAACCATGAGCCTGAAGCTAAACGTGACACAGGGGGTGTTTCTACAGCTGTAGTGGCTATGACTCCAGAAGTAGAGGGTGAGGAGGAAGAGGCTGTCGAGTAAAAAGCTCTGTGCCTGGTTCACCTTGAAGAACAAAGTCTTATTTAAAAAACCCAACAATTTCCACTGAGTAAAGTTCCTTGTCGTTCTGATGACGTAGAATCCCTAAATTCTTGAGGTCATTAAAGTAACGTTTAGTTTAAATCAGTGTTGGAGCCAGAAACAGACCCTGGGCAAAAGTGTGTGGACACAATCATTCTTCCTAAAATAATAAACAAATGCTAATTTTAGCACATGGTCAAGGTTTTTATCACGGGGCGAGTGTTTAACACGAGCAGGACACGAGTAATTATTTAAACACAATGCAGCATTAAATGAACATTGCTCTGAAATGTATTTGATCTAGAAGCTGTTACACGCTGAATATTTAATTGTGGCCAGGCCTGGGTCGTGACGTTTGGCCCAGGTCCAGCTCACACCACACTTGTGCCAGTGCCGTTACTGAACCGTAAATGAATCCCAAAACTGACACAGATTCGGCCCAAATGTGTCTGCTGTCTGGGTCTGTGCTAGGTGTGGAGTTTAATTTACGCTCCGCAGTGAGTTTGTGTCAGAAAGGACAGGCTGTGTGTGTAACTGAGTGAGAGTTTAAGTCTTGTGCTGATGTGTGGACACCTGGGTTTCAGCTTCATGAAGGATACAAGAGGTTTTAAACTGAGAAAAGCAGAACACTCTGTTACACTACATTACACTGTGTGTTTGGACACTGACCCACAGATTAGATATAGAAGAATCTCTCTCTCTCTCTCTCTCTCTCTCTCTCTCTCTCTCTCTCTCTCTCTCTCTCTCTCTCTCTCTCTCTCTCTCTGCGGTTTGACTGCGGTGGCGCGTGGAGGTTTCTGCCGTTTTTGCCAACTTTTCTGATTTTCTTGATTTTTCTACTTTCTATTCTTTTACTTCTTCTTTCTTTATGAGAGTTTAGTGAGGTATTTGGTACCGAACTGTTTTTGGCCGGTGGTGAGGAGTTTGTGGCTGGCGTCATGGCCTCTGAGGCCATGGCGTCAGGTGTGTCCCGGAGAGCGAGGCGACGATGGCGGAGTTTGTGTTAGCGGTTGGGGAGCAGGTTGGATATGAGAACATTGAATCGGCTTCTCGAATGAACAAAGCGGTGGTAGTGTTTTTGTTGAATGAGAACTGTGTAGGTAGCCTGATTGAGTCGGGGATCCGGGTGAGGGGAGAGCTGGTGCAGGTCAGCCCTCTGCGTGCACCCGCAACCCGCGTTGTTGTTTCGAATGTCCCGCCGTTTATTAAAGACGAGGAGATATTGAGAGAACTGTCTCAGTTCGGCAAATTCGCCGGTGCCATGAGAAAGATTCCGCTCGGCTTTAAAAATCCACAGTTTAAACATGTAATGTCTTTTAGGAGGCAGGTTTTCATTGTTTTAAACAACCGCGATCAGACTTTGAACTTAAGTTTTAGAGTTAGACACGAGGAAGGATCGTACATAGTGTTCGCGAGTACGGAAAAACTCCACTGTTTTGAGTGTGGAGACATCGGCCATAAACAGTTCGGCTGCCCGCATAGAAAAGAGCAGCAGGGGGGTGATAATAAACAGAGTGGTTTAATGGAAGGGCAGCAGGTAGGGGACAGAGGTGGGGAGGTGGTTGAGGAGGTAGCTGAGGTGGTAGTTGAGGAGGTAGCTGAGGTCTCGGGGCCTGAGAGCAGGCCTGAACCCGTCAGCTCTGCAGGTGGGGAGGGGGTAGATGGGGATGGGACTGAGGCCTCCATGAATGTACCTCTTAACAGTAGTGAGGATAATGTCAATGTTAGCACTGCATCTGTGAACACACCCAATGACCCCACTGACTCGGTCGGGCCTAGTGTCAGCACCCACAGAAAGGCCCGGTGTAAAACTGATAAACCCGTGGAGGAAGATGGACAGTCAGTTTTGAAGCAGGATGACATTATTGTGGGCCGTGTGCGTGATGAGTGTCTCGGAGACTCGGGAGTAGTATATATCCTACACCTTCTGTCAAACACCTCTGTGAATGATTTATGACCCCTTGATTTATGACCCCTGATTTATGACCCAGGTGACAGGTCAGTACAGGATGCCCTTATATGGGTTTCCCCTCACACCCACACCACACCCCTGACACACCCACAGCCCCCAACATGTTGGGGTGGTTGTGCTTGCATATGTATTTAAAATGACCCTGGTGGATTTCTATGGCTAAACGCTTTTTAAAATGTCTACAGTGTGTGTAAATCAGTCTCTTTTAAGAGAATCTGCAGTTACACCAACTATTAGTTCTGAAACCAACGTTGCTTTTGCGCCAAGGAAGAAACGGCGTGGTAAAGCATTTGGTAGCAGCCCTCGCGAATATTTTAGGGATGTTAAAATTAACCTGTTTGATTCTCGGGCTTATGACGTTTGTGGGATGGTCAAAAGTGGATCAACGCCTTCCAGTGATGTCTGTTAAAAGAAACATAAACCGACACTGAAACCACACGAAGTCAAGACACGAACAACACGCAAGCCATCATGTTTGAGGACATTCTTCCAGCAGACCATCCCGACACCCGTGGACCTATGTGGTGTGAAAATTATCGACTGTCGGACATTGAATATACGCCGATTGACACGGGTCATGGGCTTGTAAACTACAGCTATGGTGAATCGACGGCGGTTGCCAAAGCGGTATCAGACAACAGTTTGTTGGGTCAATATGGTGATGATCTCAGTTGTGTGGACATTGCGAACCCGCATGTTTTTCGACAAGACCCGGTGGATGATTTGGCAACGTTGATGGCTAGACAACTGACAATCGCTGAAGCTCCTGAAGACAACGCTATATCTGCTCCGATTGATGTGGTGGACGGGCAAGTAAGCTCTACGGTGCTAAAACTGATAAAGTCCACTGTCGTTGTAATCCTACAACACATCATAAACAACAAGCTGAAGGAAACATGTCTTGGTTGTGAAGTGGATCACCCTAGTCAACTTCGACATTCGTGTCTGTTTGAACCTGATATCTTCTTTTTTGAAAAATACTATAAAGATATAACAAGGACATTGTTCACGCCCGCCTTAAAACATGCCATAGCTGGGCTTCTAAAGTGTTTTGGAATAGAACTACCCCTTCTAAAAATTCAAGGATGTGTTGAAACAGTCGTCTGTGAATTACAATGCGAGCCGTACATTGTGGAAAAGCTGCAGGAACTAAGAGAAAGCCTGATTGATCAAACCTCTGAACAGTTTGTCAGCGATGCCGTTGACTGTTGGGAAGGTGATTCAAAGACTTGCAGAGCTGTTTAAGTGAAAATGGGGATAGTTTGCGGACACCAAAGTCTGTCAAAGCGTGTGCTGAAACACCGTGTGAACTGCGAATTGACACGTTTGTTGTATAAATGTATTGACGATAGTGTGGATGATTTTACACTCATTAATAGTGTGTATGATGTCAATGTTAAACGTTTACAAAATTTCAAGAACCAAATGAATATTGTTAAATCAACATCGCATGATTGGTGTCATTTGACACAGTTATGTATAGATTCTGACGAAACAACCCTTGTGACTATTAGTAAATTACTGTCTCTCATGCCTAAGAGTGAAAATGTGGTAAAAATTGGTTATGTGCTTTGTCTATGTACATATATAATAGACATTTGTGTGATAAAACTTTCAACAAAGAAACCAATTGATGTTCGTAAAGTGATTGAAACATTTGTTGAATATCTAGTTGAGAAAAATGTAGATGTGTGTGCAAACTTTTTAGATTTCATCGATGCATTGTGAATAAAACAGTCAAACAAACAAATCTGGGGTCATTATTTTCAACAATGTCATCTATCGACACATCAAATCTTATGAGAATGGTATATTACACGCCGTCTAATTCTGGTTCATTAGGCGGTAAAAATCGTTTGAAACGGGGTGTTTTAGAGAATACAGGATTGTGTCTGTCTGATCAACAGGTTTCAGACTGGTTATCTTGAGAGGATGCATACACACTCCACAAACCCATACGACATAATTACAAAAGAAACCGGGTTATAGTATATGGCATTGACGCTCAATTCCAAGCTGATCTTGTTGATATGAGTGCGTATTCTAGGGAAAATGACGGATATAAATATATGTTGACATGTATTGACGTGTTCAGCAAATATGCGTGGGCTCGACTGTTAAAAAATAAGTCTGGTATAGAAGTCTCAAAGGCATTTGCGAACATATTAGAAGAAGGCAGAGTTCCTCAAAAGTTACAGACTGACAGGGGTAAAGAGTTTTTCAACAAATATTTTCAAAATTTAGTATCAAAAAACAAAATCACACATTTTGCTACAGGTAGTGAGCTAAAAGCCAGTGTCATAGAGCGGTTTAATAGAACGCTAAAAAGTCGTATGTGGCGTTATCTAACAGCTGTAAACTCCAAAAGCTACATTGATGTTTTACAAGATATTATGAGCGGTTACAATAATAGTTACCACCGTAGTATCAAAACCAAGCCAGCTGATGTGACGAAAGAAAACGAATCTAGCGTGTTTAAAACGCTGTATGGTGTGAGAAACAAATTAGACAAGAAAACCATATTTAAGTACAAGACTGGTGACGTTGTGCGTATTTCTAAAGTCAGGGGTCCGTTTACAAAGGGGTATGAGGAGAACTATACACAGGAGTTTTTCACTATATCAGAATGTATCCGACGACAACCACCTGTTTATAAATTGAAAGATTATGACGGTGACATTATACACGGCCGTTTCTATGAAGAAGAGTTGCAAAAAATACGCATGTCTACAGAAAAAGCATTCAAAGTTGAAAAAATTTTGGATAAAAAAAAACAGGGTAAAAAAACAATGGTTTTAGTGAAATGGTTAGGTTGGCCGTCAAAATTTAACAGCTGGGTTCCTGAAAATGATGTTGTGGACATACAAAGGCCTTAAAAGGTGTTGTACTTTGTGTACTAGTTCATTTACATCAAAGGACAAATATGGGGGACAATGGTTTTTGCGTCACACTGCCAAGCAATTCGTCTATGTCGGTATACCCCGATAATCAAATTTCTAATTATAGAACAAAACTAGCGAAACCAATCGATCTAAAAGGTGACTGGGAAGTAGGGGTGATAGAGTTTCAATACCCACGAACGTGGACAACCTTTTGTGAGCTAGATGCCACATTTAGCGTAATTGATAAAAAATCGGGCAAAACAACACAAATAACACTACCTACAGGGTATTATAACCATATACCGGCATTAGTTGCTGAGATTAATATCCATCTAGCAGACCATTCAATAGGTCTTGTTTATGACTAAATAAGTCACAGGTTATTTATTAAGACGTTATCTGATATCGGTTTGATATTTAATGGTAAACTAGCCATCATCTTGGGTTTTAAACCGGGTGTGATACTAGAGTGTGTAGTTAAAACAAATGACCCGGATGTCGTACAGAAAGAGTACGCACCACACCCTGTCGACATCTATGGTGGTTTCTACTCAATGTTTGTTTACACAGACATTGTTGATTACCAATTAATTGGTGACAGTTTTGTACCTCTGTTAAGATGTGTACATATATCAGGGAACAACCATGATATTGTCACAGTTAGATACAGTAAGCCACACTAAGTGTCGACAACAAAATCACAGATAAACGATATCGCTATAGAAGTGAAAACCGATCAGAACCAGCACGTAAATTTTTCTTATGGGAAAGTGGTTGTAAAGCTACACTTTAGACCTGTAAAACAAGGAATTAGGTTTTGAAAATGGAATCTTTCAACAGACTGGCCATGGATCCTGAACGTTACGTTTCTTACTATCAAAGTCAGGCCGGAGGCCACATGCCCGGCTATACAGGTAGCCCAACAATGTATGGTGCGGGATTTGGTGGGATTTTTAGAAATTTATTCAGAATGGCTATACCGTTGTTCAAGAAGGGTTTTAATATAGCCAAACCACATCTAAAAACAGCTGCTAAAAACATTGTAAGCGATGTTGTCAGTAACGGTCTGACGCGTATGATGGCACACAATCAAGATGGGTCAGGTATGTTGGTGATGGCTCGAAAATCTGTGAAACGACCCCCTGGTAAGAGGCGTGGCCGTCCTGCTAAGAAAACCAAGCTTGAGATGAAAAAACACATAGTGTCAAAAAGAAAGCGTAAGGGGAAGCAGACAACAACCTCGACCTGTAGGAAACCTGTTAAAACCATTTTCTGATCATGGCTCTACTTCATCGCATGTCTGAGGAGTGTATTAAATCAGAACTGGACTTGTTTACAGTACCTTTAACACAAACCGCTATTGAGAAAAACACTTATGTCGAAATTCCGCCGCTGTCAGCAATATCCGACACTGCCCCACTGGAGTTTTTCATAGCCGGCCATGGTGAAGATTATATGGATCTAAATAACACACTATTATACCTTCGTCTTAAAATCACAAAACCTGACGGAAGCGACATTGATGACGGAGCCGCTGTGGGGTTGATAAACTATCCTGGAGCTACAATATTTTCACAGGTCGACGTGTCCCTAGGAGACAGGCTGGTATCACAGAGTTCAAGTACCTACCCATACCATAGCATGATAGAATGTCTCGCCAACTATGGTTGGGACACCCTGGAAACTGTCTTCTCTGCAGGCCTCTTTTATCTGGACACTGCAGGGCATATGGATGAAACAAACCCCGCAAGGAACAATCGCGGTTTGGCAAAGAGGGCCGCATTTACAAACGCTAGTAATGTGGTAGAACTGCTGACCCCGATTCATAGCGACATATTTTTTCAGGAGAAATTGATGCTTAACGGTGTTGATATAAAAATTCGCATGACACGTAATAAGGATGATTTCTGTCTAATGCGGCATGACGCGTTAGCATACAAAGTGAATATTCTCTCTGCATCGTTATTTGTCAAAAAAGTATCTGTGTCACCAGCTGTAAGGTTGGGTCATGCCCAGACATTGTTGTCAACAACGGCTAAATACCCCATTGACAGAGTGTGTCTAAAAAATTTTTCCATACCTGCTGGAACACGTGTTTCTAACCAAGAAAATTTGTTCTTGGGGACTCTACCTAAGTCTATGATAATAGCCATGGTTGATAATGATGCATTCACAGGCGCCTATTATAAAAACCCCTTCGCGTTTAAACATTACAACTTGGAGTTTCTTGCGGTCTATTTAGACGGCCAACAATTTCCAGCCAAACCACACCAACCCGATTTCCACACTGGTTCCGCCGTGCGCGAATTCTTCCAGTTAGCGCTTGCATCTGGAAGACATCTGAAAAACCAGGCATTGCCAATTGATAGGCAGGATTTCCTACAGGGTTACACTCTGTATGCGTTTAACCTCACACCTGATGAAGAATGCGGTCAACACGTGTCTTTGGTCAAATCAGGCAATATTAGACTGGAGGTCCGTTTCAGACAGCCGCTCCCGCATACTGTAAATTTGGTTGTGTATGCTGTTTTTGACAGCATCATTGAAATCTCTAACCGAAGACAAGTTTTAGTGGATTATTACTAATGAATACGTTGGAGCTGTCTGCTGTAATGGACAAAGTGGCTGTTAACACACATTTTCTCGGTGTGTTAGCATGTGACCAATTACCAACAAATGGTATATGGAAATTACCTGTGACGGCTATTGTCAATACACACTCATCTGATCTTCCTGGCGAACACTGGCTTGCTATCTACATAAGTGAAGACCGTGTCGGGTGTTTTTTTGACAGTTTTGGAAATGCACCTACCTTTGACAAGTTCCCTAAAATTATTAGTGATTTCCTTAAAACAACATGCACGACTTTGAGGTATTCTACCAGACAAGTTCAAGATTTTACATCAACCACATGCGGTCAACATTGTGTGTTTTTTCTATACCACATGGTTAGACTGTGTAATTATGAAGAAGTGATGTCAAAATATGGTTTTAATTTAACTAAAAATGACAATATGGTTTCAACCTTTGTGAAACATTTGTATCCGTGTGTTTGTAAGAACAGGTCGTTTATTTGTATACAACATGTTCAAAAAGGAGAGATGTTTATTGTATAACCCTGTGTAGTGTAAAGCTGACGAATAAAAACACTGATTTTCAAAAAGATTTTCAACTCTGGTTCGTTTATTTACAAATATACATGTAACAATAATAAAACAACAAATGACAGTTTTTCAAACATTGTGAAAAATATTCAAAACAATCAAGTAAACAAAACAATCACACATCAGATAAAATAAAAATAAAATATATAACAGTTAGAAGTTTAACCAAACACTTCTGTCTAAAACGGGGGAGAGAAATCTGGGGTGTTCAACACTCTTAACAGACGATTGCAAAGTGTCTTTCACTGGTGTAGCATAATCAGCAGACTTTTTATTTTTTAACAAATTAATTTTTTGTCTGACAAACTTATTTGGTATGGTAGAAAGAGGTATGTTTAAAACAGCAAAAGCCTCTAGAAACTCGCTCCACCCCCGAGGTCTACGATCATCGCTAACACGGTGTGCGGTGGTGATGCTTTTCACCAAGTCCAGAATATGTGACCCTGGGATCGTACGTCCATTTAAGACAAATTCTCCTAATTCATTCCAGGAAGACACATCTTTTGATTTAGACATTGTATCTAAAACATACTGAACATTCTGTCTGCTTCGCGAAGATACATTTCTAAGAACATCATCGGTTATGGAATGTTTGTTACCAGTCTGATCGACAACATTTATTTCCTTATTAACAGTATCCGCAGGCGGCAATGACAATGTTAAAGTATTGGTCTCCATATCACCATGTTTAGCGATGGTTAAATATCTCTGTAACACGGATGTATAAAGTTTGGCCTTCTCGTGGGGGTCGAGATCCCTCCTGGCCAAAATATCTCTGATCGACACGTCCAAATCATTTTCTACAATTTGTCTGACAGCGCCCCGACTGTTATCACTCTTTAACTTATCCAACTGGTGCTGAGGTACCAAAAATAATTTTTCAGCGTACTCCATGTCTTCAGTTTATCTCCCTGCTATCAAGCTTGCTATAAATGGTAAAGCAACGCTTAACAATGGTAAAAGAAAGCCGCCTTTCTGATTAATTATTTTCTTTTTCCGTGAAACACCAACCTTTTTATTTGCGATAAATTTAATTTCAGACTTCTTCTTCTTTAACTCACGATATTGTGTTGATGTGAGAGGCACGGTGCCATTAAGAACATTAAGGGCAACCTGGCACAGAGTTAAGATAAGTTCATTAGACGCCGTTTGTAAAATAACACGTCTCTGTGCTGGTGTGGCTTTAAATAAAAGTTTAAGAAGCGGCAGGTTTCTATATAGTCTGTCCGACATACTGATCTATCTGCGTATTTTCGGAATGTAAACAACAGGCGTGTTTGAAAGCAGATCTGTTCTGAGACGAAAATTTTCAGGAGTCTTAGCTTTATAATCAATTAAAAGGTGACCGAAGGGCTTGCTAACAGCGTTTTGAAAACATTCCATGAAAAATTTGGTGTTGCCGGGGTACATCTGTCTACCTAATACACAAACCTGATTGTTGTCTCTAGGATTTTTAAATAATATGAGATAGTTTGTGTTCAAACTAATTGTCCTACTAGACTTTCCTTGAAAAAACAAATTTTGCATTAAGTAAATGGCACTTAAATTTCTGTGATGTACATACTGTGTAAACACCTTTTCCACTTCGGCATTATTGCTGGCATCTTTCATAACATCATCAATTATTAACAAATTATTTCTGTTAAGCGGTAAAAGTGTGTCGTCACATAGCGACGTTGGTATCCCTTGAACAAAAATAATATTTCTTATCTTTAACATTTCATCATAAAGGGGTTGCCAGCAGTCATAAATGTATACTATATTTTCTATTTTATTTGAAATCAACTCATCAGAACGCTCAATCAACTGTTTTACAAAAAAAGTTTTTCCGGAATTTGATGGTCCGCTTATTACACACGAAAATGGGTGTTGTAATCTAAAATCAAACCCGTCAACATCTATCACACCTCGACCGTCTTTAGTACCCATAAGGAAGTGTTGAAAAATCAGGCAACAGGACACGTTTGTTGTACACAACTTTAAACCGCTTCACTACTGATTTGTTTTTCAGCGTGAGGTTCTTTTTATTTCTCACAATGCCGTCAGCGCGAGCAAGTATGTGTCGGCTAGTATCGCGATTCGTCACATAATTATCAACAAGGTCAATAAGTGTGTCGAGTCTAATAACTTTTGAGTTTTCAGAATTTAGCGTAATGCCCTTTGCTTTCATGCATGTTTTACCGCCAGCTGTAAGATAACCGTACGTCTTAGGACCTCCCGAGCAGAACTCTGTAATGTAATCACCACCACCAATCTCGTCTGTCAAATCGCCTAAATAAGGTCCCAGAGGGGGTTCCCAATCACCTTCACGAGAAACAAAAATAACACTGTCAGTGTCGCTATACAACAACCTGTCTCCCAATTTATCCATTAGATTATACAATTCTAAACGAGCGTGAGCTGTTGTAAATGCGCCGAGGAATACATTAATATCGCGTGTTGGACAGCTGTCTCCAGCCGAATAGCACCACTGAATCAATGCTGCGGTGTCGGACACAAATGAAAAGTGTTTAACCTCATAGCCGTCACCAAAGATGTGTTGTGAAAACTGTTCAGGGTCCGTTAACACTTCAGACACGGGCAGGTTTTCCCTCATTGAAAAACGCCCCCACAAGCTGTTTAACAACAATTTGTTAATAGAACGACGCGCCTGGTTAAGGCATATCTTGTCAGGATTCAGTTGGATATTTTCCTTTTCAAAATAATCCCTGATGTATTCGGCCCTCTCTTCCTCTGTGACAGCATGTGCTGGATAACCACTGGCCTCCTGCTTGTACTGTAAAAACGTCTTTACATACTCGCAGAACAACGTCTCTGAACTGTCTGGGAAATGCCAAACTTCGTGGATTTTTGCAACTACATACCCTTTCTCAACAGCCTTCACTAGTTCAATACTGACCCATGACCCCGTTATAGATCTCTCTTCATCACTATGCATACACGAACGCAACTGGTTTTCGTGCCCGGCACATGTGCGGCACAGCGGGAACATTAACTTTCCATTACAACGATATGGTAAAACAGGGTGGAGGAGTTTTCTTGGCGGATATACTGTTGCCTTGACTAGACCATAGTAATCCTCAAGAGGTTGAAAGTCTTTGAAAAATATTTGGGGGTGCCCTACCGGGTATTTCTTCCGGGCCTGGCAGAATGGGTACAAGCTAGTGAAGTCCAAATATCTAATCTTCTCACCCTCCTTTGCTTTGTAATACAAATTATACGCATTTGTTCGACCACCAAAAAGTGCGTCTCTTGGTTTGAGCCTTTCAGGAGCTGTGTAATTAGAAATGAACGTGGCAACATCCAAATCATCCCTCTTAGCAGATGCCCACTGACATTCCCACATCACTTCAACTTCTAGACCATATGCACGAACAAGCGTCTCCACCTTGGTATCAAACCGCATTCGCAAATCTCCATACAAGACCTTTGACATAGGATGGCACTGGTTCGGGTTGTAACGACATTCATGACCATGATGCATGCAACCATTAAATTCTAAAGCTTTTCGCACACCATTTTTTTCATAATAACCATCCACATAATATGCGCCAAACTTCATTTCCCCGTGAGTTAAAGCGTGGTGCACATCAACATCTCTTACATGCTTAACATACTCAAGCCATTCAATAGAGACGTTAGAGAATGTCTTGTGCTGGTTAATGTATGCGTTGTTGTGTGTCAGCGCCAGCGTGTCTTTTGGTAGAAAATGTGTTTTGTATACTGCCATACAACATGATGCTAATGTCGTATAATTAAACGGGTCTAGCTTTGTGCACTGAATGAATTCTTCGCGATACTTGATACATGCTTCGCGCAGTAAAACAACGTCGTTCCTGCCGTAAACATACAACTCCTTTTGGAAGTCAAAAACACCGTTTGAGACTGTGCTGTACCATTCGTCAAACTCTTTTTTGTCTTTGTCGTTCATAGTGTCATAACCATAAAAACCCTTTTCAGGGTATGGCCCCACATAGTTCTCATTTTGTTTTAAATTGAATTTGTGTGGGAAATGTCCTTTCTCGGAGCATGTTAGATTTAAGGCTGATGTTGTTTTAGCCAAACGCATTGGAATGAATGAATATGAGTCTATGTAACGTTGTTTGTATGTTTCATCATACATGGAGATCAGTCTACACCCCATCATGATGATTTTGACAGCGACACCCACACTAGAAAAATATTCCAATAATAGAAAATTGTCAAAACCGGCCGCATTGTGTGCTAACCATGTGTACCCTTGATATTTGAGCTGTCTAAACTTTCTCATAAGCCTTTCTATGCAGTCAGACCCTTCTGCAGTGAATTCTGTACCATCATATGTAATAGCGCAGACAAAATTAGCTTCATGCTTTCCATTTTCAAAGCGTGTCTCAAAGTCGAAAAAGATGTAGGAATTACTGGGTTCTTTTATTTTGATCGGCTGTATGTAACATTCATGTGTGGTGTCCGATATTAAATCTTCACCACAATGAACACAACGACCCGACATACACTTGTGGGGTTTTGGTTTTATTAAACTTACGTGATAACGATGGCCACATTTTTTGCAATACTTAGTTAGATTGCATGAGGATGCTATCACCCCTGTAATAGACTGTTGTTTTTGTTTCTTATGCTGCTCATAGCAATAGACAGACTTGCAGTAACGCGAACAGTCATCACAATATTTCACACGCCTGGGGTGTTTGTGACACATCGCATCTTGACACACATCGCAACTATATTTACAGCTATGATCTCTGGCGTTAGTGTAGCCCGTATAACAAAACGTGCAAACATGCGGCACCCCCATGAACGCTTTCAAATTTTTTACCAAATAATAATGACCGTCATGGAGGTACAGAAACGCAGTCTTGGTATGTGGTTTGTCTTTGGTTTGGTACTTTTCTAATTTACCCGAACGACTCTTGTGGAACACAACTATTTTAATACCATACTTATATTCAAAACGACCAATATCATTAAAACCTACTCTATGGTCACATGTGTAGCCAATGTTTATCTGTATCTGTTCGGCTATAGGTTCTAACGTGTTATGTGGTACATGCGGATTCAGAAAAAGAGCAATGCAGATTGCAAAACACAGATTGTTTGAGATGTTTGTTGGGCAGAAAAGATTCAGTCTGTTCCTTTTGATCACCTGATCGTGTGCTAGGTCACGCACCTTACGACGAACACCACCATTTTTACCCACGACTATCGAGACAGTCAGCGCCAAACTCTCATCCGTTTTAATACTGTTGTTGCTCTGCATAACCCTTTCAATAGCGTCTGAAAATCTGTCTACACTGTAACCATCCCTTGAAGACAACACCGTGTTTACATCAGATGTTAAACTACTACCTCTTAGGGTGATGTCGACAACACCGCCATCACCAGCCAAGACCCTGGAGAATGACACAATTTCTGACAACACATCGTGTATATAGGACGTGTATGAAGCTATGTCTGTGGATGGCGCGTCATGTAAATTCAGCATCCGGTGAAGCACAACGCTGTTAAACCGATTCCTAGACACTATGGTATAATCGTCTACAACACCACCATTTCTCACCAATTCTGCTATATTACCGTCAGATAAACCAAAGTTAGGAGCTGTTGGGTCAAATGCTGAATGTCTAGGTGTTGTCACAGCGCTACCTGTTTGTTCATTGTTTATGTGTTGTGTATTATTTTGAATATCATTTTCTAGGTCTGCTATAGCCATGTCGCATTCTTCGATAAGACAGTGTAGTTTTTCACATGGAGACAACCGCCCCCAAGCATCATATGTTGCGTCATCACATGCAAAATCTGTTGATTGTTCGCCACTACTATCATATCTACAACGCTTAACCGGTTGTGTATGTGATGTTTGACTAGTGTTTGTCAACCATTCGTCCAGTGTAATTTGTGATAAGCCATGTGCGTTACTGTTATCGCTGTCTTGTATGTCTACGTCTTGTTGGTTGCTAAGCGATTCAATACCCATATCATATTCGTCCATAAGACAAAGCATTTTTTCACTCGGAGACAACTGTTTCCACGCTTCATATACTGGGTCATCACGCGCAAAATCTGTAGATGCCATGACTGTTTAGACCTATTTGGTTTTCGATACACAAATTGTTGGTTTTTAAATGTCAATGGTTTAAAATAATGCTATTACTTTTGAATGTACGTTAATGATTTGATTTATTTAACACATACTTGAAAAAAAAAAACACAGTATATTATTAACACAATAATAATAATAATAACAATTATAATATTAACTATTATTATCTACAAGACGGCCCTGCAACAGGGATCCGTGTTGATTTTTTTAACTGCAAAAGTCTGTTTAATTTATACAACAATTCTAACGCTGTTTCACTGTGCGCAACCTGTTTCTTACACAAACCATGAATATCCTTAACTAAATTGGCATTAGCTGTTTGTTCTTTACACAAGGCTTCAATACGTTCAACCTGTTTCTGAATAATATTGTCACGCCTGCGGTTTAAAGCAGCCTGCCTACGCTGTTCAATAGAGATTTTAGCGATCTCCTGTGACATCTGTCTCATCAACGTTATTAGCTCAACAGGGTTGTTAGCACAATTACAACCCCCCACCTGGTTTTGTTGTTGTTGTTGTTGTTGTTGTTGTTGTTGTTCGTGATCTTGACTGGATTTTATTTCATCCGTAACAGAGTCCCCAGGTTCGATCAGAGCATCATTTAACACATCATTCGGCACAACAGCAGCACCGTTGTCCTCCTTTACTGTAAAGCTGTTATCATTCCATGTTTTAAATAACTCATCAGACCATCCAGCGGCGCACAGACCAGGATCAACACAGTCCTCATACACCGACAGATCGAAAATGTCCAAATCTATGAACAGATCAAATAATGAAACACTCGTTAACACACAAACCTCATGTTATAAATAATACAAATAATATTTAATTGTGTTTTTATTACCGTTTGTTTTGTGGATATCGTCCAATCTAAGACGTTTACCACTACTTGAGCGCGATGTTTGAGCACCACCAGATCCAAAACTACCACGTTTTCCTTGTGGAACAGGCACCCTGATGTCCCTTGGGACGCTTTGATTGGATCGGGTAGGACTGCTTGTTAAACACGGCGTAAATGTTTGCGGCGCTTGGTCGTTGTTGGCGTACGTAGCATCCAATGGTTCAACAACGGCAGAGGTGCCGGGAACAACTTCAAACCCTGGCGGTGTTAAGAGATTTGTTTCTTCAACCAAACGTGTCAACCCTACTACAGAGAACATATAAATTACACACTATTGCGACACACAATCAAAATATAACACCATGAGTTATAAGATGTATCAGACAACCTACCAAGAGGATTTAAATACCCCGTAGCATCCACAGTTTCTGAAGAAATGAAAAAATAATCTCATGAATAACAACTAAAATCAAAAAAGACACATAAAATAATAAAGAGCAGAGTCATACCTTCACAAAGTTGTGATAAACCTTCAATGCTCCTAATGGCACGGATGGTTTCTAACTCAGATGTACCTAGACAAGATAAACCCTGTTAAGTGGGTGAGAAAATATTATATCACCGAAATTCTGACAAAAAATTAGGTAGAAATCTGTAGTTTAAACACTTACCGAAAATGTAGGACTCCATTGCGACTTCCAAATAGTGTCGGTATAGGCTTTGTCACAAACACAGGATTCAAGTTAACTATATATATACATGGGGGGCTGTGGGTGTGTCAGGGGTGTGGTGTGGGTGTGAGGGGAAACCCATATAAGGGCATCCTGTACTGACCTGTCAGTCATAAGCCCGAGAATCAAACTGGTTAATTTTAACACCCCTAAAACATTCGCGAGGGCTGCTACCAAATGCTTTACCACGCCGTTTCTTCCTTGGCGCAAAAGCAACGTTGGTTTCAGAACTAATAGTTGGTGTAACAGTAGATTCTCTTAAAAGAGACTGATTTACACACACTGTAGACATTTTAAAAAGCGTTTAGCCATAGAAATCCACCAGGGTCATTTTAAATAACACATGCAAGCACAACACACCCCCAATATGTTGGGGGGTGAGGGTGTCAGGGGTGGGGTGTAGGTGTGAGGGGAAGCCCATATAAGGGCATCCTGTACTGACCTGTCACCTGGGTCATAAATCAGGGGTCATAAATCAAGGGGTCATAAATCATTCACAGAGGTGTTTGACAGAAGGTGTAGGATATATACTACTCTCGGGGGACGCTGTGCTGGACTCCGAGGAGGACAGCGTGGTATCAGACTGTTCAGGGCTGTCTGAACTACCTGTCAGCATGTCCTGTAGGCCGGGCTCTTCAACCCAGGCCGGTCCGTCTGAGGCCTCGTCTGGAATAACTGACCCCCCAGTGGATGTTTATTCTCTCACAAAGATTAACTGGTTTTTAACAGTCACAAAAGGTAAAAGGAATGTGAGCTTAAAAAACTACTTCTCAGACACAGTTTATAAGATCTGTTTATATTACAGTTTATAAGATCTGTGCAGTACGCCTCTAAACATGAGAACTATATGTCACTGTCCCCTAAGAGGCGGTTCAGACTATTGTCTGACTAAGTCTGACTATTCCTGGTGAGTAGGTCTCTATGGCACATCTGTGTCTCTGATGCCTACTGCTTTAAGTGAGGAGCTTTTCCTTGTGAACACTGAGGAGAATTTTGAAGACGACTGGATTAATGGCTATGGAGAGTGTGTACAGTGCACGTAGCACGGATTGTACAGACTGTTTGTGTGTTTGGAGCACTGCTGGACTCGGGAGGTAGGTGCTGATGGGCTACAGCTGCCAGGGTGAGTACTGTCCGGGAAGTGGAGACAGGCCGGCGCTGTTGTTCTCAGCCTCCTTATTAACTGCTCGCGGCTCACATTTGACTGTCCCCTTTGGATTTTTAACACAGACTATGACAGACTCGTCTGAGGAATCTCCACTAGACTCGCATTTGTTGGTAAAACTGAGTGGGTATTCAGGCTCTTTGAGCTGGATGAGAGACTGGAATGTTCTGAATCTGAAGGACAATATATGTGTTTGTTTCAGTTTGTTTTGAACATGTGGTGTGAAGCTCAGCTTCCCCTAAAATGTAAAAAAATAAGTGATCAAATATATACTGTTGTGTGTACATGTCAGTGAATAAATATGCACTACAACGCACTCAACTTTTGTTCAGAATCAGCTTCTTATCACTGGTAAAGACGCGGCTTTCCCGCAGTTTCACAGTGCTTTAAACAGTGTGGAGTTCAATAGCGAAGCAGCGAAGTGCAGCGAAATGAGACGAGTCATTGGATAAATGCTGGGCTTTGTCCCGCCCATCGGACGCTCAGCGTCTCTGGGGGTCTATGGGGAAGTGGGCTGGCCTCGGCTGGCCCGGACGCTCAGCTTCTGCATGATGATTGGATGATCTGTCTGAGGCTGAATCCCTTTTTGATTGACAGCGAAATGAGCGAATCAGCGATCCTTTGGTGTAAAGATCCGTGGGAGCACAGGCGGACACACTTCACATGGGCCAAGGCCGTTTAAGCAGCCTAGCTCTGCTGGCCATTGAGAGGACATTAGTCAAGTCCCTGGAAAAGACGCCTTGTTGGTACGACAGGGTCACAGATCATTTTCTTGAAAAGGAACGGAGGGTAGAATTTACGTATAAATAAACCTACACATTTTATGATGTAGACTGAAATTGAGCTTCCCCTCCTTGAAAGACCAGCACTGCTTCCTCTTCTGTTCAGGAGTGGCGTAGCTGTAATGGAGCTGTCAGGCACCAGTTAATCATACAATTATTTATCATTTCTTATCACTTCTAAATGTATATGTGTGGACCATCATGCCCTGTTCTGCTGTTGGTTGCACTGAATATGGATAAAACAAATAGACATGAAATCATAGCAACGATTAAATAGAAGCATTAATTAAAAAAAGTTAAAAAAAATTAAAAAAAAAGAAAAAGAAAAAAGATGATACTTGAATCTAGTGTTTTCCACCATCCAAAGTGAAGAAGAGCACAAATGAAAAGGCTTGGAATACACAATAAACCTCAGCAAAACCATGAAACATTACTGCAGCTATGGAGTTCACGCTGCAGCTATGGAGTTCTAAATTGTTTGATTATTTTCTTATTAAACAAGTGTATTGATGGTTTAATGCAAAGACTAAGATATTTGAGCAGTTAAATCATTGCCCCTAACAATTATACTTCCCTTATCCAACCTCTTTCTGTGGCAGTGATTTGTTCTGCTCAGTTACAATAACCCAGCTCTGTGAACACACTTCATCTGTTTATAACACAGTTCATTTTAAAGAGGTGAAAGTCACCAAATGCCCAACAATAATGAGATGCTGTTAGTGACTGTTCCAGAATCAAGGGTGAGTTGTGTGTCTTGTTTTTAAAACGCTCTAATGATACAGATTTAATTATGTCAAGAGTTTTTAATGCAGCAATGAAGTTTAACACTTTATACAAAGAAATAACAAATAGCGCATTGTTTACATACTGCCGCGTGACGAAGGGAGGTCAGGTGCCGGAGCAACTCACACTTCCTGAAAACTACAGAGAAATGACAGAAATCATGTTATCTGTTGTGCACATACTAGCCCCCACCCCCACCACCCAACATTAATGTGAACACTATCCCGCGGGTTAAAGAGAGAACCCTGTGTTTGTAGCTGCTCTCGGTGGTTTACTCTCAGCTTTAGTCGTGTTTTTGATCCAGACACGATGGCGTTCAGTGAACTACAGCTGTTTGTGTGAAGTTTGGTTCTGTGTTTATTGTGTTGCTGAAGTCAAATATAGACCACATCTGAGTGTGTATTAACTCTACAGGAGAGTTATTTACTTTAGAGTCATTTTTAACACCGTTTACGGTTCTATTGAACTGCTTTCGGTTTCAAAACTACACCCTTCTTCTTTCTACTGCTGCAGCCAATCAGATGCTCGATTTATCATTTTTTTTAAGTCAATCGCCAACAGGAGCTGTCACGTCAACCAATCATCTGCTTAGTTTCTCTAGAAGAAGGCGTGTTTTTCGCTGCTATTGGTTTAAAGCAGATCAACTGAAAACCCAGAAGTGAACAGCAACGAAACAGAATCGGGGCGCTTTCTGTCAAAAGACAAAGGGGAAAAACGGCTAAAATACTGCGTTAAAACTATGTTTTCCTCGGGTACAATTTGAGCTTAATGTTATTGTTCCAAAACTGTACATGAATCCAAAAAGGGGGGAAATCACCGTAAATATCTTCAGACTCTTACAGGGGTTTAGTCTGTGAACCTTCTCTAGATAGAGTTTATTGTTCTAAATGTAGACTTTAACATTTTTAAAGATTTCTCTGGGAGCTTGGGTATTTCATTTCTCTTTTCCTTTAACTTATATACTGTGTTGCATATTTTAGATTTAAAAAATAAAAACACACATAGAACAGATAAAACAGTTTAGATCTGTTTATTTTTTTATTTGAAATTCATTTCCATAACCATACGAAGCCAAGTACAAAGTGTGTCATCAGTTACATTCAATTTAGATAGATAGATAAATAGATAGATACTTTATTGATCCCCAGGGGAAATTCAAGGTCTCAGTAGCTTACAGACATCACATACAACAATCACTAAACAGCAATGGACTAATAAAGTTAAAAAAACAAAACAAAAAAAACCTAAAACAAATATCAAAATATCAGAATCAAATATCCAAGAAGTTGACATAGTGTGCTTAAGAATAATCAATCAATCATCAGAATAATCAAACATAGCCTGGCAAGAATCTGTGATACTGTGAGCAGCTGAGGATGATCTCTTGAGTGCAGCATATGGTTTAAAAGTTGAAAAAGTGTGGATAGTGCAAAGCGTATGGAATGTGCAATATAAGTACAGTGCAATATCAGTGCAGTTTCAGAATTAGAAATAAATATATTAAATAAAATAGTGCAAGGCAAGGCAATTCAGTGCAATGTACCTGTAATTAAGTAGAAACCTACTATTGTAGCTGTCAGATTAAGGTACACATGAGGTTTATGTGGTTCTGTAAGTTTTAACTTAGATGAGGGGAAAAATAGCATATCAGTTCTCTTTAGTCTCTCACACAGTAACTGTCTTGTTGTGTTGTGTGATACTGTAGTAAACATAAATATATTTTAACATTTAAACAACTGTGATTCCCACAGCATTACGTCTGCATTATTCCAAAGTGCACACTAGCGTACTACAAAGGGTATAAAAATGGTAACGCTACATTGTCAGAAGGGCACTCTGTAGAAGGTCAAGTTCAGTCAGTTGTGGTTTGGGACACAGCATTAATCAGACGCACCAGTGAGTAGAGCCTTTAAAGATGGAACCAAAAATACAAATAAAATGCAGGTAAATAAACAGTTTTAAAAACAAAGGTCTTTAATGAGCTCGATAAATTGTGATACGACACCACACCTTACTAATCAAATGTACACAAGGTTTACAAAACATGAACTTTAAAACACATTTTAAAACACAGTTTAAACATTACATTACAGTAATTACTTCATATGAGCGATGTATGAGATAGTAGATGAAACAGGAGCTCTGTCTGTGTGTCACAAACTCACTGTGTATGTGTTAATGTCACAGGCTGTGTCAGTGCCCTAGTCATTAAGTAATTTGTTGTTTTGTGGTTCTGACATTTCTGCATTAGTCTGAACACACACTGCACTATTTTCAGTGCATTCAAACAATCCACAGCACACCTCCATCAGCAGCGTACAACCAGTGTAACAGAGCAGACAGTGGATTTCACAGCCCTGCTAAAATTATATGTAGCGGCCTCATTGAATAAACACTTTGGGTGCGTCAAAATTGCACACTTCATTGTAATAAAGCTAGTTTTTGAATGCATAGTATGAAGTATCGTTTTACGTGTCAAAGCTGAGTTTACTAAGTATCTATAATGTGTAATTATCTCTGTCCTAAACAGCACGCTACTTTTCACATAGTGCACATAGACAGCGTACAAAATGTTAGACAGAGAGATGTGAACCTAATGTTAATATACATACAGTGCACTATTTTAGTGCAGAAAATATTATTTTATGACGTGTGTTGTGCACTACAGAGTTTACAGGGAGTTGTGATTCTGCTTATGAAAAAATGTCAGACTGTGATGCAACAGCAGCTTGGTATGATGTGCGTTGTTAAAGCAACAGTTTGTCACTCCCTGTTAATAAGAAACTGTAATATTTCAGTATTTTGTGCATTAGCTGCTGAGCTCGTACTTCTAACATGAGCACATAGGATGTGCTGTATAGTGTTCTTGTGATTTACACAATTGATTTATAATGTTTAAGGTTCTCAGAGCTCTTACTATAAACATTTGTGCTGAGTTTAGAATTATTCAGTCACTTTACTGCTCACAAACTGATCTACAGGGGACGCTATTCATTGCTTTACATCAGTGAAACTGTGTCCTTATTAAACCCTTGGTGTTCTCACCATTGTAGCCCCCCTAATTATTGTTTATTATTTATATGGGTTTTTCTGTCTCTCTCTCTCTCTCTCTCTCTCTCTCTCTGGTTTATTAAACTGTCCTAGGGCTGGACAATCATTTTATGTCAATATATATCGCAATATTAAATGTTTCAATAACAACAATATAGATAGATAGATCTTTATTGTCACATACAAAGTTATACAAGTACAACATTGCAGCGAAATTAGCTTCCGTCTGTACACTCACATAAACAGGGGCGACCGCAGCAGGTTACCCGCGCCATTGTACAGTTAAAAGAATAAGCTATATTAACATCGGGGAAGTGGTGGTAAAAAAAATGAAGGTCCCAGACTGTGCCTAAGAAGCACAGTGTGTGATCTTGAAAAAAAAAACAACACCTTTAGCACACAAAGCAATACACACAAATAGTTTCAGTGACGTAGACAAAAAGCAGTAGGAGGCGTGTTCAAGGGGGAAGGGGGGGCAGGTTCAGTTCGTGAAAATGTCCAGATGTAGTGGTGGTCACGTGTCCTTGAGCCCCAGCTCAGACAGGGGAGGTGCAACAGGTCTCCATGACGACCATTCCTTCTGGAGGAGTTGAAACTATCAGCAGCCAAGGCCACTGATAGCTGGGGCAGCCAAAACAGATAAAGTTCAGCTTGTTAGAATCAGAGATGTGAGCTGAATTTTGAGCTAATAGTCCCTCTGATTCTGATAAACCAGGGCACCACCTAATCCAATCAGCAGAAAGCCCACGATCATAAATCCAAATAGGTATACATCTTCGATGTCCTCAATGGAGAGAGGCGCCAGACATACCATGCGCCACCTCTCCCATCCATCCATGGCATATCCAGCCAGCGTCATTCCATCAGGACAGGAGGGCTCCCCCATGCCCAAACGTCTACTTGAGAATACGGTGTCAATAGCGTTGAGAGACCAGCTGATCAATTCCATTTCTGATTTGTAATTCGAAGAGCGGCGTTAGAGAGACCGGGGGTAGACAGGACAAGACCAGAGAAGCGAGCAGGAGAGATAAGGAGCGGAGAGGGAGAAAATGCGGCCGCCTCCCACAAGAGCAAGAGAGAGAAAGCATTAGTGGTGTCAGTGTAAACACACGACTAATCTGAAATGGTTTTAAACATTTAATTTAAAATAAATTAATGACTGTATCAAATTTGACCATGACTTAATTGACTATTAGCTCAGACAAAATTAAACAAAGGGTCTGGACCTGACCTGATCCGGCCAGAGATGCTTAAATACAGCAATGCGAAGCTTCAGATGAATTTTAAATACTGGTGAATTCCCTGAAATCTGGAATTAAGGCATAATCACTGCCATCTTCAAAAATGAAGATAAATATTGATCCAGCAAACTAAAGGTCTTCTGTAACAAAATCAATCACAGGATTCTAAATTTTATATAAGTTCCAGATAATCAATAAATCACAAATTAGAGTCTTATCAAAACATAGAACATCAGATCAGATCATCTACACACCCTCCAAACCCTGATAAAAAATCAAGTCCATGACAGATTTTGTGGGATTTTAAAAAGGCTTTTGACACAAAAATGTTTTAAATTAATCCAGAGTGGTGTCGAGAGTCGAGTACAGCATCATAAAATCAGTGCACAGTAACACACAATGCTGTGTAAAAGTTGACACAAAAAGAACAGAATGTTTTAAAGAAAGTAAAAGGTAAAGCAAGGCTCCAACCTTATTTAATAAATGAATTGACCAACTACAGGATTCAGCTGCTCCTGGACCTGCTCTAGACGACCAAGAAATCAAATGCTTACTTTACGCAGATGATTTCATGATCTTAGCACCAACAGCAGATGCACTCCAATAGAATCTGTCCATCCTAGAGAGTTACTGTAAAGATTAGGCCCTTAAAGTGAATATGGATAAAACAAATGTTATTACTTCACAGAATAAACCTAGATTATAGGGGAATAAACACCTGTTCTTTCTTGGTGATATTTAAATTTCTCACATCAGCAACTACACGTATTGGGTGAGCTGTTAACCTCAACGGGAAATGTCAAATCAGCAATCATATCCCTGACAGAGAAATCTCATGTGGCTTATTGCGCAATCAGAAAAACCTGCTTCCACTGCCGATCTGGAGAGATAGAAACTGAGGGTCACTTCCTCCTCTCATGCACAAATACAGCAACATCAGAGACTCCTTACTGCCTCCTAAAGTCACCCACACAATCCCCCCATTCTTTGGAGGAGGAGAGTGTGTTGGTCTTCAGCAGCAGTATTTACTTGTTCTGTTGCTGTTACCTATTGCAAGCTTTGATTCAGAGAAGAGCCTGAGTATAACCTCAAACCAAACCAACTGTGGGAATTAGGCCAAATCAAAGTCCCATTCTTAATCCAGAGACACTGTAGCAATTAAAATATCATATTTACTTTAAACCAGTGGTTCTCAAACTGTCAGCCCATGTGGAGGTCATATTCTGTACCTCGTGTTCCTGTCTTCTTCAGGTGCTTTAGCAGACCTCGAGTCACGGTGATCAGACTCCAGAGTGAAGAGGAATATAACGGGTTCTACACAAAACTACACACTTAAAAATAATGTTTTTCAAAGGTTTTTTTGTAATGAAAACATTTCTGTATAGAGCCCTGAACACTTGAAGGACCTTCTGCTTGATTATAAGGTGTGAATTGTGAATGGGTTCTTCAGACTGATGAAGAATGTGCTATAGATGATTCTATATGGCACCTTTTAGAAAAGGGTTCTATACGGCAATGAAAAGGGTTCCTCTATTGTTACGCTCTGTGTGTGTCTGTGAACCACATTTTTTTTCTGGTCAAACAGCTATTAAGTAAAGTTAATTTATTTTGGTGACACCTGGCGTTGAGCGAGGTGAACTCAGGCTCATGTGCAGCTGCTCAAGAGCATAACGCTTTCTTTTAAACGTTTCTATGACATATTTAAGCAGAATGTAAAAATGAAATGTGGGCAAAACCACGTTCCTAACTTCACTCATCAAAAGAGACGTCTTTAAATATTAAGACACAGTTTGTGTGTAACTTAGATAATATAATGCACCTTATTTTCAAATTAACTTCTTTTATTTTCTACTCTTTTATGACCACTAACTATATCACTTACAACTTATACTATGTCCAAAGTTTTGCAGACACCCCTTTCAATGACTGGGTTTAGCTGCATTATTGCTGCACAGTTCAGTTGTTCCCATTCACTCTGTATAGGCCAAACCTCCACAGAAAAGCAGGAAATGAAAAGGGATGTTCTGGAGCAGCTGCACATGAGCCTGTGCGCACCACACTTAAAGCAAAGCATCAGCAAGTGGAGTACAAAGGCTCGTTGCACTGGAGTGTGCAGCAGTGGATCTGAATTATGGGAATTTCCAAGTAGTGAAGGTTACTTTATTTTGCCTTAAAATATTAGACAAATGTATTAAACATAGTCATCAACTTTAGGATGTTTCAGACTCAGCCTTAGACTCTGTAGAGAAGAGCTTTCTTTGTCACGGTGCCAGCAGCACTGAGGAAAACAATGCAAAACAGAGTGGGGCTGTTAACAACTCTAGACACTTAACATAACATTTCTGATTGAAAGTTGGTGTCTGATAAACCATTGGCTGACGCTAGAAGTGATTGTCAGTGTCTCCACCTCCTCATCACTCCCACTTATTGTCTGGGCTTGAGTTACATTAATGTAGGGAACATAACGGATACAGGAAGAGGGAGTGAGGGGCAGCGGGTAAGAACAGAAAGTAAAAATATCTTTGACCGCAGGAGCATTTACGGAAGGAGAGAGAGAAGCTGTTTAACGCGGTAAGATAAACTGTCTTTATTAACTGTGTACACATTTAATGTCATTTATTAAAAGCTGAAACTCAAACCGCCTCAAACCTGTGCGTGTTATCAGTGTTAAAATAGTCGTATTCAGTGCTTAGCTCCTCTCTCGCAGTGACGGAGACGATCTGCCGTATCACACACCACTGTCAGAAAATGTTCCCAGTATTTAAACTACAGACAGCCAAATACGACACTTTAAATCCGTGTCCGAAAATGCTCCCAGCATTAAAAAATAATCCGTCAGACATTTTGAAAGGCTAAATCCCTCTATCAGGCAGGAAAACCTAAAGAACACTGGAAAAGTAAAAGTGAATTGGGTTTATATTTTATACTTGATCAGTGGCTCAGTCAACATAATGTACTGGAAAAACAAAAGAGGAACTCTGTACTGCTGAAACAATGAACCCGTGACTCAAACCAGAAGTAATAGAAGTTTGCTGTCATTAGATCATTGTTTTAGTACATTAAACCACATTAAGCGTTTTAGACTCTTCCACATTAAAATCTTACAAAAAGCTGAATATCTTTAAGGCCACGGAAGTTGATGTCAGAACCATCACCGGTATTAAGCGCAGACTTGATGCTGTTGGAGTGGACTACAGAATGGTGCCAGGATGAAGGAGCAAAACCAATTCTGTACCCCACTCCGTGTTTTGTGTATGTTTTGCTTGGATCTACGTCAGCTGCGTGGGAATCATAAACGTTGTACTGATGGCCACTGCTTTTTCTCTAAATATAATTATACAACTGTTTTACAGAACAAGTTACTTAGGCAATGTAAACACAGCGTTACTACTGTTGTTCTCATAAATCTCATAACTAACGTTCACTCTCGCCGTCTCTCTCTCTCGGGCACGAGCTCACAAACAGCTGCTGCTAGAGGTTTGGTACATTGTTGTCCCCCATCTTCCTCGCTTAATCCACACATTCATCTCTCAGGGTTGTTGAAGTTAGATAATGGAGGTGTTTTATCATCTGAGCTGTGAGCTGCAGTTTTCTTAGTTAAATGAACAATACCTTAGTATGACAACAATGTTCCACTGAGCTGTAACAGGGAGAATAGAGCCTCTGTGGCTGCTACACTGGGTCCTCTGCTGGTTTACTGTACTAAGAAACTTCTGAATCACAGGGTGGAGGACTCTCCTGAGAAATGCGTAACGCTTTACGGCACAAATCTCCTACGAGAAGAGTCTAGCTCGGTATTCCTGGTATAGAAGTTATATGGCAGAGAGAGTGATATATATATATTTAAACATAAGGCCTTAAATGCAGTAGAGACTATACATTTTACTCCTCCCTTAGTCCCTTGAACGTGCAAATGTAGACCAGATTCCTATTTGGAAAGGTTAAGAATCATATAGATCAGGGTCATACTCAAGAGCTGGCAGAGAGAAAATAGAGAGAAAATGGGAAGAGACAAGAGCGCGCTGAACACTGCTGACACCTCTCTCACGGGATCCTTAAGAACCAGTAAGACACTGTTTCTGTAAATAAAGATGTATTCACACCTTTAACCGTGTCTGCAGAGATACTTTTCCATCACCTGTCTTCACAATACAGCAAATAGATTATATATATATATATATATATATATATATATATATATATATATATATAGAGAGAGAGAGAGAGAGAGAGAGAGAGAGAGAGAGAGAATGAACGGTCATACAAGTGTTCATACTGGACTGGATTTACACAGTAGAATACATCCCAATCTGTGTTTCACTGTCTGCAGTTTGTACAAATACAGTTAAATGCATAGATATATCATCATTGTACACTTGCTTACATCTACATTGTATATATTTGTAAAGCCAAAGTCTCAGGTTTAAAATGTATTTGTAAATTGTTGAATCTGCGTTTGTGGATCAAGTCACTCAGCTACATACAGACTTTGTAACCGATATTACCGATCAGGCTGAGGCTGAGGGTCTGGGTCAGGGCGGGTCACCTCTGTGCCCGAGCTGGTTCTGAAGGACCACGCCTCCTGTCCGATGAAGAGGGACTGACACGTGCGGAGCACCTCCGTCACCTGGACAACAACAACACACTCAGTACTTGGGAACAGCGCAGTGCAGTGGTTTTTCAAAAGGCATTCTACAAAGCTCAGGTCCAGGAAAGAGGGCCCTAATATGAAATAAATAAACACTGATTATGAATAAGTTCTTAAGATAAAACACTGAGTATATTGTTACAAACAGAATGAATAGCTGCTTTCTCTGTTTATTTACAACTTTTAAACTGTCCCCGACTCTTTTGGAAGTGAGGTTTGTACAAGAGCAGGTGTGTTAGTGTTTACTAGAACACGCTGAACCCACCTCAACACCTCCAGATGTTTTACAGCTGTGTTCCTCGGTAAACGCGCAGGACGCCACTCGCGTCAGGAGACCGTCAACTCGCTAAAAAAGAAACAACAGCAACAGCTCAGCTCCTTACACCAGCTTCACAGCGTGAGTCGAGCTCCATCAAAAGACCAGGCTGAAGTGAACATAGACACGTCTGAGAGATCTCACCTGGGCAAGGGTGACCCTCGCGGTGAATGCGGTCCAAACAGGGCACTGTAAGAGAAGTTCCGGTCGTCATATGGATGATATAAACTACGACTAGTGAAATGAATGAGAGAAAATGAAAGAATGGTGCTGGAGATGAGTGCAGTGGGAGGAGGTCTGGACCTTAGCCGATGGAATGAAAAAATCCTTGGTGTGAATCCACCAGTGATCTGCAAGTGCCCCCCGCGTGAGCTCAACATAGTGGAGCCTGACATGGACCCTCTGGAAGACACACGAACACACACACACAGGCAAATAAGACCCTACAAAGCTACAGATGTGATTAACAACACCAGACAGGGGGTCTTGAACAGATAAAGGTGCACACCTTCTTGTCTGCACGGTGCCACTCTGTGCTGGAGAAATGCAGAGTCCAGAAATTCCTCTGCATTCCTCCATGAAGCCGAACGACCAGCCGCTCCAGAAAGAGCCTGGGACACTGTGGGGGTGGGGGGTGGTGCACATTAGAATGAACCACTACAAACAGGCTCAGAAGTTAAAGAGCTCATATGAACCTCATTCTCTCCATCGGTGACCACTGTTAGCGCCCTTTAGTGGTCCAGATACGCACCGTCCAAATATGAACAGTTAGTATTCACTCCTTTTTGTGGCGTCATACACCAACACATTACCATACATCCACCTATTCAGCCTACAGCAGTTAAGCCCCGCCCATTCACACTGAAGTTAAATGAGGAAACCAATGAGAACAGGGCTCACTTAAATATAAATAATTAACAATGAACCCAGTAGCTTCACTCACACTGTATGTGATCACAGGGCCCGAGGGGACCACAAGGGTCCCACCCTCCTCTGTGCGGAGCTGCAGTAAACAGAGAGTGAGGTAGAGATCAGTGTGTTCGTTATATTGAGTGGAGTTACTCCCAGCAGTGGTAGTGTGTGTGGATAGTGACCTCAGGCTGGTCTCCGGTGACCCGTCCGATGAAGCCGTCGTACAGATGACAGAAGACGTCGGGCTCCACCAGCTGGACAGCATCTCGCAGCCTCTGCTCCGGGTCTGAAACATGTTCCACACCTCACTGAAGCTGGAGCAGTTCCTCTGAGTCTGAGAACCTCTCTAAAGCACATGGACACTCTCTTTTTCACTTTGACCCAGACCTGAACATGACCAGCGTCTCCAGCCATAGACCCTCACTGCAGCCATTTTGAAGCTTTCCGACAGCATTAACGTTGCCATGGAGACCACACGGTAAACATGTTTACATTTAAACACTTAAACAAAAACAAGACC